>NC_092721.1:154712583-155070978 GCF_047496885.1 Scyliorhinus torazame | reverse complement strand
AAAAGGATGATCAGAGATTTAGGTTTTGTTGGCATGGGGCGCAGATAGTGACAGGAATTTTCTTGGACAGGATTAGCATTTCAAAGCAAGTGGTGACAAGTAAACAGCAATGCAAAATATTAGTTCACATCCTTAAATCAGATGCTTCTGTACTATAATGTAATATAGAACACTAGGTATCAGCTCCTACCTTTGCTATGAATTTGGCAGTTGGATACTAGTGTGCATGCCTGATCATATTCGGTGCATAGTTTCTTAACTGGAGATTCCATTTCTGTTCCTAGATTAGGTACGACTTCTCTTATCACTTTCAAGTGGACCAAAGTTGTCAATATGCAGTCTAGCCAGCAGAGAGCAGACATGTTCTTCCACTGAAGATAGAACTGTTCAACCTCATGTGGAACTTCCAATCTAGCCTGATCAAATTCGGTTGGTGGCTCCTTTCTCTTACCACATAATTGACTAGGTACCACAAGAATTGGCTTGTCTGGGACAACCATGCCATTTCTTTCACTCGAATTAACTGACTTATGATTGCTTCCATTTTCAGAACAAGGGACAATACTGTCGATTCTATTTAAGCTAGTTCCAAATGGCTGAAATGCAGCATCCTTGGGTGCATCACTGGAACCATTCCAAATGTCTTTATTATTACAATTAGAAGTTTTCTGTCGTTTTACATTCTGTTTACATAGTGGAATTAGTGAATCAGATCCACATGTGCTCTTCACAACTGATGGTCGAGGTAAGGTGGGTGAAATGAGGATCTCACTCAACGGTTTACATCCCAAGGGAAAGACACACTAAAAAAGATTTGAAGAAGATATTCAGTTAAAATCAGAAATATAATTATTGGTCAAACAAATACAAACATTGTCTTTGTCCGTCTAGTCTAATGCTGAAAGTGCCACAAACATGTTACAATTACGTAACTAGAAAACAGGACTGTTTATCTAAACAGCAGATGAATGCCAGAGGAACCATGTAAGAGACAAGACCCATGAATTCCATTGTGTGTGTCTGTCTAATGAATTACTAGCAGTTTAATGTAGTTTCACTGTAACATTGGTGATGAATTGGGCTTGTAAGAATTCCAGTGACGGATGTGCTGAGCGGACGCACATCAGATGGCTCTCCTCCCAACCAGAACCAAATAGGCACTTTAAGGTGAATTTTACCCGAAAAATCGAAAGCAAATCAACCTGAACGGAGGAAAGAAAACAACCTCAAAAACAAATGCCTGCAAACAGGGGGTCGAAGTGACGGCAGGAGTGGCAGAAAGGGCCACGAACAGCAAGCGGACGAACCGGCGGATCCACGAGGTGAGCGGATCCCGGCCACCCAAGAGAGGGAGACCATCGACCTGAACATCAACCTCCCCCTCACCACCTGGAGACCATTGGAAGACCTTCCTCAAGAAGGAGCTGGCCGTCATGAAAGAGGCATGGTCATCTTACAAAAAACAATCAACGGGTTGGGGCAGAATGTGGAGGCGCAGGAGACGACGATCCACGACCTGGAGAGAACCTCGGCGGACCAGCGCATCAGGATTGTCACTCTGAAAGCAGAAGTCAAAAGATTGGTGGCAGCCCAAGGGAGTCTAAAGGGGAAAGTCGAGGACCAGGAGAACAGGTCGCGAAGACAGAATGTTCGGATTGTGAGCCTGCCAAAAGGCATCGAAGGTAGAGACCAGGCAGAATACATCGCCCAAATGCTGGGCAACCTAGTCGGGAGACAAACTAGAGCGAGCACATGGGAAGGACACAACATCCGTATTTACCAGGACATTGGGACAGATCTGGCAAAACACAGGGCCAGGCAAAGTCGGCGCTATACAAAAATGGGGAGCGATTTGGCATGCTACTCCCAGCCAGGCTCTGGGTCACATACCGGAAAAAAAAAAGAGCACTACTTCAATCACCCTGGTGGAGGCACATGATTTTGTGCAGGCCAACAGCCTAGACAAGGGGCAGGCGAGGCAGCGATGAAGGTGGATCGGAGGAAGATTGCAGTTACCATGTTTACACGGAACTGTACTGCCTCGTTCTGATCAAAAAGACTGGGTCACAGGAAAGAGGGGACAGGCAAATGCAGGTGAGGGCGTAGACAGAGAAAGCAGATAGCCAGCAGGCACAAGCTAGGGGCTAGACTAGGATGGGAGCCAGCTCCCCATTTTTGTATAGCGCCGACTTTGCCTGGCCTGTGTTTTGCCAGATCTGTCCCAATGTCCTGGTAAATACGGATGTTGTGTCCTTCCCATGTGCTCGCTCTAGTTTGTCTCCCGACTAGGTTGCCCAGCATTTGGGCGATGTATTCTGCCTGGTCTCTACCTTTGATGCCTTTTGGCAGGCTCACAATCCGAACATTCTGTCATCGCGACCTGTTCTCCTGGTCCTCGACTTTCCCCTTAAAACTCCGTTGGGCTGCCAGGGATACAGGATACAGGACGGGGAAAATCAGAGTTGGTTCTCGGTTTGGCTTTGGCAGGTAGGGAGCAGGTCGAGGAAACATGGTGGCACTGCAAGCAGCCACTTTGGAGGATCCCTAAACAAAGGGAAACCCCGGAGTGCACCCACGTAGTGTACACACAGTTGGCGGCCATGTTGGGTGCCCTTTAGGCAAAGGGAAACAAACCCCGGAGCGCAGGGGCCCGGACTCATGGTGAGAATGGCGATCAGTCATTTTGGACGGGCCCCTAATAAAGGGAAACCCTGGAATGCAGGGGGGCGTCCACCAGCTAAGTATGGTTGACCCCGCAGGAACGGGGGGACAGAAACCAGAGGTGATCATCTCCCTGGATGCAGAAAAGGCCTTCGACAGAAAACGAGTGGAAGTACCCCTTTGGGGTACCGGAGCGGTTTGGGCTAGGAGCAGAGTTCTGTACAATGCCCCCAAAGCAGCGTTCGGACCAGCAAGCTCGGAATAAATACCTCCAGCTGCACCGAGGCACATGGTAGGGATGCTCACCGTCCCCGCTCCTGTTTGCCCTAGCAATTGAAACCCTGGCGATCGCTCTGAGAGATGCAAAAAGTCGGAAGGGCAATCAAAGAGGAGGCAGAGAGCTCAGAGTTTCACTCTATGCGGATGACCTGCTCCTCTATGTCTCGGACCCACAGAACGGCTTGAAAGCAATCATGCGGCTCCTGGAAGAGTTTGCAAGCCTTCTCGGGCTACAAACTCAACCTGGACAAGAGCGAGGCTTTTCCGGTGAACTTGTATGGGGGAGGAACAGAGCTGGAAGGACTTCCATCAAAACTGTTCCAAAACGAATTCCGCTACCTGGGGATCCAGATAGCCCATGACTGGACAAGGATCCCCAAGTGGAATCTGACCAGTGTGGCGGAGGAAGTTAAAAAGGACCTGCAGAGATGGGTTGCACTCCTGCTCTCCCTGGTGGGGAGTGCAGATGATCAAAACAAACGTACTGCCGAGATTCATCTTCCTGTACAGGTTCATATCAATCTTCACCCCCAAGGCCCTCTTCCATAACATAGACAAAATAATTATGTATGGAGTGTGTGTGTGGGGGGTAAGAACCCAAGGATCCCTAAATCGACTTTGCAAAGGAGGAATAATATGGGCGATGTGGCCCTGCCGAATCTAAAATACTACCACTGGGCAGCTACGGCAGAGGGTCAGAGAATGGATAAGTGAACCCAATACGGAATGGGTGAGAATGGAAAAGTCCTCCTGCAAGGGAACGACCTTCCGGGCCCTTGCCATTTCGGCGCTCCCACCCCCCCCATCAAAATACACATCCTGCCCAGTGGTGGTAGCCACACTAAAGGCATCGAACCAGATGAGGCAGCATTTTGGTCTAACCAAGCTGTCCCCCATCTGCGAAAACCACAAATTCCCACCAGCCATGTTCAACGCTACCTTCACAAAATGGAGACCGTACAGGGGGACGTCAACAGTCAGGGACTTCTACATAGGGGACAGACTAGCGACCTTGGGCGAACTGACAAAGATCTGGAACTACCAACGGCACAGGAACTCAAGACACCTCCAAATCAAACACTTTCTCCGCAAGGAGACGGCAAGATACCCCAACGCCCCAAGAGACACACAATTAGGCTCAGGGCGGCACGGTAGCATGGTGGTTAGCACTGCTGTTTCACAGCTCCTGGGCCATTATCTGTGTGGAGTCTGCGCATTCTCCCTGTATCTGCGTGGGTTTCCTCCAGGTGCTCCAGTTTCCTCCCACAAGTCCAGAAAGATGTGCTGTTGGCTAATTTGAATAATTCTGAATTCTCCCTCAGTGTACCCAAACAGGCGCCGGAATTTGGCGACTAGGGGCTTTTCACAGTAACTTCATTGCAGTGTTAATGTAAGCCTACTTGTGACAATAAAGATTATTATTAGAGGAACTGATAAACACAGACAGTAAGGTGGGGGGGAATGTGGGAACATCTATGGACAGTTACTGGATAGGGCAAGACCACCATTGGACGAAGCCAGACGAAAATGGGAGAACGAACTGGGGACGGAAATGGGTTGGGCACTCTGAGCGAAGCACTGAGCAGGGCCAACTCCACCGCCTCCTGTGCAAGGCTGGTGGAATTTCGCCACCTGAGAAGATGAAGTACACCATCCAAGGATAGGTCGAGGGCTTCCACAAAGCATTGGGGGCCTGTTCCAGGACCTGTTCAAAGCCAACAGCGACTAGGGAAAGAGGGGGAGATGGTGGAAGAACAGACAAGAATGCATACAACGAGGAGGTACAAAGGGTGAAGGGGGAGGAGATGAGGAGGGAACCCAAGGGAGCCACAGATCATCCCCCCAGTGAACATCCCATTCGTAGCTTCCTTATCCTGAACCTTTGCTGTGAATGAGGACTCTGGAGATGAGCAGCGAAAGGCAGGAAGAGCAGTTTCAACTTGCAGGAGGCAAGGTCTCTTCAAGTCTACTGTGATTAGATATCTCTTGGTCATAGATCCCTCATCCTGACAATGAGACAATTTCCTCAATGAATTGAATAAACACTGGGCTGGGACACGACTCCCCTTCCCAGAGATAAAACCAGTGGGTCAGTGACTTCACATACACTGCCATAACCCATGCTATGAAGGTAAGAACCACTCTCGGTGACCTTAAAACTAGGATGAGAATGTACAGGGAGATTTCTAAACCCGGTGGGTGAAGGGATGAAGCTGATCACCATCCCAGTTGAAGAGAACTCCTGAAAGCTGAAGCTGCTCCTCCTGTGTCTCGCCACTCATCATCAGAGCCCATGCTCACAGCAAGGGTTCAGGAGAACTAAGTGATGAGTGGAAGATTCAGTGTGAGCAAGGGTCAGCAAGGTGGGCTACGGAGCTGCAGAGGACAGGAGTCGAAGGGTCGACAAGAGGGTGGGTTAGGAAGTGGCGGTGACTACAAGTCAGAGGTTTGGCAGAAAAAAGGTGGGTTAGGGAACCAGAAAGGCTGCAAACCGGAGGGTCTGGGTGAAGGGCCTGCAATGACCAGGAGGGTCAAGAGAATGGGCACGGATGTGTGATGAGCAGGGTTGACAGCGAATGGGAGGCTTTGCAAGGAGAAAGTTACCTTCTTTTATATTTAAGTTTATTTTCAAAGTTATTTCATTTATCAATTTGGGAATTTAGTAATTTAAAGATTTCAACTTAAAGGGTATATTTTTTTCCCTGATGGGAAAGGTTCTCAGAACCTAATTAATATTTCATGGATTTTAATGGGAAAATGTGATTTGTTTTAAGTCGTTTCATAGTTACAATTTTCAGGAATTTGACTACAACTTTAAGCAATGACCAACAATTTTGAATAATGTCCAAATTGACTAATACTACTTGCTGCTTTCTACAGCTTTATTGCATGGAAAACATTCCAGTGAGATCTGGAAAAATCAACAAACTCACATCTAAAATTTCCATTACCTGTGGATTTTCACAAAGAAGAACGGATTCCTTCAAGCTAATAGAATATCTGCGCAAAGCTTTCTTTTCTCCTTTTGCAGCACAGGTAGGACAGTATTCCCGTAGACTGGGTGAGGGGTTTCCAGATAACTGTATACAGGGAAAAAATAAAATGGAGCAAGGAAAGTTATGCGTCATGTTTCCAATTCAGGAGTTTTTTTAAAGTCAAATGTTTTACACCATTCATAACCAGACAGAAACTTAAATCCCTTTCATATAGTATTTTCATCTTCAGTATTCAGAACGTGAAGTGCATATTCGAGGACAGTTTTAAGTTGGACAAATATGACAAACAGTATTGTTTATGCTCAGTTTACTTTCATATTCTCGTTTTCATTTGAAAGTAAGACTCAGTGCCCTCGGGTGCATGTTTCAACAACTACTCAGTAGTTAGAGGATTACCATGGTAACCATGTTTTCACTTCAGACAAATCTTTCGCCATAGCACTTTGTGCAAGATTTCCGTGTCACTTTGAATGAGTTTAGAATGTTCCACATTTCTTCACCTTTTCCAGAAAGACAATAGATTCAAAATAATTTGAAAATGTAATTAAATTTAGAACTTTGCTCAGTTTAGAGAGGAATAAACAGTTTTACTGACTTTTCCCAAATACCCCACCGTGTGGATGGAAGACACATTTATATCAGTGTCTGGACCACTCAGTGGCAAACCAGTCTTGGTCTTCTGTTTATCCGCCATGCTGAGACATAGGCTAACCTTTACCATCTCACCGGTGATTTGAAGCACACCATCAGGAACTTCTCAGAATATGCTGTTGAAATAAAAGTTGAAGATGTCATTAGAGAATACATGAAACCTAATTACAAGTAATCAGTAAACTTACAACATGCAAGCACTCACAACTAGTAGCATTCTAAAAATATACAATCAAGCACAGATTCAAAATAACATTTTGATGACAATATTTTAAACAACAATTCCAGATCAAAATCAGTAAGCTACTAACAGCTCACCAGTGTTAAATTGAGGGTAATCCTGTTGTCATCTTAATGAGGTGTAGCCATGTTCTTGTTCACTCGATAAAATTACCCAACCTCAAACTGGAAACCTTATTTGTTTTAGCATACATCATTATCCAAAAATCATTTGACTTCCAGGAGTGACATCATAATATTCTTAACCTCGATGCTTAAATGAAAAAAAAAACTAAACACATGCACTGATCACCTTATAGAAACACTGCACTTAGGAGGGAGCCAACAGAAAGATTAATTTATCTATACGTTTTCTCTAAAAATGTTTGTTTGCAGAAAATGGTCATCCTGGTGAGTGTAATTCATCAGGTAAACATTTTTGAAAGCAGCTTCTGAAACCATGCATTTAAAGCACATAAGAGAGTCTCAAAATGGCTATAAACAGGTTTCCTCAAAATGTTTAGGTGGTAGCCCATCTAGGTCATGACAATCAAATCCTTGGCTTTTAGAATCTAATCGGTGGTCTTTGAATATATTCATTCAAGTTTCAAACATATATAGGGGGAATATTGGAGCTGCTGAGAGTGTTTGGGCCTTTCTCGGGGTACAAACTAAATCTGAACAAGAGTATTTTGTGGTGTCTCTGCCGGGGGTGGGGGGGCTGCCATTCCGTAAGGCAGGGACTCACTTTAGGTACCTGGGGATGCAGGTTGCCCGGGGGTTTGGGGGGGGGGGGGGGGGGAAAAAGAGAGAAGGGGGCATTTCTAGTTTGGTGGGGAGAGTGAAAGCTGATCTGGCAAGATGGGGTGGTCTCCCTCTGTCACTGGCGGGTCGAGTACAGGCGGTTAAAATGAACGCGTGCCACGATTTTTGTTTATTTTTCAATACCTGCCAATTTTCCAGCCAAAGACTTTTTTCAGAGAGATTGAGGGAAGGATTACTTTGTTCATATGGGGAGGGAAAGTGGCCAGAGGTAGACAGGTGCTGCTGCAGAGGGGAAGGCAGGCAGGGGGTTTGGGTCTTCCGAACCTGATGTATTACTACTGGGCGGCGAATGTGGAGAAGGTGTGGAGGGTGGTCAGAGGGGGTGATTCCCAGTGGGTCAGAATGGAGGAGAACGTGCATGGGGTCGGGATTGAAAGCACTAGCAACAGCGCCGCTCCCGATAGCCCCGAGGAAGTACTCAGGGAGTCCAGTAATAATAGCTTCATTGGGAATTTGAAGGCAGTTTCGCCAACACTTCAGATTGGGGCAGGGTCAAGGGAAATGCTGATTCAGGGGAACTAGATTTGAGCCAGGGAGGTGGGATGGAAATTTTCAGAAATGGGAGAAGGGGATTAAGACACTAAAGATTTGTTTCTTCGGGGTCGGTTTGCAGTGTTGAAGGAGCTGGAAGCGAAGTATGGGCTGGAGCAGGGGGAAATGTTTAGATACATGCAGGTTCGAGGTTTTACCAGAAAGGAGACACAGAGATCCCTGGTGGAGCCGGCCTCCACATTGCTGGAGGAGGTGCTGACTACAGGTGGACTGGAGAAGAGGGTAGTGTCAGCAGTTTACGGAGCTATTTTGAAAGAGGCGAAGGCACCACTGGAAGGGATCAAAGCAAAGTGGGAGGAAAAGTTGAGAGGATATGGAGGAGGGGTTCTGGTGTGAGGTGCTCCGGAGAGTGAATGCCTCCACCTCGTGCGCGAGGTTGGGGCTGATACAGCTGAAGGTGGTATACAGAGCACACCTCACGAAGGCGAGGATGAGCCGATTCTTTGAATGAGTCGAAGATGTGTGTGAACGTTGTGTGTGTGGGGGGCTAATCACGTTCATATGTTTTGGTCCTGTCCAAAGCTAGAGGATTACTGGAAGGAGGTTTTTAGGATAATTTCTAAAGTGGTGCACGTGAAACTGGACCCGTGCCCCGAGAGGCCATATTCGGGGTGTCGGACCAGCCAGGGTTGGAAACGGGTGCGGAGGCAGATGTTGTAGCCTTCGCCTCGTTGATCGCCCGAAGGCAGATCCTGATAGGTTGGAGAGCAACCTCTCCACCCTGTGCCCTAGCATGGCGGGGGGACCTGTTGGAATTCTTGACTCTTGAGAAGGTTAAGTTTGAACTGAGGGGAAGGATGGAGGGGTTCTACAATTCATGGGCATTATTCGTTATGCACTTTCAAGAACTGGATAACATCGAACATTAGTTGGGGCGTGTGGGTGGGAGGGTTGGGGAGGAGGAGCTGTGTGTGTTAATGGAGACTATGGGTGATCCCTAATTCCTTTTTATCATTTGTTTTTTGTGAACATGCGGGCTAATGTTTGGGGTTTGGTGGGAGGATGGGATTGTTGTTATTGATATGGGGATTGACATATTTGTTACTGATTATTGTTTATTGTTGGTGGGTGTAAATTTGGGAGAAAATGTGAAAAGGAGGAGAATAAAAAATATTTAAAAAAAAAAAAAAGAATTCTGCTGATGTTATCTGCGAGAATGTCTCCAAACACTGAAAGATAACTTGAAACACTGGTTCTTAATGGTGTTTATTTTTTTTGAATAATGTGAGGAACAGTGTACAACCCAATGAGAAACCTGTCCTTTTGTTGTGTAAATAATTAATAAAGAATACTGAATAAAGTCGAAGAAAAAACACAAAAGACTAATATACACTATGACACTTAAGTATATTAATAACTAAACACACCCGTGTTATCTGAAGTTACCTCTTGTTCCCAAAATATACCTATGTTCCATGAACTCACTGAGACACCCCTTTTCCCAACCAACATCCAACTTTAGGGTCTACAGGTCGAATCCAGTTAATGGCTACCACACAATACCGCTAAGGTGACCAAGTCTGGGAAATCTCTCTTCCTGGTTCAGCGAAGGCACAAAACTGCGTCTTTTAGAGGAGCAATCTGCCGTGGCTCTAAATTTTAGCTGAACACGTCTCTGTGGTTCAGATAAAAATATTTTTAAAAACAAAAAAAGTTTCAAACATATATAAGATTTCTGCAATTTCAAAAGGTGGTTGCGAGGGAACGTTGTATTTTTAACTGCTATTCTCCTCAAACAGCTACAACACAACTGGCTTCCAAAATTTCTTTAGAACTACTACTTCACACTAAAGACTGAATATAATAGTTTGTATAGGCTATGCAATGGTGGGAGAGAGAGATAAAGTCAGTCTGGATTGATATACAATCCTGGCACCAAGTGAGAACAGGATTATCCTGCAATCAAATAATCTGACAACGCCTGCTGCCTGAGCTAGTTAATTGTATCCCATAAGTTAACATCTTAAGATGTTAAAAAGTAAATGGAAGTAGAAAACGTAAGAAACAGAGGAGACAGAAAGATAAAAATGAAGAATCTACAAACATGAAGAATCTATAAACAACTCAAGAGACCAGGTGAGAAATTCATAAATCATTGATTAGGTGGGCATACTGTGAATGATTTGGAGCACCACACTGCAGGGAAGATGCAAAGGCCTTAGGAAAGGTACAGAGGAAGCTGACCAAAATATTACCAGGAATGAGAAACATCACTTGTGAAGAGAAGTTGGCATTAGAATTGATCTCCTTGGAACAGGGGAAATTGAGGCGCTGGGTCACTGTCTGTGCGGAGTCTGCACGTTCTCCCCATGTCTGCGTGGGTTTCCTCCGGGTGCTCCGGTTTCCTCCCACAGTCCAAAGACGTGCAGGTTGGGTGGATTGACCATGCTAAATTGCCCTTAGTGTCCAAAAGGTTAGGAGAGGTTATTGGGATAGGATGGAAGGGAGAGCTTAAGTGGGTCGGTGCAGACACGATGGGCCGAATGGCCTCTTTTTGCACTGTATGTTCTATAATTGTTAAAATGATTTGCAAACGGTATAGGGGTGAGAATTCTTTTCACGGTGCAGTCAGGATCTGGAACATTCTGCCTGAAATGATGGTGGAAGCTGATTCCATAAGCAAGAGTGAGTTGAACAAGTACTGTAGGATGAGGAACTGACAGGGTTACATACGAAAAGGGAATTCAGCATGATGGCGCTTTCAAAGTGCCAACATAGGTATAAGGGTCAAATGGTTCCTTCTGTGCTGTAGGTTTCTGATTCTGCTGAATTATCCATTTGCCACCTCAATCCTTGCTTAAAATTTAAAAATCTAATGCAAATTAGATTTTGCACCATGTTTTGAAGACCATCAATAACTTGTTACATTTTAAAATTCCTTCTAAAAATTTAACTATTTTACCTCATGTTTGGCAGTCAAAACATTGCGCCGAGGATGCAGTTCCAGGGCTAGTCAGGAAATTTGCGAAGCCTTGGTCAGAATTCTCCAGTCTCCCAGCTGCCTGTTTCTCGGCGGCCCGCCGTTCACTGGCAGCGGGATTCACTCTTCCCACCAGGCGACTTGTCATTGGGATTTCCCATTGAAGCCACCTGACGCAGCCGAGAAACACACAGGCAGGGGTGCACTGCCAGCGGGAAAAGAAAATCCCAACAGCCGAAGAATGCCGGCCCAATACTTTAAACAGGATGCCATCAAAATTCATGAACCACGTCAGTACATGTTTCCAATTTAACAAAAAGTAACAACCTTTGGTTCCAACAAAAGGTTGTAAAATGCTCGAATAGATTGATATTATGAACTGCCGGCACACCTCATTAAGACTGTCTTATAACTGTAATTGGCATTACCAAAATTGAGCTTTAAATTTCACTCACCTCGTTTAAGAAATGCAATAATCTGTCATCTGTATTTTAATTCCATCCAATTGCAGTCAGAATAACAAAGTGCTCCCATTGTTAGGTCAGATATCAAGCAACCACTAATCAACCCAAACTTTTCTGCTTTTTAAACCATAATGGGTACATTTTTGAGAAAACAAAGGATTTAATGCCATAGAGAAAAGCCCAGACAATGCAATGTAAACATATTACACAAGACTTACCTTTCACCAACTTGTTCACTCTTGCTCCCCAAATGATTTGCCGTCATCTCCAACTGACCTATTCTTGATACTGTGCATCCACAGTATTTTAAGATTTACTTTATTCCCAAATTATTTCAGATGGCTGTTGAACTATATTATATTAAGATATGCCATTTCAACCAGTTTTACTCCTCTTGCCTCAGTGCAAGTGTTTTTCCATTAGTTAGAAGCACAGTTTGAAGCCTCAGATTTGTGAGACATGGCTGACAGTGAACAGGAAAAGTGCTCTTATAGCTGGGCTCCAATGTAATAGATAAAACAAAGATTCAACTACCCTTAAATAAAATGGCAGATACCAAACCACTGGTCAGTTTTTACAAGCATTACCCCGACTTTGCCTAACTCTTGGAAAAAACTGGATTATAGACGAGTTGACAATACTTGCCCCTAAATCTGTGTTATTACCTCTCGTTTACCTCTTCTACAATTCTAAAGAATGAAAACATCTGTATCAAAATTAGGTGCTTTGAAAAAAGCTATCAAAATGTCTACTATTTCAACTAGCCATGATACTTCGTCATCGCAGAATGTGCGACAATAGGAAGGTCAACAGAATTCTAGTGGGCAAAACATGGATACAATGCACTGATCAGGCAACAATGAAAACATTTTCCAACAAAATTTCTTTAAAAATCTAGATGAGTTTCTTTACTTCAGGACACTCATTCCATGAGCCAATTATTCAGAGTGGAACAAATTTACTGTTCAAGTTGGGCAAATTAGGCTTCCCTCACCCTCTACTTTTGTTTTAAATACCAGTAAATGTCAAGTAGTAGCAGCACTCTTGGAGAGCACAGCATGATTGACATAGAGAAGGCAAAAAAGGAGATTAAACTAGTATAATGTTATTAGATTACTTGAGCATCACAAAATACATTTCTTGTGGGAAGTACATATGCAGGATACAAGAGTACACTATAAATTAATGCATATATTTTAAATTAGAAACCATTTTTGTGTTCAACACGCCAAAGGAAAGCTCCTGAACTGTTTACATAGATGGGAGAAAAAAGTAATGTGCATTTTGACTTTGTTGTTTTTAAGGATTAGATGGATGAGATTAAAGGGAAAAAATTATATTTGCCTGAGAGTAAAAGAAACAAATTAGAAATCCAGTTACAGTTAGGCTTCTCAAGTCTTAGGATTTGAGAACTCCTCATATTCAATCATGGTCTGCATTGAGTTTACCAAGATCAGGTGGGATCATTGGCTATAAAAATGGAAAGGAGGAGACACTCATCCCCAGCACCTTTTTAAAATTACTTTATCAGAGTTACAAAGCCAGAACTCAGAGTGTGGACGTGGGCAAACCCCTAATCCTGCTCCTTGCCTGCTCCAAAAACCAATTCATGGTCCCCACAAAAGAGACATACCAGATCCAGGCATTACACCTGACCTCACTCACGCTCATCTTATCCAAAAGGCCAAGAAGCGTTTTGTTACAAAGAAAAGCATAACAAAAAGTTTCATGATCAGCACCTGGTAGTGTTGCAGTGCTCCTTGAATCATACTGGTATTCGTATGACAAGGTGACAAATGTAGGGTGCACAAGGAGGGAAGTGTGCAAAGGGCCCCTTAGGATTAATATCCACATATAAATGAATCATAATCTTCAGGGCAAAGCGGCTCTGGAAAGCAAATCAATAAGTTTTTTTTTTTAAAAGGCAGTGACAATAGCTTTAAGGGGAAGAGGGATAGTAGTTGGCTAAATGACAGAAAACCAAGAGTCAAGATCTCCTGTTGTCTTTCAGACTGTAGGAAGACGAGTGTGGCATCCCAAGGGTCAGTGTCAAGGTCCTTGCTTTTCTGGATATATTAATAACCTAGACTTGGGTGCACAGGGCACCATTTCAAAATATGTAGAGAACACAAAACTTGGAAGTATTATGAACAATGAGAAGAGTGATAGATCTCAAGAGGGCATAGGCTGGTTGAATAGGCAGACAATTGTCAAATGAAACAATGCAGCCATCTGAAGTGATTCATTATGGTAGAGAAAAAAACAAGGCGAGACAATGTAAAATAGAGGACAGTTCTACAGAAAAGGAGTGATAAACATATATAGAAAACACAGGTTCAGTCTCAATTGGAGTATTGAGTCCAACTCTGGGCACCACACTTAAGGAAGGAGATAAAGGCATTAGAGATGGTTCAGAAAAGATTAATTAGAATGGTTCCAGAGTCGAGGAACTTCAATTATGTGAATAGATTGGAAAAGCTGAGGCTGTTCTCTTCAAAGAGAATTTCCAGAGATTTGATAGAGGCAGCACAGTGGTTAGCACTGTCACTTCACAGCTCCAGGGTCCCAGGTTCGATTCACGGCTTGAGCCATTGTCTGTGTGGAGTCTGCATGTTCTCCTCATGTCTGCGTGGGTTTCCTCCGGGTGCTCCGGTTTCTTCCCACAGTTCAAAGACGTGCAGGTTAGGTGGATTGGCCAGGCTAAATTGCCCATAGTGTCCAAAGGGGTTTTGTGGGGTTGCTGAGTCACGGTGATAGGGCAGAGGTGTGGACTTAAGTGGGGTGCTCTTTCCAAGGGCCGGTGCAGACTCAATGGGCCAAAAGACCTCTTGCTGCATTGTAAATTCTATGTCTATGTACTCAAAATCATGAGGATCATGAGTAGATAGGAAGAAACAGCCGGTGGTTAGGATCTGGAATATTCCACCTGATAGTATGGTGGAGACAGATTCAATCAAGGTCTTCAAAAGAGACCTGACCAATTATCTGAAGAGTAAAAAAATTGCATGGCTATGGAAAAAGACAGAAAAGTGGGACCAGGTGAGTTGCTATGGTAGAGGGCTGGCACAGACACAGCAAGCCCAATTACCTCCTTTTGTGCTGTGGTCGTTCCATGATTCTGCTTGGGAATCACCACACCGCGCAGAACCCCCAGACCGAAGGAATAATTCCGAGCAAAGCAGGGGTGAGAATTGAGCTGAGATTTGCGCCAAAGTGAGATCTCCCAAAGCAGGGAGAGTACCCGAAAGTGACCGAGGCGGCCTGGCATCAGCCCACCTTAAGCACCCGCGACCTGAAGCTTTTGCCCCGAGCTGGCTGAAGGTGTGAAAGCTGCGTGTCTGAACTCAGCCCACAGAAGGAGCAGCCCCTCCCTCCATTACCCTCGCCGCCTCGACCAGACTCGGGGGCCGGGACTCCAAACACATGGAGGATTCACGTGAAACCGGCCCTAACCTGTGCCGCTTTTCTCGCACCTTCCTCCTCCTGTTTGGGCGCTGCCGCTCTCGCGCGCCCCCCACCACGGCCGCTCTCCTGGGCCGCTCGCACACCACCGCCGGCCCCGCTCCAGCAACGTCCGCCCAACGTTTTCCGTCCTCTGCTTCCGGCGTTCCACTTCCGGTCCGACTGCACCCCCCCGTCAGGATTTAAGTTCCCACCTGCCGACGGCCCAGTCACAGAATCAAAACCAAACACATGAAGGCAAGGAGGCGAAACCCGCGTCTCCGCGCCTGTGTGAACAGCCTACAATTAGAGACGGTTTCTCAGCTATCAAACTCTCACTTTCGCCTGGGATGCTCTCTTTTGCGGGCCTAGGATGTTCCGTGCGTCCGGCCCTGTCCAAACGTGCTCACCACGATATTTATATTTTCCATGAGATTTATCAGTTAAAATAGTCAAGACACATTTTGGTGTCCACTTGGTCACAGAAACTTTCAAGTGAGTCAGGAAATTCCCCTGTTTATGTTCTTTGATCACCAAGGCGTGCACCTCATATTGAAAAATACTGCAGATGCTGGAATTCTGACATAAAACAAAGTGCTGGGAATACTCAGCAAGTTTGGTAACAACTGTGGAGAGAGAAACAGAATGAACAGCAGTCCATGTCCAAATGCAGCAAGACCTGGACAATGTCCAGGTTTGGGCTGACAAGTGGCAAGTTACATTCGTGCCACACAAGTGCCAGGCAATGACTATCTCCTACATGAGAAGATCTAACTACCGCCCCTCGACATTCGATGGCATTACCATCACTGAATCCCCCACAGTCAACATCCTAGGGATTACCATTGATCAGAAACTGAACTGGACTAACCATATTAATACTGTGGCTTCCAGGGCAGGTCAAAGGCTAGAAATCCTGCAGCGAGTAACTCACCGCCCCCCCCCCCCCCCCCCCAAGCCTGCCACCAGCTATGAGGCACAAGTCAGGAATTCTCTCCACTTGCCTGGATGAGTGCAGCTCCAACCACACTCAAGAAGCTCGACCCCATCCAGGAGAAAGTAGCCCGCTTGATTGCTCCTCCTTTCACAAACATTCAAACCCTCCACCACCGACACACCGTGCCAGCCGTGTGTACCATTTACAAGATGATAACTCACCAAGGTTCCTTGGACATTTTCCAAACCCATGACCACTACCATCTAAAAGGATAAGAGCAACAGATACCTGGGAACCCTACCACCTGGAGGTTCCCCTCCAAGGCACTCACCACCCTGACTTGGGAATATATCGCCACTCCTTCACTGTCACTGGGGCAACATCCTGGAACTCCCTCCCTAACAGCACAGTGGGTGTACCTACACCTCAAGGACTGCAACAGCTCAAGAAGGCAACTCACCACCGCCTTCTAAAGGACAACTACGGATGGGCAATAAATGCTTGCCTAACCAGCGACGCCCACATCCCTTAAAAATGAATTTTTAAAAAACTTTTCAGATCAAGGACCATGTTCAGAAATGTGGGCATTTGGGGTTACCCTTCCCCACACAGCTCTCCTGCTGATGTCCTATCCTGGACAATAACATTACTGTATCATTAAGGTGGCTGGAGGTCTGGCAAAGCCAACAGCGGATTCAGACTTCTGATGGAAGTGGTAAAAGACACCAAGCTTTAAGCGATGTTTTCAGTGACCTTGCAGAGGAAGCACGATGTAGTTACAGCTGATTGAGCCAAAACAGGGCCATCCATCCCATGATAGACTTCCTGGTTATGTTCCAGGCACTCACTCTCAGATCCACCATTGTCAAGCCAATGTTCTTTGACCACAGCCTCCTACTAGTCAACTGTCACTCGGTAACCAGCGGGTTGGCAGTATGGACATGGAAGCTGAATGTGACACCATTGACCCCAGAGCAGTTCCAAAGATTTGACATGTGAAGCCCCTCTTTAATTCTCAAATGCTCTGGTGGGATGCAATCAACATGAATATTAAGCGATTCACCATTGCTAAAGGTCTTCAGAAGATGAGAGAGACAGGAAAGTATCCACCCCCATAAAACATGCCAAAGATGTTTCTGCTGCAGTCGGTCAGATGGATTAACCATGTTAAATTGCCCCGTAGTGTCAAAAAAGATGTGCTAGTTAGGTAGGGTTATAGGGATAGGGCGGGGCAGTGGGCCTAGATGGGTTGCTCTTTCAGAGGGTCGATGCAGATTCAATGGGCCAAATAGCCTTCTGCATTAGGGATTCTATGGATGGGGCTCAGAAATGACATGTCCTATTCATACTTTTAAACATGGATTGCATTCTGTACAGCATATAATTTTCTGGGACGGTTGTTTAAATGTTCACACTAACATGGCTGTCAAGGGTCACAAATTCTGCACAAGGTTGCTGTTAGTCTTTAGAAAATTCCTGATTGAATAACCATGGCTGCTCCTCCCCCCACTTCAATGGACATACCCAGAACAAAACCCATTTGTGGAATTTACATCTACGACATGGTTTGTGGTTTACCCAAAACTCAGAATCAATGTACTTACAGAACTTATGGCACCAAGTTGAAACTTAACAAGGAAAGCTGCGGAAGCCAGTTTATCATAGATATCATAATGTGCGAACAGACCTCCATCCATTCTCAATTGTATAGAAATTGCTTCTAGCATTAAACAATTCTGAGTGGGCAAAGTAAGTATTTGTCATGTGACCAAAACCAACTAAAGGTAACAATTCTATTATCTCAAGAACCAGAGGGAATCTAGTCATTCTATCCAGAAGAACAGCTGCAGAAACAGCATTAGCAGAAAAATCTATGCCTTTAAAAACCTGGACACTGCTACACCTTAAAAGTCTTCCAGCCATTCATTTTCAAAGATCCACTAGAACACAACCTTAACCTGGTAAGAAAATCACCTGTAGCCAATTTTTTGATTTGCTGAAAAAGCCACCTCTTCAAAAGAATCCTTAACAATGTTGATATACGACTCCAGTTATTGAAACCGCCAAGACGACCCTTTTGGAGTGAACTGCTTTCTTCAATGGGCACGCAAAGGTGAGCTAAACATGTAAATAATGAACGATTCTTTTGTTTACAACTTGTAAACATGCTCTGTGCTCTTGAAGGGGTGGCACGGTGGTATAGTGGTTAGCACTGCTGCCTCACAGCGCCGGGGACCTGGGTTCGATTCCCACTTGGGTCACTGTCTGTGCGGAGTCTGCACGTTCTCCCCGTGTCTGCATGGGTTTCCTCCGGTTTCCTCCCACAGTCCAAAGAAGTGCAGGTTAGGTGGATTGGTATGCTAAATTGCCCTTAGTATCTAGACAAAAAAGATTAGGTGGGGTTACTGGGTTACGTTGAGAGGTTGGAGATGTGTGCTTAAGTGGGGTGCTCTTGCCAAGGGCTGGTGCAGACTTGATGGGCCAAATGGCCTCCTTCTGCACTGTAAATGCTATGATTCTATGAGTAAATAATCCTCTTTCATTTAACCTATGAAAGCTAACTGCTGATTATTTAAAAATTGACCACACTCCAGGGTTGAGAAACAAAAGTATCGTTCTTTCCCAAAAAACGCACAGATTGTGGACAGTGAAGGAAAGGGGACAAGTTTCCGCCCTCTCCTGTCTCTGTCCATAACAGAATTTGGGGCTGCATTTGGACCAATTGAACTAAAACAATCTAAGGGCCCGATTCTCTGGAAAGATTTCTCAGTGTGGTAGCGAGTGGGAACTGCCAGGAGCTTCCCGGTGCTCGGCCCAGCAAGGCTGGCAACGCTATTCAATGTTAATTCGCCCATTTAACGAGACCCCACGGGCTTCTCACCGCAAATGAAGGCCTGCCACCCAATTTGCCAGCACCACATTCGCCAAACCCCACCACCACCACTAACAAGGTCGAGCAGCCCTTGCTCAACCAACACCAGCCAGCTCGCAAGAATGGCACCCAGGAGACGGGCCCCAAGATTTGGGAGAAGCAGATCTGGGTGGCTCCTAGACGCAGTGGAGATCAGGAAGGATGTCCTGTTCCCCCGAGGGTCATGGATGGTCAGCCATAGGACAGCCAGTGCTGCCTGGGATGAGGTGGCGCCGGCTGTGAGCTCGGGGAGTGTGATCAGGAGTACTGGCCTCCAGTGCCGGAAAAAGGTAAACGACCTACACCAAGCAACATGACTGAGTAGACACCAACCCCGCCCCCCGCCGAGACCTTTCCATCCCCACACGAGGATCCAATCCCCCAACTCTCCATGCAAGCCCCAACCGTCCCTCTACCTCCTCTCCCTTCAACCCCCCCCCCCAACCCTCCATTCAGCCCCCTCTCCCTTCATTCCCTTCACCCTCCCAACACTTTCTTCACAACCCCCTCCCACCACAGCTCCGAGGAAGACACAATCGAGATGTCACATCTGTCATCCCCACCCTCCACCATGTTAGTGATCATGCTTCTGAGACAGAACCTGGTGAGGACCACAGAGCTGCTGATGTACATCAGGTGGAGGTAGGAACCCCCAGTCGAGACAACAGTCGGAGGTTAGCTGGATCCCAGGACATAGCTGGGTCCCAGCCTGAAGCTAAGCCTATTGAAGAGGTATTCCCGGAGCTGATGGAGATGATAGGGAGTGGTCAGGACATTCAGAGGCAGATCCATGGCTGATTGGTGGAGTCCCAGAGGCTCGGGGTAGGAAATGTCGCCCGCCACAGCTAGGGTGGCAACTGCAGTAGAGAGCCTGGTGCACGATGTTGGCAACATTAGTGAAGGTGTCCAAGGCATTGCGCAGTCAGTGAGGGCCATCGATGAAGGTCCCGGCTGCCTCTTCATCCCAAGGTGAACTCTAGGGCCCTATGGGCACCAACCGGGATGAGGAGGCGCTGGGTGGCAACCCGGACCCGTTCCATGGAGTGGCAACGGTAGCCACCAGCACCCCCGAGTCCCATCCCTCTGATGAGTCCACGTCTCACAGTCAGCACCCAGAACAGGGCTGTGCATATGTCGCAGACAAGTGCACCAGGGCCCACCGGCCCCAGAGCCCCCAGAGGACGCCAGCCAGGGGCATCAAAGGCCAAGAGACGAGGTAAGCAGCTGACTGCCTCCACCTCTGATGCGCATCCTGGGGACACACGTAGATGTAGCGGTAGAGCTAGGAAGGCCAAGCACATCGAAGATCACTGATGGCATTGGGGGGAAGAGGGTGGGGGGTTTGGTACGGTGTGAGGGAGGAGTTGGGGTGGAGGGGGGCTGCACCATCGGGAGAGTGGGGAATTGTAAAACACAGTGAACGCCCTTGTGCACAACCAGTATGATGCCTCTGTCACTTTCTTTCGCAATGCGGTCCGACCTCCGAACTTTTGGCCCATCTCTCCAGGCATCCTCTCCTCCCTGGGCACACTGCACGCAGGTGATGGGTTGTGGTAAACCACTGTGTTCTGATATTAGGGGTTGTACGGTAGAACCTGCACTACAGGTCCACCTGTGGCCCCTGCATGCTAGCTCCACCCAGGAGGTGGGTTATAAATAGGCGTGGCCTCCACTTCGCAGCCATTTCGCCAGCTGCTGTGGGAGGCCACACATCTGATACTAATAAAGCCTCACTTTGGATTCAACTTCGTCTCCAGTCAAATTGATGTTGCCTCAATTTATTGGTATCAGATTCAGAAGAAGGACCTCCGGATTAAACCAGATCGCCTGCAGCTGGATCCACCCGCAAGCGACGCCAGAAAGGACTTCCAGCACTGGCTAGCTTGATTTTAAGCGTATATCAACGCGGCGCCGACCCTTGTTCCAGAGGCTCAGAAGATCCAAATATTGTACTCCAGACTCAGCTCCAAAGTCTTCCCGCTGATCCAGGATGCGGCCAATTACGCTGATGCCATGACTCGACTCAAAAAAAATTATGAACAGAAGACGAACACGCTCTTCGCCAGACACGCGCTCGCAACGCGTACTCAACTACCTGGTGATTCAATCGAGGACTTCTGGAGGGCCCTGATCCCACTAGTTCGGGACTGTGACTGCCAAGACGTTACAGCTAAGGAGCACTCAGATCTCCTTATGCGGGACGCTTTTGTAACTGGGATTGGTTCTGATGTTATCAGGCAGCAATTCCTCGAAGGGGCCATGCGTGACCTCGCAGAGACTAAAACACTAGTGCTCTCCATGACGGTCGCCCTGCGCAATGTCCAGTCCTACACACCCAATCGCGCGGCCCACTCATCCTACGCTTCATGGGCCCCACATGCAGCCGCCCCAGCGGGGGCGCTACCCACACAATATGCCTATGCTACGCGCCAGCCAGTGATCTCCGGGGGGCCCCCAATGCTATTTTTGCGGCCAGCAAAAACACCCCCGCCAACGCTGCCCGGCCCGCGCTGCCCTTTGTAAGGCCTGCAGGAAGAAGGGCCACTTCGCTGCGGTGTGCCAGGCCCGCTCAGCGGCCGCGGTTGCCCCCACCCCGCCCCGGTCACCGACATTGGGCGCCGCCATCCTCCTCTCCTCCCCAGGCCATGAGCGACCAATGGTCGCCGCCATCTTCTCCCCCGCACAACACGTGCGTTTCATGGGTGCCGCCATCTTGCCCCACCCCCGCAACGTGCGTTCCATGGGCGCCGCCATTTTGTAATCCCCAGGATCTCCGGGCACCGCCATCTTGTTCACCCCGCGGCACACGGATACCAACGGCTTTCCAGGACCTCATCTCAATGGCCACCTCACTACCCGACGATCAACCACGGCTCGCCTCCATGGCAATCGAGCAGTCCCGACCACATAATCTGACCAACGCATCCACCAGCGTGAAAGTCAACGGCCATGTGACCTCCTGCCTACTGGACTCCGGGAGCACCGGGAGCTTTGTACACCCAAATACGGTAAGGCGCTGCTCCCTTAAGGTACACCCTACCAATCAAAGTATTTCCCTGGCCTCCGGATCCCATCGCGTAGCAATCCGGGCGTACTGCACGGTCACGCTCACAGTCCAAGGCGTAGAGTTCCACGGTTTTCGCCTCTACGTCCTCCCTAACCTCTGCGCTGCACTTATCCTCGGCCTGGACTTCAAGTGCAACCTCCAGAGCCTGACCCTTAAATTCGGTGGACCCTTACCACCCCTCACTGTGTGCGGCCTCGCAACCCTAAAGGTCGATCCTCCTTCCCTCTTTGCCAATCTAACTCCAGATTGCAAATCTGTCGCCACCAGGAGCAGACGGTACAGCACCCAGGATAAGGCCTTCATCAGGTCCGAGGTCCAGCGGTTGTTTCGGGAGGGCGTCATCGAGGCCAGCAACAGCCCCTGGAGAGCTCAAGTGGTAGTGGTTTAGTCTGGAGGGAAAAAACTAATGGTCATGGACTACAGCTAGACCATCAACAGGTACACGCAGCTCAACGCATATCCCCTCCCACGCATATCTGACATGGTTAACCAGATTGCACAGTACCAGATCTTCTCAACGGTGGACGTGAAATCCGCTTACCACCAGCTCGCCAGCCGTAAATCGGACCGGCCATACACCGCCTTCGCGGCAGACGGCCGGCTATATCACTTCCTTAGGGTCCCCTTCGGCTTCACCAATGGGGTTTCGGTCTTCCAAAGGGCGATGGACCGAATGGTCGACTGATACGGCTTGCGGGCCACGTTTCCGTACCTAGACAATGTGACCATCTGCGGCCATGACCAGCAGGACCACGACGCCAACCTCACTAAATTTCTCCGCACCACCACTCTCCTCAACCTCACGTATAACAAGGAGAAGTGTGTGTTCCGCACAAACTGCTTAACCATCCTCGGCTACGTGGTCCAGAACAGAGTTCTGGGGCCCGATCCCGACCGCATGCGCCCCCTCATGGAGAGCCCCCACATGGAGCTCCCCCTCCCCCACTGCCCCAAGGCCCTCAAATGCTGCCTGGGGTTCTTCTCATTTTACATGCAGTGGGTCCCAAACTATGCGGACAATGCCCGCCCATTCATACAGTCCACTCATTTCCCCTT
Organism: Scyliorhinus torazame; assembly: GCF_047496885.1. Taxonomy (NCBI): domain Eukaryota; kingdom Metazoa; phylum Chordata; class Chondrichthyes; order Carcharhiniformes; family Scyliorhinidae; genus Scyliorhinus; species Scyliorhinus torazame. The sequence continues at coordinate 155,047,999 of NC_092721.1, read as the reverse complement.
GACGGCCGAGGCCCAACAGGCTTTCGCCCGGATCAGAGCTGATATTGCCAAAGCTGGAATGCACGCTGTAGACGAAACACTTCCTTTCCAAGTAGAAAGCGACGCATCGGACGTCGCCCTTGCCGCCGCCCTCAACCAGGCAGGCAGGCCCGTGGCATTCTTTTCCCGCACCCTCCATGCCTCTGAAATTCAGCACTCATCCGTCGAAAAGGAGGCCCAGGCTATCGGTGAGGCTGTGCGACATTGGAGGCACTACCTGGCCGGCAGGAGATTCAACGGTCGGTAGCCTTCATGTTCAACAACACACAAGATCAAAAATGATAAAATCGAGCTCTCCACATTTGATTACGAGATTAAGTATCGCCCTGGCAAACCCAACGAGCCCCCAGACGCCCTATCCCGAGGTACAAGTGCCAGCGCACAAGTAGACCGACTCCGGATCCTGCACGACAGCCTTTGTCACCCAGGGGTCACTCGGTTGTACCATTTCATTCAGGCATGAAATTTGCCCTACTCCATCGAGGAAGTAAGGACAATCACCAGGGACTGCCAGGTCTGTGCGGAGTGCAAGCCGCACTTCTACCAGCCGGACCGCGCGCACCTGGTGAAGGCCTCCCGCCCCTTTGAACGCCTCAGCGTGGATTTCAAAGGCCCCTCCCCTCCTCCGATCGACACACGTATTTCCTCAGTGTGATCGATGAATACTCCCGGTTTCACTTCGCCAGCCCATGCCCCGACATGACGTCTGCCACCGTCATTAAAGCCCTTAATTCTATCTTCACTCTGTTCGGCTTCCCCACCTACATCCAAAGTGACAGGGGATCCTCATTCATGAGTGATGAGCCAAGTCAGTTCCTGCTCAGCAGGGGTATCGCCTCCAGCAGACCGACGAGCCACAACCCCCGCGGAAACGGACAGGTAGAAAGGGAGAATGGGATGGTATAGAGGGCCGTCCAGCTGGCCCTGCAGTCCAGAAACCTCCCGGCCTCCTGCTGGCAAGAGGTCCTCCCTAATGCACTACATTCCATTCGCTCATTACTCTGCACTGCTACTAACAGTACACCACATGAACATCTTTTTGCCTTCCCCAGGAAGTCCACATCCGGGGTATCGCTCCCAACTTGGCTTACAGCTCCGGGAACTGTGCTTCTCCGTAAACATGTGCGGCTCCACAAGGTGGATCCGTTGGTGGAAAGGGTGCACCTGCTCCACACAAACCCACAGTACGCCTACGTGGCGTTCCCGATGGCTGCCAGGATACTGTCTCCCTCAGGGACCTGGCACCAGCAGGTTCCACCCCCACACCACCCCCGTCGCCCCCGTCGCCACGCTCCCCTCCCCCGCCGCCCGCATCACCCCCCCTAGGACCGTCCGTCCTCCCCCTGCCCACCCCCAATGGTGAAGAGGATTTTGGCACACACCCGGAGTCAACTTCGACCACGACAGCACCAACATCGCCGTCACCACTTCGTCGATCTCAAAGAACCATCAAGGCACCGGACCGGCTGAACCTCTGACCGGCCCGCCGGATGTCAAGAGACATTTTTTTTTACTGCTCTGTAAATATTTAAAATTGCTAATTGTATATAGTTCTCCACCACCCCTGCCGGACCAAATTTTAACAGGGAGTGAATGTGGTAAACCACTGTGTTCTGATATTAGGGGTTGTACGGTCGAACCTGCACTACAGATTCACCTGTGGCCCCTGCATGCTAGCTCCGCCCAGGAGGCGGGTTATAAATATGTGTGGCCTCCAGCTCGCAGCCATTTCGCCAGCTGCTGTGGGAGGCCACACATCTGATACTAATAAAGCCTCAGTTTGGACTCAACTTCGTCTCCAGTCAAATTGATCATGCCTCATGGGTGTGAGCGAGCATTCCGCAGGCAGGCAGGGTTCAGACTATGGCATAGATTGAGGAAGACTGGCGCTCAGCTCTGTGCAGGTTATCAGCCCCCTGCCCTCGACAGTGACCAGCTGATGGTGCTGACACAGTCCCAGCACCCTTGAGTGATGTAAGACATCCCCTGGATGTTTAGATGTTGGTTGCTGCATGTGTGATGTTGCCTCCCACAGTGTTCAGGCACAGTGTCCACACATCACAGTCTGATTGGGATACTAGGCAATGATTCCCACATGCTACATGGCCTGCTCACCCATGGGAATCCAAATGGGTTGTGTGAAGCGCTCACTTAACCATGTTTGACAATTTCCGATTAGCAATAGCCTTCAGCCGCACGGTCAAAGGCCTTGGCAGTTGGTGGAGCTGATGGGCAGGGACAAGGGTTGCTCCCGGAACGGATACACATAATCCAGAGGTTGGCATGGTGCGGTGGCATGCAGTTAGCCCCCCCCCCCAGCATCTCCACCCAACCTCCCATCCCTGTGCAGGGTCCCCCACCCCTCATTCCCCCCCCCCCCCCCCCCCCCCCCCCCCCCCCCCCGGGCTCTTTGCCTGTGAGCAAAGATGGCTTATCACCTCCTCGGCTCCCCACAGAAGCCCTTCCGCCATCAAAAGGAGTACTAATCGGCGCCAGCGAGACCACTTGCTGGAGAGACCGATGAATGACAGGAGGCCATTGGATATGGGTTGGCTCCCGTTAATTGTATGGAAATGGCCCTTAAGTGGCGATAATTGGTTTCTCACCACGCTACAGTGAGATCCCGATTTCACCTATGGGAGCGGACTGGTTGCATCGCAAACTGTTTGCCGCCTGGCGCAGTTCTCATTTTTTACCTCTCCTGCTATTCACCGGCCTCGTTTCACTAGAGCGAGAGCACAACGATGCCGGAGAATCGCACCCTAAATCTGACATTAAAAGAATAGATGGGAAACAAACAGGGAAAGTTCAATAGCTAAAATTCTTTTAAAATAAAAGGATTACAGCAGCTTGCTTTGCGTGTATTAACACTAGAAAATAGAATAGCTAACTTTACTGTAAAGTCATTTGTAGAAGAGGAGAACTTAACATGACAAACAGTTACCAGGTATTGAATGTGGAACAGGTGAGAGACTATTGTGGAATGTTATGTGAGGAAATGGGCTTGAAAACCTGAGGTGCTAATAATGCACTTGGCCTCACCCTAGAATTCGAACAGACGGAAACCCGAAACAGAGCAGGTTATCTTAGCCAAAATTTTAAAATAAATTAATTTAGAGTACCCAATTCCTTTTTTTCCCAATTAAAGGGCAATTTAGCATGGCCAATTCACCTACCCTACATCTTTTGGGTTGTTGTGGGGGTGTCTACCACGCAGACATGTGGAGAATGTGCAAACTCCACATGGACAGTGACCTGGGACCGGGATCAAACCAGGTCCTCGGCGGCATGAGGCAGCAGTGCTAACCACTGCGCCACCGTGCCCCCTATCTTAGCTTAAATTTGACGAGAAGAGCAGAGGCTTGAGATGGAATTTCAAGCAAGGAGGAACAAGAAAGACAAGATAAAGAGGGAGAGCGAGAATTTCAGGAAAATAATCAAAAGAGAGAATTCCAGAGGGAACAACATGAGAGGGAATTGCACGCACAAAGGGAAAATGAGATAACAAAGATTGAGCTGGATAGAGATGCCGCTGGTAATTCAAGTAACCTTAGCAGACAGACACATTTTGATTTCGTAATGTATTCCCAATTAGTGTCCACATTTGAACAAGATAACAGTGAAACTTTATTCTTATCCTTTGAGGACCTGGAAGATCAGTTAATGTAGCTGACAGAGATTTGGACTCGCCTCATGCAGCGTCAGCTAGCAGGGATAGTCCAGAGAGCTCTGTGAGCTCTAAACAAATTAAATATGCCACCTAGATTGCTTTTGAATTAGTGCTGGAAGCATCCCACCAAAAATATAGGAATTCCATTTTTAAAAAACCTTAAACTTTCCTTGAATTTTAAAGATATAAAAAGCTCACACTTGAATTGTGGGTGTGAGAACTCAAAATTGTTTGCACTAATGAGAGACTAAGGGAATTAATCCTGTTAGAGGAGTACAAAAATTGCCTCATGTACCACCTTAAAACTCACATAGAGGGATAAAGAGTTTCAAAAGCCAGAGAAGCAGCCATCATAGCAGACACCTATAACTTAAACCACAAGCCTGAACTCAGGTCTGGTAACTCTTACAAGCTCGGCAGAGATAGGGTGGAGGTAGATGAAAGAGAAATAGATTCCAGAGATAAGGAGGGTAGGGAAGAAAAAACAGATCAGTCTCTGAATTTTAGAAGAAGGAACCTGGATGGTAAACCAGCAGGAAGCCCCCAGCGTGTTTTCAGTGTGGAAAGCCTGAAGGAAAATTGTTGGAATGCCGAAAGACCAACAGGGATCTCTGTAACCAAACCAGTAGCTGTGGCTATAAAAATGGCCAGTTTGTGTTAAATCGCCAATCCGGGTATCTGTCAAGATATTTTGTTCAAGGGGAAAATAATGCCTAGCTTCTCAAAAAGCCGGAAAAGGAAATCAGCATTCTCAGAGACGGACATAAATCAGACACCAGAAATGTTGGAGAATGAAAGGTTTAGTGAGAGGGAAGAACTGAGGGAGATCAATATTAGTAGAGAAATGGTGCTGGGAAAATTGATTGTATTAAAGGCAGATAAATCCCCAGGGCCAAGAATCTGCATCCCAGAGTGCTTAAGGAGGTGGCTCTCGAAATAGTGATGCGTTGGTGGTCATCTTCCAAGATTGTATAGACTCTGGAACAGTCCCTGCAGATTGGAGGGCAGCTCACGTCACTCTAATATTCAAAAAGGGAGGTAGAGAGAAACAGGGAATTATAGACCAGTAAGCCTAACATCGGTAGTGGGGAAAATTCTTGAATCCATTATCAAGGACTTTATAGCGGAACATTTAGAAAGCAGTGGCAGGATCAGTCAGAGTCAGCATGGATTTATGAAGGGAAAATCATGCTTGACAAATCTGCTGGAATTTTTGAAAATGTAACTAGTTCAGGTGACGAGGGGGAGCCAGGCGATGTAGTATATTTGGACTTTCAGAAGGCATTTGACAAAGTCCCGCATAATAGATTATTGTGCAAAATTAACGTGCATGGCATTAGGGGAAATGTATTGAGGTGGATAGAAAACAGGTTGGCAGAGAGGAAACAAAGAGTAGGAATTTAAAAAAAAAATATGTTTTATTGAAATTTTTTCGATCAAAAATTTTTTCCCCCTTACAGAACAAACATAACAGAAAAGAAAGTTTAACAATAAACAAATGGCTAATCAACATGGTAATCTAATCATTTAACATAAACTAAAACTTCCACCCCCACCCCCCCCCTCCCCCCTGGGTTGCTGCTGCTGGTCATCTATCTTCCCTCTAACGTTCCTCTAGGTAGTCGAGGAATGGCTGCCACCGCCTGGTGAACCCTTGAGCCGATCCTCTCAGGGCAAACTTTATCCGCTCCAGTTTTATGAACCCCGCCATATCGTTTACCCAGGCCTCCAGTCCGGGGGGTTTCGCCTCCTTCCACATGAGTAGAATCCTACACCGGGCTACTAGGGACGCAAAGGCCACAACGTCGGCCTCTTTCGCCTCCTGCACTCCCGGCTCATCCGCAACTCCAAATAGAGCTAGCCCCCAGCCTGGTTTGACCCGGGCCTTCACCACCTTAGAAATCACTCCCGTCACTCCCTTCCAATACCCCTCCAGTGCCGGGCACAACCAAAACATATGTGCGTGGTTTGCCGGGCTTCCACCGCACCTCCCACACTTGTCCTCCACTCCAAAGAACCTGCTCAGTCTTGCTCCCGTTATGTGTGCTCTATGTAGCACCTTGAATTGAATCAGGCTAAGCCTGGGGCATGAGGAAGAGGAATTTACCCTGCTTAGGGCATCAGCCCACATACCCTCCTCTATCTCCTCCCCTAGCTCTTCTTCCCACTTTCCTTTTAGTTCGCCCACCAACTCCTCCCCCTCTTCCCTCATCTCTCGGTATATCTCTGACACCTTGCCCTCTCCGACCCATACCCCCGAAAGCACTCTGTCCTGAATCCCCTGTACCGGGAGCAGCGGAAATTCCCTCACCTGTTGTCTAGTGAACGCCCTCACCTGCATATATCTAAGGAAGTTTCCCCGGGGCAACTTATACTTTTCCTCCAATGCCCCCAAGCTCGCAAACGTCCCATCTATAAATAAATCTCCCACCCTCCTAATTCCCAACTGGTGCCAGCTCTGAAATCCTCCATCCATTCTTCCTGGGGCAAACCTATGGTTGTTCCTGATTGGGGACCCCACCAGGGCTCCCCGCACACCTCTCTGTCGCCTCCATTGTCCCCAGATATTCAATGTTGCCGCCACCAACGGGTTCGTGGTAAACTTTTTTGGTGAGAACAGTAGCGGCGCCGTCACCAGCGCCTCTAAGCTCGTCCCTTTACAGGACTTTCTCTCCAGTCTTTTCCACGCCGCTCCCTCTCCCTCCATCATCCATTTACGAATCATCGCCACATTGGCGGCCCAATAGTAGTCGCCCAAATTCGGTAGCGCCAATCCTCCTCTGTCCCTGCTACGATTGTAGGAACCCCCTCCTTACCCTCGGGACTTTCCCTGCCCACACGAAGCTCGTGATGCTCCTGTCTATTTTTTTGAAAAAGGTCTTAGTGATTAGTATAGGGAGACATTGAAATACAAATAAGAACCTCGGGAGGACCATCATCTTAATTGCCTGCACTCTGCCCGCCAACGACAGAGGCTGCATGTCCCACCTCTTGAAGTCCTCCTCCACTTGTTCTACCAATCGTGTCAGATTAAGTCTGTGCAAGGTTCCCCAGCTCCTATCAATCTGAATCCCCAGGTATCGGAAGTTTCTTTCCACTTTCCTTAGCGGCAGGCCTTCTATCTCTCTACTCTGGTCCCCTGGGTGTATCACAAATAGTTCACTCTTCCCCATGTTGAGCCTATATCCCGAGAAATCTTCGAACTCCCTCAACATCTGCATAACCTCTATCATCCCCCCCGCTAAGTCCGACACATACAACAGTAGGTCATCCGCGTATAGCGAGACTCGGTGTTCTTCTCCCCCTCTAATCACCCCTCTCCATTTCCTGGAGTCTCTCAACGCCATGGCCAGAGGTTCAACTGCCAACGCGAACAACAGTGGAGATAGCGGGCATCCCTGTCTTGTTCCCCTATATAATCGGAAATACTCCGATCTTTGCCGACCCGTGACTACACTTGCCGTTGGGGCCCCATAAAGAAGTTTGACCCAGCTAATAAACACGTTCCCGAACCCAAACCTCCTTAACACCTCCCATAAATACTCCCACTCCACCCTATCAAATGCCTTCTCTGCATCCATTGCCGCCACTATCTCTGCCTCCCCCTCCACTGGGGGCATCATTATCACCCCTAATAGTCGTCGCACGTTAACATTCAGTTGTCTCCCTTTTACGAACCCTGTCTGATCTTCGTGCACCACCCCCGGGACACAATCCTTTATCCTCGATGCCAGTACCTTTGCCAGCAATTTGGCGTCCACATTCAATAATGAAATAGGTCTATAGGACCCGCACTGCAACGGATCTTTATCCCTCTTCAAAATTAGCGATATCGTCGCCTCCGACATTGCCGGGGGTAAAGTCCCACCTTCCCTGGCCTCATTGAACGTCCTCACCAACAACGGGGCCAACAAGTCCACATATTTTCGATAAAATTCCACCGGGAACCCGTCTGGTCCCGGAGTCTTCCCTGCTTGCATGTTCCCCAGCCCCTTAATAACCTCGTCCACCCCAATCGGTGCCCCCAGGCCTTCCACCTCCTGCTCCTCCACCCTCGGGAACCTCAATTGATCCAGGAACTGTCGCATCCCCTCCTCTCCCTCTGGGGGTTGGGACCTATACAGTCCCTCATAAAAGGTCTTGAACACCTCATTTATCTTCCCTGCTCTTCGCACCGTGGCTCCCTTTTCGTCTCTAATTCCCCCTATCTCCCTCGCCGCTGTCCTCTTTCGCAACTGATGAGCCAGCAGGCGACTAGCCTTTTCCCCATATTCATACCTCCTCCCCTGTGCCTTCCTCCACAGCACCTCCGCCTTTCTGGTGGTCAGGAGGTCAAACTCCGTCTGGAGTCGTCTCCACTCCCTGTACAGTCCCTCCTCCGGGGTCTCTGCAAATTCCCTATCCACCCTTAAAATCTCCCCCAGTAATGTTTCCCTTTCCTTGGCCTCTGTTTTCCCTTTGTGGGCCCCAATGGAGATCAGCTCTCCTCTGACCACCGCTTTTAGTGCTTCCCATACCACTCCCACACGGACCTCCCCGTCGTCATTGACCTCCAGGTATCTCTCAATACACCCCCACACTCTTCCACACACTCCCTCGTCCGCCATCAATCCCACATCTAATCGCCAGAGTGCTCTCTGCTCCCTTTCCTCTCCTAGTTCCAGGTCCACCCAGTGTGGGGCATGGTCCGAAACCGCTATGGCTGAATACTCAGCTTCTTCCACCCTTGAGATCAACGACCTTCCCAAAACAAAAAAATCTATCCGGGAGTACACTTTATGGACATGGGAGAAGAAGGAGAACTCCCTGGCCCTCGGTCTAAGAAATCGCCATGGATCCACTCCCCCCATTTGGTCCATAAACCCCTTGAGCACCTTGGCCGCTGCCGGCCTTCTTCCGGTCTTTGAGCTGGATCTATCTAGCCCTGGGTCCAGCACGGTATTGAAGTCCCCTCCCAATATCAAGTTTCCTACCTCCAGGTCCGGTATACGACCCAGCATTCGTCTCATAAATCCCGCATCGTCCCAATTCGGGGCATATACATTAACCAACACGACCTCCATTCCCTCCAGCCTGCCACTCACCATTACATATCTACCTCCGCTATCTACTACGATGTTCTTTGCTTCAAATGCTACCCGTTTCCCCACCAATATGGCCACCCCTCTATTCTTTGCATCTAGTCCTGAGTGGAACACCTGTCCCACCCATCCTTTCCTTAACCTAACTTGGTCCGCCACCTTCAGGTGCGTCTCTTGGAGCATAGCCACGTCTGCCTTTAGCCCTTTCAAATGCGCGAGCACTCGGGCCCTTTTAATCGGTCCGTTCAGGCCTCTCACGTTCCACGTGATCAGCCTCACTAGGGGGCTACCTGCCCCCCTCCCGCGTCGACTAGCCATCACCTTCTCTAGGCCAGTCCCATATCCCGCCTCCGCACTCCCACTCGCTCCCCAGGCGTCGCACTCCATCCCCGTCCACCCACTCTTTAGCCATTTCCTCTTTGATTTCCGCAGCAGCAACCCAGTTGTCCCCCCCACCCCCCGCTAGACCCCTTTCTAGCGTGATTGCTCCCCCCATATTACTTCCGCAAGTCAGCTGACTTCAACTGACCCCGGCTACTCCTGCTCCCTCCTTGACCCCCCCGTGTGGGGAACTCCCATCCGCCTTGCGCCTGTCTTCCCGCCATAATCTTTCTGGCGCGGGAACACCCCTTTATCTGACCCACCTCTTGTGGTGCAGCTCCCTTTCCTCTCCCCCTCCCATTCCTCATTCTCCGCCTATGTCCCTTCTTTCCCCCCTCACCGGCGCCCACATTTCCTAGTGTCTCCCCCCATCCCTATTTACTTCTCTATTTACATCAACCATAACAATAACATTCCCTACAGTATCAGTCCCTCAGTTCCGATCCAATTTCTCCTCTTTAATAAAGGTCCATGCTTCTTCCGCCGTATCAAAATAATGGTGTCTCTCCTGGTACGTGACCCATAGTCGTGCCGGCTGCAGCATCCCGAACTTCACCTTCTTTTTGTGTGACACCTCCTTGGCTCGGTTAAAACTCGCCCTCCTTCTCGCCACCTCCGCACTCCAATCCTGGTACACCCGTACCACTGCATTCTCCCATCTGCTACTCCGCACCTTTTTAGCCCATCTCAGGACCTCTTCTCTATCTTTAAGGCGGTGAAATCGCACGATTGTCGCCCTGGGTGGTTCTCCCGCTTTTGGTCTTCTCGCCGGGATCCGATGTGCCCACTCCACCTCCAAGGGGCCCGCAGGGGCCTCAGCACCCATCAATGAGCTTAGCATCGTACTTACATAAGCTCCACAGTCCGCTCCTTCCACTCCCTCAGGGAGACCCAGTATCCGAAGGTTCTTCCTTCGCGCTCTGTTTTCTAGGGCCTCGATCCTTTCAATACTCTTTTTATGGAGTGCCTCATGCGTCTGTGTTTTGACCGCCAGGCCCAGGATCTCGTCCTCATTATCCGTCACCTTCTGCTCCACCACGCGGAGCTCTGTCTCCTGGGTCCTTTGTGCCTCCTTGAGCCCCTCAATTGCCTGTAGCATCAGGGTCAGCACCTCCCTCTTTCGTAGCTCCACACACCGTCTCAAAAATTCGTCTTGCTCGGGCCCCCATGTCGCCTGAGCTTTCTCCGCCGCCATCTTGTGTCTTCTCCCTTTCTGTCCCTTTCGTCGACGATTCCTCGCGCTGCAGCCGCCGCCGCCAATATTTTCCTCCTTCGTTGGGGGGGGGGACTCCCTACTCACTCACACCACACCGGGTTGCGTCGCCCAAAAATTTCCCGTTGGGGCTCTTAAAAGAGCCCGAAGGTCCGTCGCAGCTGGAGCCGCCGAAACGTGCGGCTTGCAAGGCATCGCCGCAACCGGAAGTCACAAAGAGTAGGAATTAACGGGTCCTTTTCAAACTGGCAGGCAGTAACTAGTGGGGTGCCAGAGGGATCGGTGCTGGGACCCCAGCTATTCACAATATATATTAACGATTTGGATGAGGGAACAAAATGTAACATCTCGACGTTTGCAGATGATACCAAGTTGGGTGGGAGGGTGAACTGTGATGAGGATGCAGAGATCCTACAACATGATCTGGACAGGTTGGGTGAGTGGGCAAATCAGTGGCAGATGCAGTATAATTTGGATAAGTGTGAGGGTATTCACTTTGGAAGCAAAAACAGGAAGGCAGATTACGACCTGAATGGTTGTAAATTGGGAGAGGGGAGTGTGCAGCGGGATCTAGGTGTCCTTGTGCACCAGTCGCTGAAGCTAAGCATGCAGGGTAATAAGTGGTAAAGAAGACCAATGGTATGTTAGCCTTCAATGTGGGAGGTTTTGAGTACAGGAGCAGGGATGTGTTACTGCAATTATACAGGGCCTTTGTGAGGCCACACCTAGAATATTGTGTGCAGTATTGGTCTCCTTTTCTGAGGAAGGATGTTCTTGCTCTCGAGGGAGTACAGCGAAGGTTTACCAGACTGATTCCAGGGATGGCAGGACTGTCATCTGAGGAGAGATTGACTAGGTTGGGATTGTTCTCGCTGGAGTTCAGAAGAATGAGGGGGATCTCATAGAGGCTTATAAAATTCTAACAGGACTAGACAGGGGAGATGCAGGGAAAATGTTCCCGATGATGGGTGTGTCCAGAACCTGGGGCGAAATTCTCCGTTATCGGCGGAAAGTCCGCCGATCGGCGCAAAAAACGGCGCAAATCCCACTTGCGTCACGTCAGAAAAATGGGTCGATAGTCTCCGGCCCAAAGTGGGCTAGCAGCGACGTAACGGGATCCGCGCTTGCGCAGTGGTTCATGCCGTGCAGCGTCATACGCGCCGCACAGCGTGACGGCTCATAAGGCCGCGCTGCTCCCCCCCACCCGACCGGAACACCCGACCGCAACACCCGACTGGATGGCTGGCCGTCACTCAGCCCCGAGGTTCGAGTCACGCGATGTGGAGGCGCTCCTGGACGCGGTGGAGCAGAGGAGGGACGCCCTGTATCCCGGGCACGGCCGCAGAGTTGCCCCACGCCACAGCCGGCGTCTGTGGAGGGAGGTGGCAGAGGCCGTCACCGCTGTGTCCCTGACACCACGGACAGGCACCCAGTGCCACAAGAAGGTGAACGACCTCGTCAGAGCAGGCAGGGTGAGCCTCCCCCATATCCCCCCCTCCCCATATCCCCCCTCCCCCATATCCCCCCTCCCCCATATCCCCCCCTCCCCCATATCCCCCCCTCCCCCATATCCCCCCTCCCCCATATCCCCCCTCCCCCATATCCCCCCCTCCCCCATATCCCCCCTCCCCCATATCCCCCCTCCCCCATATCCCCATATCCCCCCTCCCCCATATCCCCCCCTCCCCCATATCCCCCCTCCCCCATATCCCCCCTCCCCATATCCCCCCCTCCCCCATATCCCCCTCCCCCATATCCCCCCTCCCATATCCCCCCTCCCCCACACACCCCCTCCCCATATCCCCCCTCCCCCATATCCCCCCTCCCCATATCCCCCCTCCCCATATCCCCCCTCCCCCATATCCCCCCTCCCCCATATCCCCCCTCCCCCATATCCCCCCCTCCCCCATATCCCCCATATCCCCCTCCCCCATATCCCCCCTCCCCCATATCCCCCCCTCCCCCATATCCCCCACATCCCCCCTCCCCCATATCCCCCCTCCCCCACATCCCCCATATCCCCAAGTGAATCCAGCCCTAACCTTAACCTCTGCAATGCACGCGCAACCGATGGCGTGCATTCATATACCTGCCTAACACTGTTGCCTTTTACCCCTGCCACACACCCCCCCCTCCCCCCCACAGGAGAAGCGCGCACACAACAATAGGGAGCATGTGAGGACTGGAGGAGGGCCCGCTGATGAGAGGCCACTGACCGTACACGAGGAAAGGGCCCTGGAACTGGCTGGCGGACCTGAGGACCGGGACGTTGCTGATGCAGAGGTCGGGGGCCCACCAGCAAGTGAGCCACCGACAGCCCGTCCCCATATCCCCCCTCCCCTGTATCCCCCTCCCCCGTATCACCTGATCACTGCCTGATGTCAAACCATGCATGCTTCATTGTGTATCGCAGGACCAAACGTCCAGGCACCCATCCCCGCAGATGCACACCGCCCGCAGGATGCCCCTCGGAGACCACAGGAGACGGAGAGACCCGCACCCTCCAGCATGCGACGCCCGCAGGATGCCCCTCGCACACCACGGGAGACGGAGAGACCTGGAGCAACAGGGAGACGACACCCCCGTCACGTGCGGGAGCGACCACCCAGCGATGAGGGGGGCAGCCACAGGCCCCCGTCACATCCGAGCCAGGACATCACTACCCAGGACACCACTACCCTGGACACCACTACCCAGGACACCACTACCCAGGACACCCCTACCCAGGACACCCCTACCCGGGACAGCACTACCCGGGACAGCACTACCCAGGAAGACGAAATACCGGACAGTGACTCAGAGTGGATGGGTGGAGACGAACCCCCACCCCAAAGTGCCATGGACTCAGAGTGGGACGAAGAGCACGACACAACGCCACTGCTGTCACCAACACCCTCCACCATCGCAGAAACACTCACCACGGTTGGGCACTTTAGTGATGAGGCGTCTGGTACACTCACTGGTGCGCACAACACAGCCGTCCCGGTACAGCAGGTGGAGGTAGGAGCAGCAGAGGGACCGGGCGGTCGGAGGGCAGCCCAGGCCAAGCGAACATCTGCCGCCCAGATGGATCCCGGGTTCCTGCAGTTACCACACCCACACATAGATCCGATGCAACCACCGACCCGGAGACGAGCGAAGAGGGTGACGGGCGGCTTGCAGCGGCTGCGGTCGCAGGTGGAGGAGTCCACCCGCGTCCAGGATCTGGGAGTGGTCCCGGCCATGCGTGCCACCCAGGCTGACACCGCACGGGTGGCGTCCGCGGTGGAGGCAATGGTTGCGACGGTGTCAGACATGGGGAACGGTTTGCGAGGCCTGGGGCCTTCCGTGCAGGCGGCGTCTGTGGCCCAGGAAATGGCTGCCCTCTCACAGGAGGCCATGAGCCAGTGCCAGCGCCAGATGGCAGAGGCGCTCAACGCCATAGCCCAGTCTCTGCAGGCCATGGCCCAGTCTCAGCAGGCCATGGCCCAGTCTCAGCAGGCCGTGGCCCAGTCTCTGCAGGCCATGGCCCAGTCTCAGCAGGCCATCGCTGAGGGCATCGGCGCCAGTGGCCATGTGCGAGCCGGCGTCGCACTGTCACAGACAGGGTTGGCCAACACCCTGAGCTCCATGGCTGCAAACCGGCAGACCCCTGTCGATACCAGCACGGGCCTCCAGGACTGGCAGCGCCAGATGTCGGGGGGGCGCCGGATGGCCAGTCCGTTCGCATCCCCCACCCATGTAGAGGCCTGGGGGCCATCGGGCACCCTGAGGGAGGAGGAGGTGGTGTGGTCCGTCCCGGCTCCCTCTGTAGGGGAGGTCCCGGTACACCGCGACACCTCGGACTCCCCCCCTTCCGTCCCAGGTGCATCGGGTGGGCAACGGGCAGGACAGGCTGGCAGCTCGCCATCCCAGTCGCCCGGGCCGCAGCCTGGCCCATCTAGGCCAGGACGCCCCAGGAAACGGCCGCCAAAGGGATCCAGTGTCAGAGGGCAGGAATCACAGGAGCCCACCTCCAGTTCTGCTGTACCGTCTGGGGAACCACGTAGACGTAGTCAAAGGGCCCGTAAGGCCAAACAATTAGACACTGAGTAAGTTGGCACGGGTGCAGGGCACAGATGAGTTTTAGGGGCTAGGGCACGTGCATGAACTCCTTTGGTTATTAAAGTCAATGTTACACCTACCGAAGCTGCCTTTGTGCTCTGTCCAAAGTGTGCGGGCGTGTCATGTACGTTGAGCGCAAGTGTGTGTGTGAGGGGTGGTCTTACCTCAGCCCCAGGTGAGTCTGCCCCCTTCCCCCTGGGCCGCCATCAACATCCCCCGGGCAGAGGACGGGACCGTGCGCTGCAGTGTCACAGCCGCATGCAGGGATGGTCCGGGTGGATGGTGGTACTGTGGCCGTGGGTCAGACATAGTCCAACGATGTAGAGCCAGGAGCTCATCGCAGGGCGGGTTGTCATCATCCTCCATGGCCTGCGATAGACACGCGTCCACCCGCAACTGTGTGAGCCCGGCCCGTTGTGCCGCCGGTGGATCGGCAATTGGGGGTGGGGGGGTGGTGTGCATGCGGGTGGGGTGGGTGGGGTTGGGGAGGGGGGTGAGGGTGCTGGGTGGGTGGATGGGTGGGGGTGTGGGTGGTCGGCTGTTGCCATGGTGTGCGGTCTGTGGCCATACTACCCGATTCCCACGCCCATCTAGTCAGTGAAGCGGGCGGCTATCAGTCTGTCCCGTGCCCGCTGGGCCAGCCGGTAACGGTGGACAGCCACCCGCCTGTGTCTACCCCGTCTGCCCTGACCATTGCCCCCATCCCCCTCATCTGGGGAGGACTGTGCCTCTTCCTGCTGCTCCTCCACTCCGCCCTCCTCTGCCTGTGGCACTTCGCCCCTCTGCTGGGCTATGTTGTGCAGGACGCAGCACACCACAATGATGCGGCCGACCCTATCTGACCGATACTGGAGGGCGCCCCCAGAGAGGTCCAGGCACCTGAAACGCATCTTCAGCACGCCAAAGCACCTCTCGATCACTCCCCTTGTCGCTACATGGGCATCATTGTAGCGGATCTCCGCCTCATTGCGTGGCCTCCGTATAGGCGTCATCAGCCACGATCGCAATGGGTAGCCCCTGTCGCCCAACAACCAGCCCCTCAGCCGGCGATGGCGTCCCTCGTACATGCCGGGGATGGATGACCGCGACAACACGAATGAGTCGTGTACACTGCCTGGGTGACGGGCGCAGACGTGCAGGATCATCATGCGGTGGTCGCAGACCACCTGTACGTTCATCGAATAGGTCCCCTTCCTATTGGTGAACACGGCCCTGTTATCTGCAGGTGGCCGCACGGCGACGTGCAACCCATCGATCGCGCACTGGACCATGGGGAACCCGGCCACGGCAGAGAAGCCCACGGCCCGGGCATCTTGGCTGGCCCGGTCCACGGGGAAGCGGATGTAGCGGTGCGCCATGGCATAAAGGGCATCTGTCACTGCCCGGATGCACCGGTGCACCGATGTCTGCGATATGCCGGACAGGTCCCCACTCGGTGCCTGGAATGACCCCGTTGCATAAAAGTTCAGGGCCACCGTAACCTTGACGGACACGGGGAGAGGGTGTCCCCGCCAGTGCCACGCGGTGACAGGTGTGCCAGCAGGTGGCAGATGTGTGCCACGGTTTCCCGGCTCATCCGGAGTCTCCTCCTGCATTCCCGGTCCGTGAGGTCCTGGTATGACTGCCGGGGCCGGTACACACGGGGCGCCCTCGGGTGCCTCCGTTGCCGTGGGGCCGCGACGTCCTCCTCCCCCTCCTCGTCCTGTCGGTCAGGTGTCCCTCCAGCCTGGGCGGCTGCCGCCTGCCCCTCTGCGGCAGCCTGCGCCGCCTCTCTGGCACGCTCCTCCTCCTCCTACTCCTCCTCCTCCTCATCCAGGGCAACATAGACATGAGCGGCTGCCACCACGGCGGCCAACATCGCTGGATGATCTGAAAACATGACGGCCTGGTGGGGGGGAGGGGAACGACGACATGTCATCATTGCCCATATCCCCTCCTCCCCCCAGCCAGGTGGCATGGACCGCATGGGTCCAACTGTTGGAGGCTGGCACCTGGCCAGGTGGACCAACTCACTTGCCCTCCCATCACCCTCCTCGGCACGGACCCCCCCACCAACCTCCACCCCAGCACGGACCCCTCCCAACCCCCAACCTCCACCCCAGCACGGACCCCCCCCAACCCCCAACCTCCACCCCGGCACGGACCCCCCCCAACCCCCAACCTCCACCCCAGCACGGACCCCCCCCCCAACCCCCAACCTCCACCCCGGCACGGACCCCCTCCCCAACCTCCACCCCAGCACGGACCCCCCTCAACCCCCAACCTCCACCCCAGCACGGACCCCCCCCAACCTCCACCCCGGCACGGACCCCCTCCCCAACCTCCACCCCGGCACGGACCCCCCCCCAACCACCAACCTCCACCCCAGCACGGACCCCCTCCCCAACCTCCACCCCAGCACGGACCCCCCCCCCAACCCCCAACCTCCACCCCAGCACGGACACCCCCCAACCCCCAACCTCCACCCCGGCACAGACCCCCCCCCAACCTCCACCCTGGCACGGACCCCCTCCCGGCACTCCCCCGGAGCCCAGCCTACTCTAACCACCCCCGCCCCCCGCCGCACACACACACACACAAGCCGTGACGCACCTCTCCTCACGCAATCAGTCTGCGGCCACGCCTTTTCCTGCCCAGAGCCAACCCCCCAGGCCGTCACTCACCTCCACGCCGGTCGGCGTGAGCCTGGAGCACCGGGTCACGCCGATGAAAAGGAGGTTTGATTCACGTCGACGTGAACGGTCATCACGTCGACGGGACTTCGGCCCATCCGGAAGGGAGAATATCGGCAGGCCGAAAATCGGCTGCCTTGCGCAGACCCGTGACATTCTCCGCGGCAGCGGCGCCATTAACGCCCCGCCGACTTTTCTCCCTTCGGAGACTTCGGCGGGGGCGGGATTCACGGCGGCCAACGGGCATTCTCCGACCCTCTGGGGGGTCGGAGAATGACGCCCCAGGGGTCACAGTCTGAGGATTCAGGGTAAACCATTTCGGACAGAGATAGCTCAGCAACTTGTGGGCAGTAGTGTCCCAGAGAACACGGGCCAGATTGTAGGCAAATCTATTCCCAAAGTAAAGGAAAAAGTAAAGATGATATGCCATAAGATGAACAACATTTGTGAAATCCGTAAGCGAAATACGAGTGCAGTCAGTGCAGAATTTGCCACTGAAGGACCAAACGGTCAAGTTTCAAATCTCACCAAACCCAGCAATTCAGCTGCAGAACCTGCTGAAGATAAAGTGCAGGAGGTGCATCACCCACTACCGCCCTAGAAATAACTAAGGATACAAAATTGGCTTGCTGACCGAGGGTTGTTTTTCAAACTGGAGGCCTGTGACCAGCGGTGTGCCTCAGGGGTCGGTGCTGGGTCCACTGTTATTTTTTAAATATATAAATGATTTGGATGAGAATGTAGGAGGCATAGTTAGTAAGTTTGCAGATGACACCATGATTGGTGGTATAGTGGACAGTGAAGAAGGTTATTTAAGATTGCAACAGGATCTTGACCAATCGGGCCAGTGGGCTGATGAATGGCAGATGGAGATAAATTTGGATAAATGTAAGGCAATGCATTTTGGTAGATCAAATCAGGGCAGGACCTACTCAGTTAATTTTAGGGAGTTGGGGACAGTTACAGAGCAAAGAGATCTTGGAATACAGGTTCATAGCTCCTTGAAGGTGGAGTCGCAGGTGGACAGGGTGGTGAAGGAGGCATTCACCATGCTAGGTTTTATTGGTCAGATTATTGAATACAGGCGTTGGAACATTTTGTTGAAGTTGTACAAGACATTGGTAAGACCACACGTGGAATACTGTGTTCAGTTTTGGTCACCCTATTATAGGAAGTATATTGTTAAACTAGAAAGAGCGCAGAAGAGAGTTACGAGGATGCTACCAGGACTTAATGGCCTGAGTTATAAGGAGAGGCTGGATAGGCTGGGACTTTTTACCCTGGAGCATAGGAGGCTTAGTGGTGATCTTATAGAGGTCTTAAAATAACGAGGAGCATAGATAAGGTAGATAGTCAACTTCTTTTCCCAAAGGTAGAGGAGTCTAGAACTGGTGGGCATAGCTTTATGGTGAGAGGGGAGAGATACAAAAGGCACCAGAGGGGAAATTTCTTCACACAGAGGGTGGTCAGCATCTGGAACGGGCTGCCAGAGGCAGTGGTACAGGAGGGTACGATTTGTCTTTTAAAAATCAGTTAGACAGTTACATGGGCAGGGTGGGTATAGAGGGATATGGGCCAAATGCAGGCAAGTGGGACTAGCTCAGTGATAGAAACTGGGCGGCATGGACCAGCTGGGCCGAAGGGCCTGTTTCCATGCTGTAAACATCTATGACTCTATGATTCTAAGAATGATCGATAGACCAGAACCTGACCTATCTAATTCTCTTTAACGGTATATTTTTGAGTGTATGAGCTTGAGTGAGTGGCTTAACATTTAGACTTTCAGGATGAATCTTTATTAAAACTCATGAAAGTTTGCTGTTGATTATTTCAAAATTGATCAGACTCCAAGGTTAAGAAACATACCTACTGTACTTTCCAACAAACACAATAGGGGAAAGGGGACAAGGGCTTCAGTCCTCTTGTGTCCCTGTCCATAACAGTAGGTGAGGAACTCCAAGAAGCCAGTAAACCTCACTCTTTGCCTCATAGTTCCCCAATATCTTCTTCTGGTCCAGAGTCTGCTCCACGGAGCAGGATAAGTTACACTTCCATTTCTTCTTTCAAAAGGAACACATGGAGAGTCCTAACATCAGCAGCTGAAGGATGAAGACATCTCGGTAGTGTCCTCAAAGGCTGACACACTGTGGACCAGCAAATCATTTCATACCATGCTAAATGACATGAAACCCACAACCACCTGTCCTTCCTGTCCTCAATCATTGAGATTTTATATGGCAGCAAGCAGGAGAGTGTGAACAAATTGGCAAAGGCCATGGATAGCACTGCTGCCTCACAGCGTCGAGGTCCCAGGTTCAATCCTGGCTCTGGGTCACTGTCCGTGTGGAGTTTGCACATTCACCCCGTGTTGTGTGGATTTCAAGAGGAAGTATCCGCTCTATGTCTACTTTGTTAATACCTTTTTCATCCTATGTACCTGAATTAGATCTCCTCTCATTCTAAACTCGAGAGAGTATAGGACTAAACTTCTCAATCTTTTTTCATAACACAAACTCTTCATTCTCTGGAGTCAATCTAATGAACCACCTCTGAACTGCCTCTAATGCAACTACATCTGTCCGCAAATAAGGGACCAAAACTGTACCCAGTACTCCAGGTGTGGTCTCACCAATCCTTGTGCAGTTGCAGCAATACCTCCCTACTTTTATACTCTATTCCTTTAGGTATAAAGGCCAAAGTTCCATTTGCCTTCCTTATTACTTGCGGAACCTGAATATAAGCACAGTGGCAGAAGTATGTACAATCTATAAGATGCACTGCAGCAACTCATGAAGGTTCCTTTGATAATGCCTTCAAACTGCAATCTCTACCACCTAGAAGTTCAAGGGCAGCAGATGCAATGGAACACCACCACCTGTAATTTCCCTCCAAGACACTCACTAATCTGACTTGGAAATATATCGCCATTCTTCACTGTCACTGTGCCAAAATCCTGGAACTCCCTTTCAAAGAGCACTGTGGGTCTACCTACATCATGTGGACGGCAGCATTTCAAGAAGGCCACTCACCACCACCTTCTTTAGGGCAATTTGTAATTGGACAATAAATGCTGGCCTAGCCAGCAATGCCCATATCCCATGAAAGAAAAGAAGAAAGCACACCAAGGTGCTTGAATCACTGCAAAACCTCTTGGGCTATGTACATTAGAAAATAGTTGACATAATATAAATGTAGATAAAATCTATTGGAGTGAGGTACCTTTGAGGGCCATGCATTGTATTTTTAAAAATTGTTACAGCACCAGGTTAAAGTCCAACAGGTTTGTTTCAAATCACTAGCTTTCGGAGCTCAGCTCCTTCCTCAGGTAAATGAAGAGGTGGATTCCAGAAACATATATATAGACAAAGTCAATGATGCAAGATGATACTCTGAATGTGAGTCTTTGCAGATAATTAAATCTTTACAGGTCCAGACGGAGCAACTGGAGAGAGGGATAATCACAGGTGAAAGGGGTGTGAACACACCCCTTTAACCTGCGATTATCCTTCTCTCCAGTTGCTCCATCTGGACCTGTAAAGACTTAATTACCTGCAAAGACTTGCATTCAAAGTATCGTCTTGCATCATTGACTTTGTCTATATCTATGTTTCTGGAACTGTAGCCAGTTAAAATAGCTAACTCCCGATTTAGAATGGCTAACTCCCGATTTAAAATGGCGAATGGCAAAGGCTGATGGGAAAGTCAGCCAACAGGACACAAACGAGCAGCTGCAGGTTGAGTGTGTATTTACCTCTGGAAAGGCCAGACAAGATCGATACCAGCAACCATCAGCATAACAAAACACCAGCCATCTGCATATTAATGAGCAATCCCCGGGAACAATGAGCAACATTTAGACACATAAAGCCAAACCAGACTCTTTGGCGCCAGCAGAAGCCTACACAATGGGAGGTGAACGACCACCTCAGGACCGCCCATCGATCAGGGAACCGCTCCAGCATTGGAGAAAATCGAACCAAGTGATTGGGACAAAGTCCAATCACTTGGAACCAGGTACAGGGTCTGCCCCAAAAGGCGGGAAGCCCCTGGGGACTATAAGAATCAAGCCCAAGTTCAAATCGCCCTCTGCTTCTCTTCTGGACCGGGTCACTCAGCAACGCGAACCAACCCTTAACAGTGACCGGTCCAGCCACCGCTGATATCCAGTAAATCTTACTTCAACACTCGCTACGAGATAGGCGCTCCTAGCTACCAATCTGTACCAACTTCGAATCCCGCAGGCTCAGAACCCGAACGAAAGGCCATTTGTTTCCCTGACCTGGTGGGCCAGTTCCAAGTTAAGTATTGGCCTGTTAGTTGTAGAAGTAGCTTAGACATAGAATTTGTGCATGAGTAGTGATTGCTGTGTATAATAAATGTGCTTTGATTTAAATCTTACTAAGCGGTGTATTGGATTATTGATCATTACTCGGACTTGAACCACGTGGCGGTATCAGAAAGATACTTGGCGACTTGAGCAAAGGTGATAAAACAGAGCAATTAAACTGAGGCAAAAGTTAGCAACAGAACCCACCTCTTCAATCACCTGAGGAATCAGCAGTGCTCTGAAAGCTAGTGATTCGAAACAAACCTGTTGGACTTGAACCTGGTGTTGTAAGACTTCTTACTGTGCTCATCCCAGTCCAATGCCGGCATCTCCACATCATTTTAAACATTGATCTGTATTGCATTATACGTACTGCCACATTTGAGTTGAATTGAATTTGACGAGAGATGTGGAACTTCAGCTAGGTAGATAGATTGGAAAAGCTTGGGCTGTTCCCCATGGAGAAGAGAAGATTAAAGGGAGATTGATACAACTTTCAAGATCATAAGGACAGGTTTGATAGGGATAAACAGTTCCCTTTGGCAGAAGGAAGTGATTGCACTGAAGGGGGTGCAGAGGCGATTCACCAGGATGTTACCTGGGATGGAACATAAAAGATATGAAGAGAGGTTGGATAGGCTTGGGTTGTTTACACTGGAGCAGAGAATGCTGAGAGGTCACCTGATTGAGGTGTACAAGATTATGAGGGGCATGGACAGGGTGGATAGGGAGCAGCTGTTCCCCTTAGTTGAAGGGTCAGTTACAAGGGGACGCAGGTTCAAGGTGAGGGGCAGGAGGTTTAGGGGGGATTTGAAGAAAAGCCTTTTTATCCAGAGGGTGGTGACGGTCTGGAATGCACTGCCTGGGAGGGTGATAAAGGCGGGTTGCCTCACATCCTTCAAAAAGTACCTGGATGAGTACTTGGCATGTGATAACATTCAAGGCTATGGGTCAGGTGCTGGCAAATGGGATCAGGTGGACATGTCAGGTGTCTTTCATGCATCGGTGTAGACTCGATGGGCTGAAGGGCCTCTTCTGCGCTGCGTGATTCTGTGAATCTGAAAAGCAGAGGACACCAATTTAAGGAGAATTGTAAAAGAAGCAATGGTGAATGAGGAAAATCTTTTTTCAGTGAGTGGTTAGGATCTAAATTGGTGCTAAATTTTGGTAAGACTACAACTGGATTTGGCAGGATTTGGAGGGTGTTGTTTGGCAGAGGCTGTTTGAGGGTAAATCCACATTTGGCATGTGGGAATCTTTTAAGGAGCAGTTGATGGGAGTGCAGGACAGGCAGGTGCCGGTAAAAAGGAAGGAAAGGCAGAGTTCAGGAACCATGGATGACCAGGGAAATTGCAAGTCCAGCCAAAAAGAAAAAAGACACATACATAAGGGACAGGCAACTAAAAACAGATGAAACACTTGAAGAATGCAAGGAAAGTAGAAAAGAGCTCAAGCAGGGAGTTAGGAGGTCAAAAAGGGGTCACAAAATGTCTTTGGCAGACAGGATTAGGGAGAATCCCAAGGCATTTTAGACATATATTAGGAACAAGAGGGTAGCTAAAGAAAGAGTTGGTCCACTCAAGGACAAAGGAGGGAAATTACGCGTAGAACCAAAAGAAGTAGGTGAGATCCTTAATGAGTATTTTGCATTGGTATTCACAAAGGAGAGGGACATGTTTTTTTAAAAATATATATTTTATTGAAAATTTTTCGATCACAATTTTTTCCCTTACACATCAAACATAACAAAAAAAAGAAAATTTAACAATGAACAAATAGCTAATCAACCTGGTAAACTAATCATTTAACATAAACTAAAACTTTCCACTCCCCCGCCGCCCCCCCCCCCCCTCCCCCCTGGGTTGCTGCTGCTGGTCATCTGTCTTCCCTCTAACGTTCCCCTAGGTAGTCGAGGAATGGCTGCCACCGCCTGGTGAACCCTTGAGCCGATCCTCTCAGCGCAAACTTTATCTGCTCCAGTTCTATGAACCCCGCCATATCGTTTATCCAGGCCTCCAGTCCGGGGGGTTTCGCTTCCTTCCACAGGAGTAAAATCCTACGCCGGGCTACTAGGGACGCAAAGGCCACGACGTCGGCCTCTTTCGCCTCCTGCACTCCCGGCTCATCCGCAACTCCAAATAGAGCTAGCCCCCAGTCTGGTTTGACCAGGACCTTCACCACCTTCGAGATCACTCCCGTCACTCCCTTCCAATACCCCTCCAGTGCCGGGCACGACCAAAACATATGTGCGTGGTTTGCCGGGCTTCCGCCGCACCTCCCACACTTGTCCTCCATTCCAAAGAACCTGCTCAATCTTTCTCCCGTTATGTGTGCTCTATGTAGCACCTTGAATTGAATCAGGCTAAGCCTGGCGCACGAGGAAGAGGAATTTACCCTGCCTAGGGCATCAGCCCACATACCCTCCTCTATCTCTTCCCCTAGCTCTTCTTCCCACTTTCCTTTTAACTCGCCCACCAGCTCCTCCCCCTCTTCCCTCATCTCCCGGTATATCTCTGACACCTTGCCCTCCCCGACCCACACCCCCGAAAGCACACTGTCCTGGATCCCCTGTGCCGGGAGCAGCGGAAATTCCCTCACCTGTTGTCTTGTGAACGCCCTCACCTGCATATATCTAAGGAAGTTTCCCCGGGGCAACTTATACTTTTCCTCCAATGCTCCCAAGCTCGCAAACGTCCCATCTATAAATAAATCTCCCACCCTCCTGATTCCCAACTGGTGCCAGCTCTGAAATCCTCCATCCATCCTTCCTGGGGCAAACCTGTGGTTGTTCCTGATTGGGGACCCCACCAGGGCTCCCCGCGCACCTCTCTGTCGCCTCCATTGTCCCCAAATATTCAATGTTGCCGCCACCACTGGGTTCGTGGTAAACTTTTTTGGTGAGAGCGGTAGCGGCGCCGTCACCAGCGCCTCTAGGCTCGTCCCTTTACAGGACTTTCTCTCCAGTCTTTTCCACGCTGCTCCCTCTCCCTCCATCATCCATTTACGAATCATCGCCACATTGGCGGCCCAATAGTAGTCGCCCAAATTCGGTAGCGCCAATCCTCCTCTGTCTCTACTACGTTGTAGGAACCCCCTCCTTACCCTCAGGACTTTCCCTGCCCACACGAAGCTCGTGATGCTCCTGTCTATTTTTAAAAAAAAGGTCTTAGTGATTAGTATAGGGAGACATTGAAATACAAATAAGAACCTCGGGAGGACCATCATCTTAATTGCCTGCACTCTGCCCGCCAACGACAGAGGCTGCATGTCCCACCTCTTGAAGTCCTCCATTTGTTCTACCAATCGTGTCAGATTAAGTCTGTGTAAGGTTCCCCAGCTCCTAGCGATCTGAATCCCCAGGTATCGGAAGTTTCTTTCCACTTTCCTTAGAGGCAGGCCTTCTATCTCTCTACTCTGGTCCCCAGGGTGTATCACGAATAGTTCACTCTTCCACATGTTAAGCCTATATCCCGAGAAATCTCCGAACTCCCTCAATATCTGCATGACCTCTGTCATCCCCCCCACTGGGTCCGTCACATACAACAGTAGGTCATCTGCGTATAGCGACACTCGGTGTTCTTCTCCCCCTCTAATCACCCCTCTCCATTTCCTGGAGTCTCTCAATGCCATGGCCAGAGGTTCAATTGCCAAAGCGAACAACAGTGGAGAGAGCGGGCATCCCTGTCTTGTTCCCCTATATAGTCGGAAATACTCCGATCTTTGCCGACCCGTGACCACACTTGCCTTTGGGGCCCCATAAAGGAGTTTGACCCAGCTAATAAACCCATTCCCGAACCCAAACCTCCTTAGCACCTCCCATAAATACTCCCACTCCACCCTATCAAATGCCTTCTCTGCATCCATTGCCGCCACTATCTCTGCCTCCCCCTCCACTGGGGGCATCATTATCACCCCTAATAGTCATCGCACGTGGACATTCAGTTGTCTCCCCTTTACGAACCCTGTCTGGTCTTCGTGCACCACCCCCGGGACACAGTCCTCTATCCTCGATGCCAGTACCTTTGCCAGCAATTTGGCGTCCACATTCAATAATGAAATAGGTCTATAGGACCCGCACTGCAACGGATCTTTATCCCGCTTCAGAATTAGCGATATCGTCGCCTCCGACATGTCGGGGGTAAAGTCCCTCCTTCCCTGGCCTCATTAAACGTCCTCACCAACAGGGGGGCCAACAAGTCCACGTATTTTCTATAAAATTCCACCGGGAACCCGTCTGGTCCCGGAGCCTTCCCTGCTTGCATATTCCCCAGCCCCTTAATAACCTCGTCCACCCCAATCGGTGCCCCCAGGCCTTCCACCTCCTGCTCCTCCACCCTCGGGAACCTCAATTGATCCAGGAACTGCCGCATCCCCTCCTCTCCCTCCGGGGGTTCGGACCTATACAGTCCTTCATAAAAGGTCTTGAACACCTCGTTTATCTTCCCTGCTCTCCGCACCGTAGCTCCCTTTTCGTCTCTAATTCCCCCTATCTCCCTCGCCGCTGTCCTCTTTCGCAGCTGATGGGCCAGCAGGCGACTAGCCTTTTCCCCATATTCATACCTCCTCCCCTGTGCCTTCCTCCACAGCACCTCCGCCCTTCTGGTGGTCAAAAGGTCGAACTCCGTCTGGAGTCGTCTTCTCTCCCTGTACAGTCCCTCCTCCGGGGTCTCCGCAAATTCCCTGTCCACCCTTAAAATCTCCCCCAGTAATCTTTTCCTTTCCTTGGCCTCTGTTTTCCCTTTGTGGGCCCTAATGGAGATCAGCTCTCCTCTGACCACCGCTTTCAGTGCTTCCCATACCACTCCCACTCGGACCTCCCCGTCGTCATTGGCCTCCAGGTACCTCTCAATACATCCCCGCACTCTTCCACACACTCCCTCATCCGCCATCAATCCCACATCCAATCGCCAGAGTGCTCGCTGCTCCCTTTCCTCACCTAGTTCCAGGTCCACCCAGTGTGGGGCATGGTCCGAAACCGCTATGGCTGAATACTCAGCTTCTTCCACCCTTGAGATCAACGACCTTCCCAGAACAAAAAAATCTATCCGGGAGTACACTTTATGGACATGGGAGAAGAAGGAGAACTCCCTGGCCCTCGGTCTAAGAAATCGCCATGGATCCACTCCCCCCATTTGGTCCATAAACCCCTTGAGCACCTTGGCCGCTGCCGGCCTTCTTCCGGTCTTCGATCTGGATCTATCTAACCCTGGGTCCAGCACGGTGTTGAAGTCCCCTCCCAATATCAAGTTTCCTACCTCCAGGTCCGGTATACGTCCCAACATCCGTCTCATAAATCCCGCATCGTCCCAATTCGGGGCATATACATTAACCAACACGACCTCCATTCCCTCCAGCCTGCCACTCACCATTACATATCTACCTCCGCTATCTGCTACAATGCTCCTTGCTTCGAATGCTACCCGTTTCCCCACCAGTATGGCCACCCCTCTATTCTTTGCATCTAGTCCTGAGTGGAACACCTGTCCCACCCATCCTTTCCTTAACCTAACTTGGTCCGCCACCTTCAGGTGCGTCTCCTGGAGCATAGCC
Source organism: Scyliorhinus torazame (assembly GCF_047496885.1). Lineage (NCBI taxonomy): Eukaryota > Metazoa > Chordata > Chondrichthyes > Carcharhiniformes > Scyliorhinidae > Scyliorhinus > Scyliorhinus torazame. The sequence continues at coordinate 155,020,983 of NC_092721.1, read as the reverse complement.
ACGTCTGCCCTTAGTCCTTTCAAGTGCGCGAGCACTCGGGCCCTTTTAATCGGTCCATTCAGGCCTCTCACGTTCCACGTGATCAGCCTCACTAGGGGGCAACCTGCTCCCTTCCCGTGTCGACTAGCCATCACCTTCTCTAGGCCAGTCCCGTAACCCGCCTCCGCGCTCCCACTCGCTCCCCAGGCGTCGCATTCCATCCCCGTCCACCCACTCTTTAGCCATTTCCTCTTTGATTTCCGCAGCAGCAACCCAGTTATCCCCCCCCCCCCTCCCCCGCTAGATCCCCTTCTAGCGTGATTGCTCCCCCCATATTACTTCCGCAAGTCAGCTGACTTCAACTGACCCCGGCTACTCCTGCTCCCTCCTTGACCCCCCCGTGTGGGGAACTCCCATCTGCCTTGCGCCTGTCTTCCTGCCATTATCTTTCTGGCGCGGGAACATCCCTTTATCTGACCCGCCTCTTGTGGCGCAGCTCCCTTTCCCCTCCCACTCCCATTCCTCATTCTCCGCCTATGTCCCTTCTTTCCCCCCTCACCGGCGCCCACATTTCTTAGTGTCTCCCCCCTTCCCAATTTACTTCTCTATTTACATCGACAATAACATTCCCTCCAGTATCAGTCCCTCAGTTCCGATCCAATTTCTCCTCTTTAATAAAGGTCCATGCTTCTTCCGCCGTTTCGAAATAGTGATGTCTCTCCTGGTACGTGACCCATAGTCGTGGCGGCTGCAGCATCCCGAACTTCACCTTATTTTTGTGTAACACCTCCTTGGCTCGGTTAAAACTCGCCCTCCTTCTCGCCACCTCCGCACTCCAATCCTGGTACACCCGTACCACTGCATTCTCCCATCTGCTACTCCGTACTTTTTTAGCCCATCTCAGGACCTCTTCTCTATCTTTAAGGCGGTGAAATCGCACGATTGTCGCCCTAGGTGGTTCTCCCGCTTTTGGTCTTCTCGCCGGGATCCGATGTGCCCCCTCCACCTCTAAGGGGCCCGCAGGGGCCTCAGCTCCCATCAACGTGCTTAGCATCGTGCTTACATAAGCCCCGCAATCCGCTCCTTCCACTCCCTCAGGGAGACCCAGTATCCGAAGGTTCTTCCTTCGCGCTCTGTTTTCTAGGGCCTCAATCCTTTCAATGCACTTTTTGTGGAGCGCCTCGTGCGTCTGTGTTTTGACCGCCAGGCCCAGGATCTCGTCCTCATTATCCGTCACCTTCTGCTCCACCACGCGGAGCTCTGTCTCCTGGGTCCTTTGTGCCTCCTTGAGCCCCTCAATTGCCTGTAGCATCGGGGTCAGCACCTCCCTCTTTAGTAGCTCCACACACCGTCTCAAGAATTCGTCCTGCTCGGGCCCCCATGCTGCCTGGGCTTTCTCCGCCGCCATCTTGTGTCTTCTCCCTTTCTGTCCCTATCGTCGAGGATTCCTCGCGCTGCAGCCGCCGCCGACGATATTTTCCTCTTTCGTTGGGGGGGGGGACTCCTTATTCACTCACCCCACACCGGGTTTCGTCGCGCGAAAATTTCCCGTTGGGGCTCTTAAAAGAGCCCGAAGGTCTGTTGGAGCTGGAGCCGCCGAAACGTGCGGCTTAGCTAGTCATCGCCGCAACCGGAAGTGAGGGACAGGTTGATTGGTGGTGTCTCAGAGGGTTGTGTAAACACTTTAGAACAGGTCGTTATTACGAGGGAGGAAGTGTTAGGTGTGTTAACAAGCATTAAGGTAGACAGATCCCATGGGCCAGATGGCATCTATCCCAGATTACTGAGGGAGACAAGAGATGAAATCGCTAGTCCTCTGACAGAAATCTTTGTATCCTCATTAGCCACAGGTGAGATCCCAGAGGATTGGAGGATAGCCAATGTTGTACCATTATTTAAGAAGGGTTGCAAGGATAATCCGGGTAATTATAGGCCAGTGAGCTTGTGTCAGTGATAGTGAAATTGTTGGAAATGATTCTCAGAGATAGGGGGCAGGATTCTCTGCTGACGGGATGCAGCCCGGGGCTTTCCTGATGGCGTGTGGCTGCCTCACAATGGGAAACCCCATTGACCAGCCAGCGTAACGGAGCATCCCGCCAGCGGGCTGAAACAGAAATGTGGCGCGGGGGGACGGAGAATCCAGCCCAGGATCTATGCACATTTGGAAGTGATTGGTCTTATTAGCAACAGACAGCATGGTTTTGAACAAGGGAGGTCATGTCTCACTAATTTAATTGAGTTTTTGAGGAGGTGACAAAAATGATTGATGAGGGAAGGGCTGTGGATGTTGTCCACATGAACCTTAGTAAAGCACTTGATAAGGTCCCTCATGGCAGGCTGGTGCAAAAGATTAGATCACATGGGGTCAGGGGTGAACTAGCTAAATGGATTCAGAACTTGATTGGCCACAGAAGACAGAGGGTAGCAGTGGAAGGGTGTTTTATCGAATAGTGGTCTGTAACTAGTGGTGTTCCGCAGGGATTAGTACTGGGACCTCTGCTGTTTGTAATATATATTTTTTTTATTAAATATTTTATTGAAAATTTTTGGTCAACCAACACAGTACATTGTGCATCCTTTACACAATATTATAACAACACAAATAACAATGACCTATTTTATAAACAAAAAAATGAATAAATAATAAATAACAAAAATGAAAACTAGCCCTAATTGGCAACTGCCTTGTCACAAGTAACACTCTCCAAAAATATAATTTAACAGTCCAATATATAATTATCTGTAGCAACGACCTATACATACTATACAGTATATATTAACAACCCTGAGAGTCCTTCTGGTTCCTCCCCCCCCCCCCATCCTGGGCTGCTGCTGCTGCCTTCTTTTTCCCATTCCGTCTATCTTTCTGCGAGGTATTCGACGAACGGTTGCCACCGCCTGGTGAACCCTTGAGCCGACCCCCTTAGGACGAACTTAATCCGCTCTAGCTTTATAAACCCCGCCATGTCATTTATCCAGGTCTCCACCCCCGGGGGCTTGGCTTCTTTCCACATTAGCAATATCCTGCGCCGGGCTACTAGGGACGCAAAGGCCAAAACATCGGCCTCTCTCGCCTCCTGCACTCCCGGCTCTTGTGCAACCCCAAATATAGCCAACCCCCAGCTTGGTTCGACCCGGACTCCTACTACTTTTGAAAGCACCTTTGTCACCCCCATCCAAAACCCCTGTAGTGCCGGGCATGACCAAAACATATGGGCATGATTCGCTGGGCTTCTCGAGCACCTCGCACACCTATCCTCCACCCCAAAAAATTTACTGAGCCGTGCTCCAGTCATATGTGCCCTGTGTAATACCTTAAACTGAATCAGGCTTAGCCTGGCACACGAGGACGACGAGTTTACCCTGCTTAGGGCATCTGCCCACAGCCCCTCCTCGATCTCCTCCCCCAGCTCTTCTTCCCATTTCCCTTTTAGTTCATCTACAATGGTCTCCCCTTCGTCCCTCATTTCCCTATATATATCTGACACCTTACCATCCCCCACCCATGTCTTTGAGATCACTCTGTCCTGCACCTCTTGTGTCGGGAGCTGCGGGAATTCCCTCACCTGTTGCCTCGCAAAAGCCCTCAGTTGCATATACCTGAATGCATTCCCTTGGGGCAACCCATATTTCTCGGTCAGCGCTCCCAGACTCGCGAACTTCCCATCCACAAACAGATCTTTCAGTTGCGTTATTCCTGCTCTTTGCCACATTCCATATCCCCCATCCATTCCCCCCGGGGCAAACCTATGGTTGTTTCTTATCGGGGACCCCCCCAAGGCTCCAGTCTTTCCCCTATGCCGTCTCCACTGTCCCCAAATCTTCAGTGTAGCCACCACCACCGGGCTTGTGGTGTAGTTCCTCGGTGAGAACGGCAATGGGGCTGTCACCATAGCCTGTAGGCTAGTCCCCCTACAGGACGCCCTCTCTAATCTCTTCCACGCCGCTCCCTCCTCCTCTCCCATCCACTTACTCACCATTGAAATATTAGCGGCCCAATAATACTCACTTAGGCTCGGTAGTGCCAGCCCCCCCCTATCCCTGCTACGCTGTAAGAATCCCTTCCTCACTCTCGGGGTCTTCCCGGCCCACACAAAACCCATGATGCTCTTTTCAATCCTTTTAAAAAAAGCCTTCGTGATCACCACCGGGAGGCACTGAAACACAAAGAGGAATCTCGGGAGGACCACCATCTTAACCGCCTGCACCCTCCCTGCCATTGACAGGGATACCATATCCCATCTCTTGAAATCCTCCTCCATCTGTTCCACCAACCGCGTTAAATTTAACCTATGCAATGTGCCCCAATTCTTAGCTATCTGGATCCCCAGGTAACGAAAGTCCCTTGTTACCTTCCTCAACGGTAGGTCCTCTATTTCTCTACTCTGCTCCCCTGGATGCACCACAAACAACTCACTTTTCCCCATGTTCAATTTATACCCTGAAAAATCCCCAAACTCCCCAAGTATCCGCATTATTTCTGGCATCCCCTCCGCCGGGTCCGCCACGTATAGTAGCAAATCGTCCGCATACAAAGATACCCGGTGCTCTTCTCCTCCCCTAAGTACTCCCCTCCACTTCTTGGAACCCCTCAACGCTATCGCCAGGGGCTCAATCGCCAGTGCAAACAATAATGGGGACAGAGGGCATCCCTGCCTTGTCCCTCTATGGAGCCGAAAATATGCAGATCCCCGTCCATTCATGACCACGCTCGCCACTGGGGCCCTATACAACAGCTGCACCCATCTAACATACCCCTCTCCAAAACCAAATCTCCTCAACACCTCCCACAAATAATCCCACTCCACTCTATCAAATGCTTTCTCGGCATCCATCGCCACTACTATCTCCGTTTCTCCCTCTGGTGGGGCCATCATCATTACCCCTAACAACCTCCGTATATTCGTGTTCAGCTGCCTCCCCTTCACAAACCCAGTTTGGTCCTCGTGGACCACCCCCGGGACACATTCCTCTATTCTCATTGCCATTACCTTGGCCAGGACCTTGGCATCTACATTTAGGAGGGAAATAGGTCTATAGGACCCGCATTGTAGCGGGTCCTTTTCCTTCTTTAAGAGAAGCGATATCGTTGCTTCAGACATAGTCGGGGGCAGTTGTCCCCTTTCCTTTGCCTCATTAAAGGTCCTCGTCAATGCCAGGGCGAGCAAGTCCACATATTTTCTATAGAATTCGACTGGGAATCCATCCGGTCCCGGGGCCTTTCCCGCCTGCATGCTCCTAATTCCTTTCACCACTTCTTCTACCTCGATCTGTGCTCCCAGTCCCACCCTTTCCTGCTCTTCCACCTTGGGAAATTCCAGCCGATCCAAGAAGCCCATCATTCTCTCCCTCCCATCCGGGGGTTGAGCTTCATATAATTTTTTATAAAATGTCTTGAACACTCCATTCACTCTCTCCCCTCCCCGCTCCATCTCTCCTTCCTCATCCCTCACTCCCCCTATTTCCCTCGCTGCTCCCCTTTTCCTCAACTGGTGTGCCAGCAACCTGCTCGCCTTCTCCCCATATTCGTACTGCACACCCTGTGCCTTCCTCCATTGTGCCTCTGCAGTGCCTGTAGTCAGCAAGTCAAATTCTACATGTAGCCTTTGCCTTTCCCTGTACAGTCCCTCCTCCGGTGCTTCCGCATATTGTCTGTCCACCTTCAAAAGTTCTTGCAGCAACCGCTCCCGTTCCTTACTCTCCTGCTTCCCTTTATGTGCCCTTATTGATATCAGCTCCCCTCTAACCACCGCCTTCAACGCCTCCCAGACCACTCCCACCTGGACCTCCCCATTATCATTGAGTTCCAAGTACTTTTCAATGCACCCCCTCACCCTTAGACACACCCCCTCATCTGCCATTAGTCCCATGTCCATTCTCCAGGGTGGGCGCCCTCCTGTTTCCTCCCCTATCTCCAAGTCCACCCAGTGTGGAGCGTGATCCGAAATGGCTATAGCCGTATACTCCGTTCCCCTCACCTTCGGGATCAATGCCCTACCCAGCACAAAAAAGTCTATTCGCGAGTAGACTTTATGGACATAGGAGAAAAACGAGAACTCCTTACCCCTAGGTCTGCTAAATCTCCACGGGTCTACACCTCCCATCTGCTCCATAAAATCTTCAAGTACCTTGGCTGCTGCCGGCCTCCTTCCAGTCCTGGACTTCAACCTATCCAGCCCTGGTTCCAACACCGTATTAAAATCTCCCCCCATTATCAGCTTTCCCATCTCTAGGTCCGGAATGCGTCCTAGCATCCGCCTCATAAAATTGGCATCATCCCAGTTCGGGGCATATACGTTTACCAAAACCACCGTCTCCCCCTGTAGTTTGCCACTCACCATCACGTATCTGCCCCCGTTATCCGCCACTATAGTCTTTGCCTCGAACATTACCCGCTTCCCCACTAATATAGCCACCCCCCTGTTTTTCGCATCTAGCCCCGAATGGAACACCTGCCCCACCCATCCTTTGCGTAGCCTAACCTGGTCTATCAGTTTCAGGTGCGTTTCCTGTAACATAACCACATCTGCCTTAAGTTTCTTAAGGTGTGCGAGTACCCGTGCCCTCTTTATCGGCCCGTTCAGCCCTCTCACGTTCCACGTGATCAGCCGAGTTGGGGGGCTTCCTATAGAAGGGGGCTTCCCCTTGTCGATTAGCCAAGGGGCTTCCCCTTGTCGATTAGCCATCACCTTTTTCCAGCTCCTCACCCGGTTCCCACGCAGCCGTATCTCCCCCAGGCGGTGCCCCCCCGCCCATCCTCTCCCATACCAGCTCCCCCCTCTCCCCAGCAGCAGCAACCCAGTAATTCCCCCCTCCCACCCCCCCCGCTAGATCCCCCGCTAGCGTAATTACTCCCCCCATGTTGCTCCCAGAAGTCAGCAAACTCTGGCTGACCTCGGCTTCCCCCCGTGACCTCGGCTCGCACCGTGCGACGCCCCCTCCTTCCTGCTTCTCTATTCCCGCCATGATTATCATAGCGCGGGAACCAAGCCCGCGCTTCTCCCTTGGCCCCGCCCCCAACGGCCAACGCCCCATCTCCTCCACCTCCCCTCCTCCCCCCATCACCACCTGTGGGAGAGAGAAAAGTTACCACATCGCAGGATTAGTACATAAAACCCCTCTTTGCCCCCCACATTCGCCCCACCACTTTGTTCGAACGTTCTTTTTAATAACCCGCTCATTCCAGTTTTTCTTCCACAATAAAAGTCCACGCTTCATCCGCCGTCTCAAAGTAGTGGTGCCTCCCTCGATATGTGACCCACAGTCTTGCCGGTTGCAGCATTCCAAATTTTATCTTCTTTTTATGAAGCACCGCCTTGGCCCGATTAAAGCTCGCCCTCCTTCTCGCCACCTCCGCACTCCAGTCTTGATAAACGCGGATCACCGCGTTCTCCCATTTACTGCTCCGAGTTTTCTTCGCCCATCTAAGGACCATTTCTCTATCCTTAAAACGGAGGAATCTCACCACTATGGCTCTGGGAATTTCTCCTGCTCTCGGTCCTCGCGCCATCACTCGGTATGCTCCCTCCACCTCCAACGGACCCGCCGGGGCCTCCGCTCCCATTAACGAGTGCAGCATCGTGCTCACATATGCCCCGACGTCCGCTCCCTCCACACCTTCAGGAAGACCAAGAATCCTCAGGTTGTTCCTCCTTGCGTTGTTTTCCAGTGCCTCCAACCTTTCCACACATCGTTTCTGATGTGCCTCCTGCGTCTCCGTCTTCACCACCAGGCCCTGTATATCGTCCTCATTCTCGGCTGCCTTTGCCTTCACGACCCGAAGCTCCCGCTCCTGGGTCTTTTGTTCCTCCTTTAGCCCTTCGATCGCCTGTAGTATCGGGGCCAACAGCTCTTTCTTCATTTCCTTTTTGATCTCTTCCACACAGCATTTCAAGAACTCTTGTTGTTCAGGGCCCCATGTTAAACTGCCACCTTCCGACGCCATCTTGGTTTTTGCTTGCCTTCCTTGCCGCTGTTCTAAAGGATCCACTGCAATCTGGCCACTCTCTCCTCCTTTTTCCATCCGTATCCAGGGGGGATTCCCTTCTGGTTTACCGCACAGTGTTTTTAGCCGTCAAAATTGCCGTTGGGGCTCCTATCAAGAGCCCAAAAGTCCGTTTCACAGGGAGCTGCCGAAACGTGCGACTCAGCTGGTCATCGCCGCACCCGGAAGTCTTCTGTTTGTAATATATATAAATGACTTGGAAGAAAACATAGCGGTCTGATTAGCAAGTTTGCGGATGATACTAAGATTGCAGGAGTTGCGAATAGTGATGAAGATTGTCAGACTACAACAGGGTATAGATAGGCTGCAAAACTGGGTGGAGATATGGCAGATGGAATTTAACCCGGACAAATGCGAGGTGATCCATTTTGGTAGTGTCATGTGAGAGTACCTTTAAGAAATGGGTGTTTATAAATGGGTGTGTATATAAGTATCTGTAGTGAGAGTACCTTTAAGAAATGGGTGTTTATTACTGCAGTGATGTCAGAGAGTGGGTGGAGCTGGGCTGTCAGTCAGCTTTATAGTTTTGTTTTAGGCTGTTTGCTGCAGGGTGTGTTTCAGTTTTGTTTTCAGAGCTGGATAGCTGCAGTCACAGCCAGAAGGTATATGAGAGTCTCCCTCTGTAATCTAAAGAATGTAAATCTATCCTTTGGTGATTTAAAACTAATAACTGCTCGCAGTAGTGACTTTAACCTGATGTGCTTCTGTTTACAGTTTTTTTTAAAAAAGTATTCTGGATGTTAAAAGGACAACTTATGGATTACTTAGTGTTGTATTCTTTGGGGGCTGTATTTGAATTAATGGTTGCTGAGATATTCACTGTTTGTTTTAAAAAGGTTAACTTGAATTCATAGAATAAACATTGTTTTGCTTAAAAAAATACTTTTCCATTTCTGCTGTACCACACCTGTACAGTGGGCCATGTGCTCCCCATACCACAATCTATTAAAAGTTGTGGGTCAGGTGAACTCCATGATACACTTTGGGGTTCTCTAAACCCTGGCCCGTAACAAATGGGGGACTCGAGGGGGATAAAAGTCTATCTATTGGATTGGTTTAGTGAACTTAAAGACAGTGAGGGGTGAGCATATTCTGGTTGCTTATCAGGTGTGGTATTCTAATTTAAGTGGGGAGTGTGTTGTGGACAATGGCTCTTTCAGCGGCTCTGAAGTTTTTGGCGGTGGAGACAGTCACACGCAGTACCTTGCAGACAGACTAAAAGCAGACTGTTAGATTTGGCAAAAACATTGCAGTAAACATTACCTGACAAAATGCGAAAGAATGAGTTAATTATGGCGATGGCTAAGCATTTAACGTTGCCTGAGATACAGTTTGACTCATTGGAAATGGCATAAATTTGTAGATCTCCAAATTTCTTTCTCTGTCAGTCTGGCCTCAATAAAAGTTGAGACAGATTCGCACGTAAACAGAAGTTATTTATTTAGCTTGCAAGCTTGAATCATCTTACAGAAACGTAAGAGACATCCAGCCTCTTACATCCCAGAAAACGACTGAACTAAAAGACAAAGGGATCTCTGCAAAATCAATTCAAATGGTATCAAGTTTCACATACTCGACGGACATAGGTCAGCCTATGTCCCTCCTGACCTGTTCGATCTATTCTGATTGGCTCACTTCCAATCCCTTTCTCTGGCCCCTATCAATGCAGCATCACTCTCATAGACACACCTCTTCCTGCTTTTTCCATGCGGTCTCAAATTCCTTTGTCCCTAACTGCAAGAATCAAAGTGGCTTATTTCTACATTACATTAACTAGTAACTCTAAAGTAACTATTTTATATCACATTCGTCATTCCCTCCTTTTATCATTCCATGATAACCGAACTATCCAATCTATAGCTACGGTTCCTCATCTAAAAAGATCCGTCGCTGCATTTCCAATTCCTGTCTTAGCCCCCCTTCATCTGCCTCACCCTCATGGATTTTAACAGTTAAATTTTTTTTCTCGGTGATTGGGGCGGTGATCTGATCTAGTGCACCCCGCATTCTACCCATCACACATTTAAGGATGGCCAGGCCCACAAAGATGCAGCCGATAGCTACCACTAGATACATGGCCATATTTATCAACCAGTCCTTCCATCCTCCAGATCCCCAGTTACCCCAAGAGTCAGGATCCTGCATCCCGTCCAAGTGATCCCGTATGCGATCCATAAATTTAGTAATGTTAGCGGTCAAGTCCTGAACACCCATGATACACTTGCCCTGTACTATGGCGCATACCCCGCCCTCACGGGCCAGAAGATAGTCAAGAGCATACCGGTTCTGCATTGCAAACAACCGTAGCTGAGACAACTCCTTAGTTATTGCCCCGAGGGCTCCCAAGGTTTCATTTCCCAAGATGGTAAGGCCGCAAATAAAATAATTCCGATCACTAACAGCCAAGGAACCCCCCACACCTCCCAGTGTCAATACGCTCAGAATGCCCCACCCGGCTGAGTGGCCCCGGTTGGGTGCAAGAACCTGAGGTTTTTTCCAGTTCTCGCAAAATTCAGCAGAGACTGCCCGGCGTGCTAACTGATTATGCAGGTTCCACGCCGAAGGGCAGGGGACTGTGGTAGGGACTAGAGTCCCTATAGCAATTCGGCGGGGAAATGGGGTGACAAAACGTTGGTCGCCGTACCATTAAATAAAAAGTAGTATCCTTGTTCCGCGTGGAGACTAGCATCACAATCAGCATATCGGTTGCGTAAGGACCTCCCAGTAGCCCAGTTTATCCAATTTTGAAATGCCCATTCGGGCCGCCCAGCAATGCGGAAAGCCCTATTCCCAACAGTGATATGAGAGACATTCGCCCAGCCACAAAGGAGCTGGAGGCCAGCGTTCAATGGAACGCAAGTGGTGTTATAACAAACGCATTGGCCAGACGCCTGGGTGATATGGCACCTCCTGTCCGTACAGGTGGGAAACAGACATGTTATATTTGTGTCCACCTCTACCAGCAAACAGCCATATCCTTCACTGCTGAAGCAATTCTTGTACGACCGGGAATCCCTATTGGGAGTGAAGTGGCTAGGTATGTACGCCCTCCACCGTCGCAGCCTATCGTACTGTGAATGGGAATTATCCCGAGGGAGGGGAAGGCAAATAGCCGGTGGTGCTGAATCCGGATCGTAAGGAAGAGTGACGTGCTCGGGCAATGGCTCGGAACGCTGACAATGAACCACCGTTTGGGGAGTGCCCCAAAGCGGTGAAACAGAAAATAACCTAGACACCGCTGCGGGGTTTGGGTAGCAGACAACCCGTCCCTGGCCATACAGACGGTGGTAAATCTGGTAGAAGAGATTCATACTACCCGGGTTTTCCTCAGTTTGGCCTTTAATTAACTTAAGTGCATCTCCCGGTAACCTACGTTCTAGCTGTACTTCCCTTCTCACACGCCCCGTCCTCTCTCTAGTCCCTTTCTCTTTCTCATGGTCTCTTCCTACACTCTTCTGACAGCCTGATGTTACCTTTATTGTACCACTTTTAACACATCCAAAATCAAATTTACATGTATTCCAAAAACAAGGCAATGTCCATATAATGTTCCCTTCCCATCGCCGGGACCGGTGCAGCTGCTTCATGACTCCCGCATTCTCCTTAACTTTGATGACCTTCCATGAGTCGATACCATGTCCTCGTATATGGGGGCAGTGAAGAACATCACCTTTGCATAGGTGATGTATCCTTGTAGATTGGTTGGGGCTACACAGATACATAATATTCCCCTTTTCCATGTCCATCGCCAATAACACGCCAAGCGAAGTGAGGCCAAATATCAGACAGACGATGCGTAGCCACTCCATCATGCTCCACACCTGTAAAATAGCACTGGAGAAGGGAGGCAGGTTAGTATCCGACCTTTTACAGTAGTGGAGATGGACTCAATTTACAGTGATGTAGGTGGACCCAAGCACTTCGCCCCTCCACTTTAACTGCTGTGGGGGTGGTAAGGAGAACTTGGAAGGGCCCGTCCCATCGCGGCTCCGACCCCTTCCTAGTCCAATTTTTGACCATGACATAACTACCGGGCTGGACTGAAAGTGAGCTAGGTACTGGGGCAATGGCTGGTGAGCCGCACGGACTGGGCCATGGAGTTCCTTGAGCACTTGCGTAAGGGCTAGAACATAGGTGGTCATTTCTTCAGTCATCTGATGAAACTGAACCCGTCTGGGAACCTGCAGGCTCCAAGGAGTTCTAAGAGGCCTGCCATAAAGAATCTCGGCGGGAGAGAGCCGGGCTGGTCCCGCAGGTGTAACCCGCAGCTGGAAGAGGGCAACGGGGAGCAACTTAAGCCATGTCAGTCCCGTGTCTGCTCTTAATTTTGCCAATTTAGTTTTGAGGGTCTGATTGTGTCTCTCAACCACCCCGGCTGCCTGCGGTCTGTAAGCACAGTGTAACTGCTGGCGTATGCCCAACTGGGAGCAAAACTCCTTGTTAATTTGTCCAATAAAATGAGGCCCATTATCAGAACTTAACTGAGCTGGTATACCGTACCGGGGAATGATTTCCCTCATCAAGACTTTAACCACAGTAGCAGCTTTACTATAGATAGTCGGATACGCCTCGACCCATCTGCTGAACACATCCACAATGACCAAAACATATTTGTAACATTGACACCTTTCCAACTCAATGTAATCCATTTGGAGCGTCTCAAAGGGACCACTGGGCAACGGGGTTTGCCCCTTCCCACAAGGGATACCTTTTCCGGTGTTATATTGCTGACAAATCAAACACCGATTACTGATACTTTGGGCCAACCCCTGCATTTTAGGGTGCCACCAAGTGTCCAGCAACAAATCACTAGTCCCTCGAGCCCCACAATGAGTTGCAAAGTGTACACATTCGATGACCCATAAAGCCAGTACATCAGACATACAAGTCTGATGTGCAGGCGTGGTCCATAAAGAGGAAACAGAATCATATGTACAACCTAACCTTTTCCACATTTGTTTATCACTCTCAGGAGCGTCCTCCTGTAACCTTATGACGTCTTGGATGGTTGGCATTGGCTTGTCAGAAGCAGACACATTCATAGTAGATCGTTTAGTCTGACTTAACATTTTAGGCACCATCACTTGCTGAATTTGTGCGGCTGTGCGCGCTGCACAATCTGCTCGTTCATTACCAACGTCAACTGGGGTTGTACCATTCGTGTGGGCAGCGCATTTAATAACGGAAATCTGCGCTGGCAGAAGGAGGGCCTGCAGTAGGTCATTAACTAAACCCCGGTGGGATATTTGACCACACATAATCATGTCAGGTTGTTCTGACGAAATGTCACTCAAATCGCCCCTTATTGTGGTAGTTTCCTGAATCAAGGCTAAACAGTCGTGGCCAGGTGCGTCTTCATGGACAGGGGGACCACTAAGAAAACAGGCTGGATTGATAGTGGTACAGTATTTAAATGTCAGACGTGGATTGTTCAAAAGGTATATCTCATACCTATTCTGACGAGCTGCGGTAAGATGCTGACCATTCGCCCCATATCCCTGGCATGGTACTGGTCATGGACATGACGTGTAATATGAGGGCTTACCGAAGCTGACTGTGGCCATAAATGTGGTGATATTGTAACAAAATCGGCTGTACCTTCTTTTCCCGTGACTGTGGCTGTAACCTTGACTGGCCGTTCGGTCTCAAGTAATGGCCGGTATTTGTCCTCCAACTTCCTGTTTCGTCCAGTTCTGTCATAGGCCAGGGTAACGTGATGCAGTGACTGTTCAATGTCTAACGTCCACCACTGGGGGGTGATAGAAATATAGCACTGTTGTCTCATCCTCCTCTTCGCTGATCCACCCACCCAAAGTCACTATATTGGAGCTCCTGCTGGTAAACTACCATTTCTGCCGCTTGTTGGGATCGCAGATCATCCTTTTTCATTACATACTCAGTCTTAACCTTTGTAACTGAGCCTCCTTCTTGGCCTACACCCTCCTTCCAGTAAAATCTGACTGCCCTTGCCATCTGGGAAGGGTCGTTCTCTGTCCAATTCATGTTATTACATTTCACAGCAGTAACCACAGAAGGTGGTAGGCAATGCATTAACATAGCACAGTATTGAGGGGAATTCTGACCATTTTGATACAGCAAATCGCCTGACTGCCCCCGGTAGATTTCATTAAAACGCCCCAGAAATTCCTATGGCTCGTCAATCTTCCTAGGTTTTAGGTCTAAGATAACAGAAAGATTTATGGGCCTTTGAAATGTGCTATTCAACGCATTCAAGATCTGTGTCCTTCTTTTCTCTATTTGCTCTCTTTTTTTTAAAAACTTAAAAATGTTTGAAAATTCAAATTGAATTACTGCAACTTGCAAGCTTAGCTCTGATCTCAACTCAGAACTAAATTTACAATTTGCTTAACACAAACTTGTATAACATTTACAACTTAATTATTTCTTTATCTTAACAATTTTTCTTTTAACAAGTTTTTTTTCTTTTACATACACATAAGTATTAGCAAAATCAACTATCATAAGTATTAGCAAAATCAACTATCATCTCCAGATTGACACTTTTTAAAATGGTGTCCATGATCTTCTTTAAGTTTCTATTAATCTCCAGATAAAATGAGATAAACCTTATTTCAAGTAAGTAAAATTTAAGATTCTGGCAATTTCAATCAATTGCTTTCGAAAATAATAACTTTTATCAAAGAGGTGGAGAAACCCACTGGTTTCCTTTAATTAATTCAAAACGTAACTTTGCTGGTGTTCACTGACTCAAAGGAAAGGTATCCGATTACACTACGGCTGCTGCTGTTATCTCAAAGCCTGAGTGAGAAGCACTGTCTGTTTTCAACTCCGCCTGCTGCTGTTAACCCTTTGAGAGACTTCTGCTTCAACCAATATGCAGCATTCCTCACAATCTCAACTAGACCTCGGAACTTTACAGTCCAAGGAGACAATTTTAGCTTAATCAACTATATATTTAAAACACTCACACATAGAGTTGAACCATCTTCAGATTTAAAAACAGTTATACTGGACTGAACCTTCATTAATGAAGTCACATCAGCCTCTGAACCCATATAATAGACTGAACCTTCATTAATTAAGTCACATCAGCCTCTGAACCCTGATAATAGACTGAACCTTCATTAATTAAGTCACATCAGCCTCTGAACCCTGATAATAGACTGAACCTTCATTAATTAAGTCCCATCAGCCTCTGAACCCTGATAATAGACTGAACCTTCATTAATTAAGTCCCATCAGCCTCTGAACCCTGATAATAGACTGAACCTTCATTATTAAAGTCCCATCAGCCCAAAACCCTAATAATAGACTGAACCTTCATTAATTAAGTCCCATCAGCCTCTGAACCCTGATAATAGACTGAACCTTCATTAATTAAGTCCCATCAGCCTCTGAACCCTGATAATAGACTGAACCTTCATTATTAAAGTCCCATCAGCCCAAAACCCTAACCCAAGCCGAAACAACAATATGAAATCCCATCAATTAAAGTGCTAATCCCCAGACTGACCTGTGATTTCGTCGAGGCGGTCTTTCTGTGCCAACCGCGAGTGACCAGACTAATCAGACGATAAGAAGAGGGGAACAATCAATGCGCGGTCGTTTTCCAGTTCTACATTGAGGGCCCTTTGTTCCCCATCTTCCTGTTCATAATCAGTCTAATTCTGATTTCGCAGTTGGATCAGGATCGCCCAGAGAAATCCCGGTTTTCGGCACCAAATGTAGATCTCCAAATTTCTTTCTCTGTCAGTCTGGCCTCAATAAAAGTTGAGACGGATTCGCACGTAAACAGAAGTTATTTATTTAGCTTGCAAGCTTGAATCATCTTACAGAAACGTAAGAGACATCCAGCCTCTTACATCCCAGAAAACGACTGAACTAAAAGACAAAGGGATCTCTGCAAAATCAATTCAAATGGTATCAAGTTTCACATACTCGACGGACATAGGTCAGCCTATGTCCCTCCTGACCTGTTCGATCTATTCTGATTGGCTCACTTCCAATCCCTTTCTCTGGCCCCTATCAATGCAGCATCACTCTCATAGACACACCTCTTCCTGCTTTTTCCATGCGGTCTCAAATTCCTTTGTCCCTAACTGCAAGAATCAAAGTGGCTTATTTCTACATTACATTAACTAGTAACTCTAAAGTAACTATTTTATATCACATTCGTCAAATTCAGTTACAAATTAAACAAATGGAACATGAGAAAGAATTAAAGCAGCTTGAATACGAAAGAGAGAGAGAGGAAAAAGAAAAGGAGAGAGAAGAAAGGAGAAAAGAAAGAATAGCCCTAGCAGAACAAAAAGAAAGAGTAAGGGAGTTACAGATCAGGGAAAAAGATAAAGAGAGAGAGTTTGAACTTCAGAAAATGGCCATGAAACATGACAGTCAGTTAAAATTGGCAGACGTAAACGGAAACGTAGTTGGATGATAGTGATGAGGATAGTGAGAAAGAGCGTCAAAGTCGAAGGCTTGGTGGGGATCTATTTAAATATGTCCAAGCATTGCCAAGGTTTGACGAGAAGGAGGTGGAAGCCTTATTCATTTCATTTGAAAAGGTGGCTAAACAATTGAAATGGCTACAGGACATGTGGGTAGTACTGATTCAAACAAAGCTGATAGGTAGGGCTAGTGAAGTGTTTGCATCACTACCGGAGGAGGTATCTGGGACGTATGAGGAGGTGACAAAATCCATCTTAGGTGCATATGAACTAGTGCCTGAAGCCTACAGACAAAGGTTTAGAAATTTAGGGAAAGAATTTGGTCAAACTTACATGGAATTTGAAAGTCTCAAACAGAGTAATTTTGATGGGTGGATAAGGGCTCTGAAAATAGACCAAATGTATGAAGCTCTCAGAGAAATTACACTTTTGGAGGAGTTTAAAAGTTCAATTCCTGATGTAGTGAGAACTCATGTGGAAGAGCAGAGGATTAAAACTGCGAGATTAGCAGCAGAAATGGCAGATAATTATGAATTAGTTCATAAATCAAAGCTTGGTTTCCGACATCAATTTCAGCTTGTGAGGGATAGAAACTGGGGACATGAGAAATACTCAAGTGGTAAAGGTAAAGGTGATCTGATGGGAGATAATAAGGAGAGTGTACCTCAAATTAAAAAAGAAATCCAGGAGGGTGGAAGAGACATCAAAAGTTTCAAATGTTTTCACTGTAATAAACTAGGCCATGTAAAGTCACTGTGTTGGTGGTTGAAGAAAAGCATTGGGAAGGCTGATGTGGTAAAACAGGATAAGACAGTGGGGTTTGTGAAAGTGGTAAAGGAAAGGCCAAGTGAAGCGAAGGAGGTGTAAAAGATTGTACAGCCTGATGAGAAGGTGCCAGATCTCTTTAAAGAATTTACTTGTGTGGGTAAAGTTTACTCATGTGTATGTGGAGGAGCAGGTAAAGAAGTCAAAATTTTAAGAGATACGGGAGCTAGTCAATCTTTAATGGTAAGGGATGAGGAGTTATGTAGTCTGGGAAGAATGTTGCCAGAAAAGGTGGTAATATGTGGAATTCAGGGTGAGAGGAGCAGTGTTCAATTATATAAGTTAAGGTTGGAAAGTCCAGTGAAGAGTGGTGAAGCGGTAGTAGGGGTAAGAGAGAAACTATCTTGTCCAGGAATACAGTTTATCTTGGGTAATAATATAGCTGGATCGCAGGTGGGAGTGATGCCTACTGTGGTTGATAAGCCAGTGGAAAATCAGACAACTGAAGTGTTGAAGAACGAATATCCTGGGATTTTTCCAGATTGTGTAGGAACAAGGTCACTAAGTCACAGGTTAAGACAAGAGGAGAAATCAAAGGGTGAAGATGACGTTGAAGTGCAATTATCAGAAACGATGTTTGATCAGATGGTTGAAAAAGAACAAGAACAGGTGGAGGATGAGGCGGATATTTTTAGTTCAGGAAAATTGGCGTAGTTACAACACAGAGATATAGAAATAAAACGGATTTCAGAAAGCATGCACGGAAGAGGAATCTGAGTGCATACCAGAGTGTTATTACCATGAAAGTAATGTCTTGACGAGAAAATGGAGATCTTTACATATGCAGGCGGTTGAAAAGTGGGCAGAAGTTCATCAAGTAGTATTGTCGGTAGGATATAGAAAGGAGGTGTTGCGAGTTGCACATGAGGAACCAGTGGGAGGTCATTTGGGAATAAGGAAAACTCAAGCTAAAATCCAAAAACATTTTTATTGGCCTAGACTACATAAAGATGTAATTAATGTTTGTCAATCATGTCACACATTTCAAATGATAGGAAAACCTCAAGCAGTGATAAAACCAGCCCCCTTAATACCCATTCCAGCATTTGAGGAACCTTTTACAAGGATCCTAATTGATTGCGTAGGACCGCTTCCTAAAACGAAAAGTGGGAATCAATATGTTTTGACTATAATGGATGTGTCTTCTAGGTTTCCAAAGGCCATTCCAGTACGCAATATGACAGCTAAAAAGATTGTGGAGGAGTTACTTAAATTCTTTACTAGATATGGACTACCCACAGAAATACAATCGAATCAAGGATCGAATTTTACCTCAAGGTTATTCAAAGAAGTTATGGATAGCTTAGGAATAAAACAATTTAAATCAACTGCGTACCATCCAGATGCGCAGGGAGCATTAGAAAGGTGGCATCAGACATTAAAGACAATGTTGAGGGCTTATTGTCAAGATTATCCAGAGGATTGAGATAAAGGAATTCCATTCATACTGTTTGCAATTAGCGATGCAAATAATGAGTCAACCAAATTCAGTCCTTTTGAACTAATTTTTGGTCATGAGGTAAGAGGACCACTTAAATTGATTAAGGAAAAATTGGTGAATGAGAAATCGGAAATTACATTATTGGATTACGTGTCAAATTTTAGGGAACGATTAAATAGAGCAGGTGAATTGGCTAGACAACATTTAAAAGTTGCACAAAATGTGATGAAACGGGTAGCGGACAAGAAATCCAAAGTTCATAATTTTGCCAGTGGAAATAAAGTTTTAGTGTTGTTACCAGTGGTAGGTGAACCTTTAAAAGCTAGGTTTTGTGGACCTTATCAGATTGAATGGAAATTAAGTGAGGTGAATTATGTGGTAAAAACACCAGATAGAAGGAAAACTCACCGAGTGTGTCATGTGAATATGCTTAAAAGGTACTTTGAAAGGGAAGGAGAGAAAAAGGAGGCGGTTTTAATGATTCTAACTCAAAGTGACGAACCAAATCCAGATGACTGTGAATTTGACATACCTCAAATTAAATTGGAAAACGAGGATGTTCTTAAAAATTGTTGAGTTACCTACCAGAGGAAAAATGAACTGACCTGAAAGCGTTATTGATATCACATGGGCAAGTTTGTAGAGATAAATTGGGAAGTACTAAAATGGCATTACATGATGTAGATGTGGGAAATGTTGTTCCAATTAAATAACATCCATACAGACTTAACCCATTAAAATTAGCACAGGTTAACAAAGAGATTGAGAGTATGCTTAAAAATGGCATAATTGAAGTGGGTTGCAGCCAATGGTGCTCACCCATAGTGATGGTACCAAAACCAGACGGTACCCAACGGTTGTGTGTGGAGTATAGAAAGGTTAATGCAGTTACAGGAACGGACTCTTATCCTATCCCACGTTTGGAGGATTGCATTGAGAAAGTGGGACAATCAGCTTTTATTTTGAAACTGTATTTACTTAAAGGTTACTGGCAGGTACCTTTATCCGAAAGGGCGAAGGAGATTTCAGCTTTTGTGACTCCAGATGGTATATATCATTTCAAAGTTATGCCATTTGGCATGAAAAACGCACCAGCCACATTTCAACGGTTAACTAAGAAAGTTGTTTCAGGATTACCCATTGTGCGGTATACATCGATGATCGGTAATTTTCAGCCAGACATGGAAAGAACATTTAAAACATCTGATGGAGTTATTCGATCGACTTCAGGAGGCGCGTTTGGTGATAAACCTAGCCAAAAGTGAATTTGGAAAAGCCCAAGTCACTTTCCTTGGCCATAGAATCGGACGGGGTTGAATAGTCCCACAGGATGTGAAAACAAAAGTTATTGGGGAGTTTCCGATACCCTCGACAGGACAGGAAATAATGCGATTTCTTGGTATGAGTGGATTTTACTGGAAATTTGTACCGAATTTTAGCAGTGTGGTCGCTCCACTGACAGACTTGCTCAAGAAGCGTAACAAATTCCAGTGGACAGCGGAGTGCCAACAGGCATTTGACGGCTTGACGGCTGTGTTAACCACTGCTCCTGTGTTAGCCATCCCAAATTATACCAAACCATTCAAAGTGGCTGTTGATGCGAGTGATGTTGGAGTAGGTGCGGTGCTTCTACAGGATGACGACGAAGGGCTAGCGCGGCCTATTGGTTATTTTTCAAAGAAATTGAATTCTCACCAGAAAAGGTATTCAACGATTGAGAAGGAGACGTTGACTTTGGTGCGAGCTTTGCAACATTTTCACATTTATGTGACCAGCAATCCATCTGACACCACTAAATTTATTAATTTTCATTTTCATTTCAAATATTCTGATCACAATCCGGTGACGTTTTTGCAGCGATTCCGGAATAACAATGCAAGGCTGTTTCGCTGGAGTTTATTGTTACAGCCATTTCATTTAAAAATAGTACATGTAGCAGGACGAGTAAACGTGATAGCCGATGCTTTGTCACAAATGTGATGAACAAAAGCAATTTCAGTTGGAAGAAGAAGAAAAAGAAAGAAATTGACTATATTATTATACCTGTTTGCGTATGTTGTTTTTTTTTAAACGGAAAAGTCTATTCACTGTGTGCATTTCTTAAAGGATAGTGAAAAGGTGAAAAATGAAACCGTCTTGAAGTTGATGATTCATTTTTTTTTCTTCGGGGGAGGTGTCATGTGAGAGTACCTTTAAGAAATGGGTGTTTATAAATGGGTGTGTATATAAGTATCTGTAGTGAGAGTACCTTTAAGAAATGGGTGTTTATTACTGCAGTGATGTCAGAGAGTGGGTGGAGCTGGGCTGTCAGTCAGCTTTATAGTTTTGTTTTAGGCTGTTTGCTGCAGGGTGTGTTTTAGTTTTGTTTTCAGAGCTGGATAGCTGCAGTCACAGTCAGAAGGTGTATGAGAGTCTCCCTCTGTAATCTAAAGAATGTAAATCGATCCTTTGGTGATTTAAAACTAATAACTGCTCGCAGTAGTGACTTTAACCTGATGTGCTTCTGTTTAAAGTTTTTTTTAAAAGTCTTCTGGATGTTAAAAGGACAGTTTATGGATTACTTAGTGTTGGATTCTTTGGGGGTTGTATTTGAATCAATGGTTGCTAATATGTTCACTGTTTGTTTTAAAAAGGTTAACTTGAATTCATAAAATAAACATTGTTTTGCTTCAAAAAATACTTTTCCATTTCTGCTGTACCACACCTGTAGAGTGGGTCATGTGCTCTCCATACCACAATCTATTAAAAGTTGTGGGTCAGGTGAACTCCATGATACACTTTGGGGTTCTCTAAACCCTGGCCCATAACAGTAGATCCAATTCAGATGGGAGCTATAAAATAAATGGCAGAACCATTAGGAGCATGGAGACACAGAGAGATGTGGGCATGCAGATCCACAGATCCTTAAAAGTGGCAGCACTGGTGGAAATGGTGGTAAAGAAAGCATATGGTATGCTTGCCTTCATAGGATGGGGTATCAAGTGTAAAAGCTCAAAAATTATGTTACAGTTATATAGAACGTTGGTTTGGCAACATTTGGAATACTGTGTCCAATTCTGGTCACCGCACTACCAGAAGGACGTGGAGGCTTTAGAGAGAGTACAGAAAAGGTTCATCAGGATGTTGCCTGGTATGGAGGGTATTAGCTATGAGGAGAGATTGAATAAACTGGTATTGTTCTCCCTAGAGAGACGGAGGCTGAGGGGTGACCTGATAGAATTTTATAAAATTATGAGGCGTATAGATAGGGTGAACAGTTGGAGGCTTTTTCCCAGGGTGGAAATGACAATTACAAGGGGACACAAGTTCAAGGTGAGGGGGGATCGGTTTAGTGAAGATGTGTGAGGGAAGTTTTTTACACATAGTGGTGGTGGCCTGGAATGCACTGCCAAGTGAGGTGGTTGAGGCAGATATATTAGCGACTTTTAAGACTTATCTGGATAGGCACATGAACAGACGGGGTATAGAAGGATACAGACGGTTGGTCTAGATAGGACACGTGATTGGCTCGGAGGGCCGGAGCGCCTGTTCCTGTGCTGTATTGTTCTTTGTTTGTTCTTTGATCCGAAGTGTACTGCCTGAGAATGTGGTGGAGGCAGATTCAATCATGGCTTCAGGAGCGAATTGGAGAATTATCTGCTGGAGAAAGAAATTGCAGGGCTATAAGGAAAAGGGGAGTTGCTCTTCCAGGGAGCCAGCAAGGATATAATGGGCCGAATATGCGATAATCATTATATAATTCTAATGTAATTGTCATGTGAGAGTACCTTTAAGAAATGGGTGTTTAAGAAATGTACCTTTAAGAAATGGGTGTTTATCAGTGATGTCAGAGTGTGAGTGGAGCTGGGCTGTTTGTCAGCCTTTTACTTTCATTTTAGGCTGTTTGCTGCAGGGTGTGTTTTAGTTTCGTTTTCAGTGTTGGAGCTGAAGCCAGCCAAAGCAGGTGTACTATTGATCTCTCTGCCATGAAAAGACTATCTGTTGATCATTTGGTGAATTCAGAATTATAAATGTTCTCCATAGTGAATGTAAACCTAATGTGCTTCTGTTAAAAGGTGTTTCTTTTGTCTTCTGGATGTTGTTTGGGACGTTATTAAGGAATACCTAGTGTTGTATTCTTTGGGGGTTGTATTTGAATTGATTGTTGCTAAGATGTTCACTGTATGTTTTAAAAAGGTTAACCTGTGTTCATAGAATAAACATTGTTTTGCTTCAAAAAATACTTTTCGATTTCTGCTGTACCACACCTGTAGAGTGGGCCGTGTGCTCCCCATACCACAATCTATTAAAAGTTGTGGGTCAGGTGAACTCCATGATACACTTTGGGGTTCGCAAAACCCTAGCCCATAACATAACACTGTTAGAAATTCTTATTAATAAAGTATATTTTGGGAGGAAATTACCCTTTCTTTCCTGATCTTATGCATCTACATTAAGGATCTGTCCACAAAAAATATCTTTCGGCACAGATTCAGATTCACGAATAGGTCCCCTGATCTGCTCACCCTGTACAACAGATGACCAAAGATAAACGTGATTGGTCAGTTGGAGATGCACTAGGTTGTAGTTATAGCTCCCAGTAAGTGCTTGTAATTACAATTCGCAGAATTAGTTGGCACTAGAGACTAACCATTCACAAAGTGCCATTGCTAGTTGTAAATATATATATAAATACAAGTTATTATTCAAAAGGCCTAGCTCCTTCGCAGTCCTCTATGTTAAAATATCTATGGATGAAATCCTGCAGCAAAGACATTTTTGGCATTTGTTAAAGTAATTTAGTTTTGTTTTTCTTCAGTAAACATGAACAACAAGGATAGTTTATTTTTCTGATGCATTTTGAAACCGAAGTGCAGTGCATACTACATATTGGCTGATATGTTGCAAGTACAGTTGGCAAGAATGGTAAGAAAACTAAACATAAACACAGCTGAGGAGAATGAAGAAGGGCAAGTCTTTATACTTTGTAATGGATTTTTGATGTTCACAGCAGCTGCCTTTCTTTTCTTTATGTATAAACTGAGAATTCAAACCAGTTATTGTTGGCCAGGATACTGGGAGAACACCAGTGCTCTCTTTTGAGTATTGCCAAGTATATTTTCCACCTGCCTAATTGGAGAAGCAGGCAGAGAATTGGATCAACATTTTATCAGGTAAATTACACTTTCAAAACTATAGCAACACTTTCCCAATACTGCACTAAACACCATTGACTATGTGTTAAAGTAACTGGAGTGGGGCACGAACACGTGGCCTGACAGAGATGAAAGTCCTGACATTTTTGCAGTGGCCTGAATGAAAATGATAGCTATGATCTCAGTGTCAATCACAACAACTCGGGATCTTAGCAAATGTCAGTGGCTATATTTCCCTGGGCAACACCTCACAAGAAAAATTTTAATCTCTCTGTTCACACGGGATGGCGGGATTTTTCTTGAGGAATCCACACTTCTGTGTACACAAGAGAAAAACAGATATCTGGAAAATACAACAAAGAAAATTGTGATCTTTAACAAAAGTCTTATCAGGCAATGAGAGCTCTGTGGTTCCCAAAGTTCAAAAGTAGCACACTCCCCTCTCACGTTGGCAGGTTGTGGGTTCAAGTTCCATTCCAGAGAGTTGAGCACAAAATCTAGGCTACTACTCCAATATTGATGGGCTGCTGTACTGTCAGAATATGCTGTCTTTTGGATGGAGTGTAAAAGTACTGCCTTGTGTGTGCCCCTTTCGATGGGACTGGTGTTATTTTAATGAAGAAGTGGTGAGTTCGCTTCAGTGTCTTGGGAACCCCAGGCGAACGCCGTTTAGCATTGGTCTCCACAAATGGGAACCAGGCGGAATGGCACTGGGGGGTAATCTCCTTGGGGGGGGGGGTCTTTGGCCGTATGAAGCTCGGGTCTTTGATGTATGAAAACCCCATCCCCACCATAATTAGCTGGGGCGAGTCAAAGTCTGGGTCCTTCCCTAACACCCGCCTCATAAAATCCACATCATATAAAATCCACATCATCCCAATTCAGGGGCATAGACATTTACCAAGACCACCGGCATCCCCTCCAACATTCCACTCGCCATCACATATCTTCCCCCTGGATCGGCCACAATAGGATAATATGGGAAGTTTAGGGAGCCTTGGGTAATGAGGGATATTACGGACCTCATCAAAAAGAAAAAGGAGACTTTTGTACGGTCTAGAAGGGTGAGGACAGTCGAAACCCTTGATGAATATAAAGAAAATAGGAAGGTACTGAGGCAGGAAATTAAAAGGGGTCATGAAAAATCTTTGGCAGGTAGGATTAAGGTAAATCCCAAAGCTTTTTATTCATATATAAAAAGCAAGGGGGTGGCCAGGGAAAGGATTGGACCACTTAAGCACTGTGGGGGGAATTTATGTGTTGAGCCAGAGGAAATGGGTGAGGTACTAAATGAGTACTTTGCATCAGTGTTCACCAAAGAAAGGGGCGGGATTCTCCCGCAATCGGCGGGGCGGGCCGTACCGGCGCCAAAGAGTGGCGTGAGCCACTCCGGCATCGGGCCGCCCGCAAGGTGCGCAATCCTCCGCACTTCCGGAGGCTAGGCCGGTGCTAGAGTGGTTGGCGCCGCACCAACTGGCGCCGAAGGGCCTCCGCCGGCCGGCGGGAGTTGGTGCATGCGCAGGATGCCAGTGTGTTGTGGCGCACGCGCAGAACCGCTGGCGTGATTCCTGTACATGCGCATGGGGTTTCTTCTCCGCGCCAGCCATCGCGGAGCCTTACGCAGGCCGGCGCGGAGGGAAAAAGTGCCCCCACGGCACAGGCCAACCCGCAGATCAGTGCGCCCCGACCGCGGGCCAGGCCACCGTGGCAGGATGCCCCCGCGCCCCCCCGAGGACTCTGCAAGCCGCCCTCAAAGCCAGGTCCCGCCGGTATGGACCTTGTCTAATCCATGCCGGCAGGACTAGCCGAAAACGGGCGGACGCTCGGCCCTTCGGGGCCTGGGGAATCGCTGGGGGGGCCACTGCCAACGGCCCCCGACTGGCGTGGCACGTACCCCGCCCCCGCCCAAAACCAGCAGTGGAGAATTCGGCAGCCAGCGTCGGAGTGGCGTGGCGGGATTCACACCGCCCCCCCGGCGATTCTCCGACCCAACGGGGCTTCGGAGAGTCCTGCCCAGGGACTTTGTGGAAGACGGGGCGGGATTCTCTGCCCCGCCGTGCCACATTTCCACCCCGACCGACCGGCAGGATTCTCCGTTACGCCGGTCGGTGAATGGGGTTTCCCATTGTGGGGCAGCCCCACGCCGTCAGGAAACCCCCGGGCGCCAGTATAACAGAGAATCCCGGCAGTGGACAATCCTGGCCATGATTCTTGGGTAGGGTGTGTGGACTGTCTGGAACATGTTAACATTGAAAAGGAGGAGGTATTGGGTCTTTTAAAAGATATTCAGGTAGATAAGTCTCCTGGGCTGGATGGGATTTACCCCAGTATGCTGAGGGAAGCAAGGGATGAAATTGCTGGGGCCTTGACTGACATCTTTGTATCCTCATTGGCAACAGGTGAGATCCCAGAGGACTGGAGAATAGCTAATGTGGTACCGCTGTTTAAATAAGGTAGCAGGGATAATCCTGGAAACTATAGGCCATTGAGCCTCATGTCGGTAGTAGGTAAATTATTGGAGAGAATTCTCAGGGACAGGATTTATACCCATTTGGAAACAAATGGACTCATAAGTGATAGACAGCATGGTTTTGTGAAGAGGAGGTCGTGCCTCACTAACGTGATCGAGTTTTTTGAGGAGGTGACAAAGATGACTGATGAGAGGAGGGCGGTGGATGTTGTTTACATGGACTTCAGCAAAGCCTTTGACAAGGTGCCTCATGGCAGACTGGTACAAAAAGTGAAGTCACACTGGATCAGAAATGAGGTGGTAAGATGGATACTGAACTGGCTTCGTCACAGAAGGCAAAGGGTAGCTGCCCTTGATAGGCTACATCTTGGTGTGCCAGTGTAACCTAAAGGATGCCCTGCATATTTGAGTGCTACTATCATATAGCTCAAAGTTGAACCTCCAAGAAGAGACCTAGAGACAACCCATCAAAGAGTCAGCAGCCTGCATATCCCATCTTGCAGAGATATATATCAAGCTACCTTATAGACCAGACTGGAACACCCTGGGCTCACTGCTGATTACACTCTGGGAAAATATGACAGCTGCAGTACTGGATAAATCCACTGAGCTCATTGGACCCAACATCAAGAAGAATAGGGATGCTTTGATGAAAATGACAAGGAAATCAAAGAACTAGTAACAATAAAAAAGTCAGCTCATCAGGTTCAGCTGACCAGCCAAGAGAAAAAGACAGCCTGCTACATCAAGCCCACATCAGCCTTTGACATAAACTGAGGAACATTCAAAATGACTGTTGGTTCACACTTATGGAAAAAGCTCAACCGTACACTGATATCAGCAAAATAAGAAGCTTCTATGAAGCACTGAAATCTGTCTGTAGACCAGCTATCAAATCAGCCCTGAGGAGAGCTAACAGTAAGAACACGACACATTGACAAGAAGTCAGTCCTGGAGCACTGGTTGGAGCACTTTGAAACACTCTTCAGCACAAAATGCACAGTGTATGATGCTGCCATCAACTGCACCCAACAACGACCTGTCAAAGAAGAACGAATGAGAGCCCAACTCTAAAGGAAACTGGGACCACCATCAACCAGATGAAGAGCAGTAAAACCTCAGGAGGAAAAGGAATTCCACTCAAAGCCTTGAAACATGGTAGACCTGCCCAATATACCAATCTCCATGAGTTTCTCATGGTGTGCTGTTGTTGCCAATCAGAATACTATCCCACCAGCGTCACCAATAATGTTGCTCTTTAGAGTCGCCAATATGATACTGAGGCTCTTTTTATGATATGATGTTATGTCCCAACAGCATCGCCAATACTGTGGGTGTTTCTATTTCTCTTACTGAACCACAAGGCTTTCCCGTATATCGGTCAAATGACCACACAACCAGTTAGTCAGTTCAAGTTCAAAGATGGTTTATTTACACACATGGGTTACTTCGACATGCAAGCACAATGTACTACAAGGTAAACTACACCTATCAGCTACAGTAACCTCTACTTAACTTTAGGGTGACCCGCGCTGTGCAGGTTGATAAGGCCTTTATCTTGATCTCATGTGGCTGGTTTGAAGAAGTGGCTCTGTCTCTGCTGGGCTCAGCCATCAGGTAGCGATCGTTGGTCTTGAACTTGGCTGTCTGGTCGTTATGCTGCAATTGAGCTGGCACAGGCCGGATCCAAAAGAGGCTGGCACAGGCCGGGTCCAAAAGAGACTGAACACATGGCTGTGTCCCCTTTTATCCCTCTGGGATTTCGCGCTCTTTGGGGCGGTCCTTAATCTTGGACCCAATAATTCGCCAGGCTTCGATCACTGCCTTTGATTGTGGCCAATAAAGGGGAGGGTGCTTTGGTGGCTGGGCGGGTCCTTAGCGGTCATTGACCTTGGCGGTTGGGCTCTCTCAACAAAGGGCGGTGGCGCCGATCAGTCTGTGCCTGTATCGGTTTCTTGAGTGCAGTCCTATTGTCCTGGGGAAATGGGCCATTAGAATGCAAACAAATGGGGGTTTCTAATGCACAGAAGCTCTGTATCTGTCTGAGTCCTGGGTTGGCCATAATTCCCATGGTCCTTTGCAGGTGGCCATCTCAGATGGCTACATCCCGTCCTCTTGATCCTGAATGCAAAGCATGGTGGATCACACTATTGATCCCTATTCATCCTTGGTGTACCGGTCACCTTTGGTCAAGGACAGATTCTACACTACTCTGTCCTATATTTTGGGGCATTTACCTAATTCTATTAACACATCACAAATTACTAATTTCTAATGGGTCACTACAAAACATTTCACTATTAAACATTTAGCTTATCCACACAATTGAATCTCTAACTAACACTATCTAAACTACTCTTATGCTGCTGGTAAATATCAAACGGAACGTATGTACAGTACAAAAATTATAAAACAGCAACATTACATTTCTACTTAATCTAGCAAAATTCACAGAGGTACATGGTTATAATTCTTACAGCACGTAATTCAGTTTTGTTGAATGCCAAAAAAGGGGGCTCGGACTGTATAAATCGGGGACTGGGAGGCTTTTGCTCGCCATTTACGGAGTCGAAGTGTCTGAATGACACTGCAGATTATTGCAATTACTAGAACAACAAAGAACAAAGAACAAAGAAATGTACAGCACAGGCCCTTCGGCCCTCCAAGCCCGTGCCGACCATGCTGCCCGACTAAACTACAATCTTCTACACTTTCTGGGTCCGTATCCCTCTATTCCCATCCTATTCATATATTTGTCAAGATGCCCCTTAAATGTCACTATCGTCCCTGCTTCCACCACCTCCTCCGGTAACGAGTTCCAGGCACCCACTACCCTCTGTGTAAAAAAACTTGCCTCGTACATCTACTCTAAACCTTGCCCCTCTCACCTTAAACCTATGCCCCCTAGTAATTGACCCCTCTACCCTGGGGAAAGGCCTCTGACTATCCACTCTGTCTATGCCTCTCATAATTTTGTAGACCTCTATCAGGTCGCCCCTCAACCTCCTTCGTTCCAGTGAGAACAAACCGAGTTTATTCAACCGCTCCTCATAGCTAATGCCCTCCATACCAGGCAACATTCTGGTAAATCTCTTCTGCACCCTCTCTAAAGCCTCCACATCCTTCTGGTAGTGTGGCGACCAGAATTGAACACTATACTCCAAGTGTGGCCTAACTAAGATTCTATACAGCTACAACATGTCTTGCCAATTCTTATACTCAATGCCCCGGCCAATGAAGGCAAGCATGCCGTATGCCTTCTTGACTACCTTCTCCACCTGTGTTGCCCCTTTCAGTGACCTGTGGACCTGTACTCCTAGATCTCTCTGACTTTCAATACTCTTGAGGGTTCTACCATTCACTGTATATTCCCTACCTGCATTAGACCTTCCAAAATGCATTACCTCACATTTGTCCGGATTAAACTCCATCTGCCATCTCTCCGCACAAGTCTCCAAACAATCTAAATCCTTCTAAATCCTTCTGTATCCTCTGACAGTCCTCATCGCTATCCGCAGTTTCACTCGTCTGCAAACTTGTTGGCATTTCTTGTCTCCAAACAATCTAAATCCTTCTGTATCCTCTGACAGTCCTCATCGCTATCCGCAATTCCACTCGTCTGCAAACTTACTAATCAGACCAGTTACATTTTCCTCCAAATCATTTATCTCTACTACAAACAGCAACGGTCCCAGCACTGATCCCTGCGGAACACCACTGGTCACAGCCCTCCAATTAGAAAAGCATCCTTCCATTGCTACTCTCTGCCTTCCATGACCTAGCCAGTTCTATATCCACCTTGCCAGCTCACCCCTGATCCCGTGTGACTTCACCTTTTGTACTAGTCTACCATGAGGGACCTTGTCAAATACCTTACTGAAGGGGCTCTACAGTGTATGAAAGGGGGTTACATGAAAGGGGGTTCCAATTGGCAATGTTTTCGCACCAAGCGGGGGTGTCAGTGTCTATCTCTATGTGTGTTTTAGTGTCTGGGCTAGGAGTGTCATGTTGTGTGGCAGTGTTCGGGCCTGGTGTGGTGTACATTAAAAGAGTCCGTTGCGCGCGCAGTTGCAGAAGTCAAGCGAAGATCAAAATGTATGTCAGCGGTCCTTGCTTCATCTTGTCTTCTTCCGTGTTCCGTGTGATCCTGGGGGTGCAAGCATAATATCTGTTATGATCTTCGGTTAATATCTTGTTTTACTTGTCTTTCTCTCCTTAATCCAATTTCCCATTATGATTGTCACCATGTGTGACTACCTCATTTTTTTTTTTGAAATAACATTTTGAGAGACAAGAAATGCCAACAAAAATTTATTTTTAAGTGCAGAGTTCTCGCAACTGGTGGTCGATGCGGGGAGTGGGCGGACATTTTCTCCGACCAGTCTTTTCTTTACTGCAACCATTGATGGTTGAGGCTCATCTTAACCAGCCGAATTTTAGGGCGGCCAGTTTTATAAAGTTTCTTCGTCCCAGGGTCCAGAGGTAGTTCACGTGTAGCAGCATATGTGCAACCAAGTGTGTCATATGTGTAAATAGCAGGTGGGAGCGACCAAAGGGTCGTGGAAGGTAAAGGAAAGAGGGGGTGAGTGTACAGAGCATGGCAAAGGGCATTCTTTAAACCACAATAAAAGAGCAGAGAAGAGGAAACTAAGACTTGCCAAAGACAGTGAAAAGTGGAAAGAACCATTCCAGAGTACTCGAAGTGACGGGAACAGGAGGTGCGTGTGGGCCGCGGCAGGGCAAGAATGGGTGGAATCCCCGGGTAGGGCAGTGATCAGTGCCGTTGCTTCACTACCTGAGCTTAACTGACCGGATGCATTTGGGGTCCTCAGGTAGGGCGGGGATTAGTGCCGTTACACCACTACCTGGGTGACCTAACGAGCGGAAGGAATTTGTAGTCATGTGAGATCCAACAATTGTGTCTTTAATGGCCATTGGTCAGTAAATGGCATCTGTGTTTCTGTGAGAAGAGTAATAATGACTGTATCAAGAAATTGGGTGTCAGGCCGACAGCAATTAAAACCATGTGACAAGAAGAAAAGACGAAGGAAAAAGGCGGGCAGGCTCCATCAGAAATTAGGACACCTTAAACCTTAAGCGGTGTCTCTTTCTCATCATCTGGACATCTCGGGGTTCTGTACCAAACAGCAGTGTAAAAGGGTTACCGAAACGAGTGTCAGAATCTGAATCGTCACCATCTCCCGTTTGCCAGACTCGTGCCTGCCGTTTCTGTGCCATGGCCGCGTGGGCCGTCGGATAATCTGAATCGTCATGTCTTACCAGTCTACACGAGTTGTCGCGGTGCCAAAGAGGGGCTTGTTTGTCGTGAGACGTAGGGGTGGTGGGAATGGAGGGCAAGTTACTGTCGACGGGTGGTGGCTGTGGTGGTGGCTGGGGAAGGGCATATAAGGGGCTAAAGATATCTAAGCCGTGGTTCCATGGGCTGGGGTGACTGGGGGCAGAGAGATTGCACCAGTGGTCAGGGATAGTGATCAATTCAGCGAAGCTGTCGCTGTCTTCGGAGTCAAGTTCAAGGTGAAAGTCTGTACCTGTGGGCGGAGACAAGTTCAGGTCTGTGGGCGTGGACGTGCTGGCATGGCTGGGGGAGGGTCAGCGTAGGGGTCAGACTAGGTTGTCGATGGGCGGGGCGGAATTGTCTTCTATTGCCAGAGAGATGTTGTGGGAGTGGCTGCATTGGGATCCGTGGACTTTGAGTTGGTTGATGTGGAACCAACCAGTTTTGCCATTGGGGTACGTTATCTTGTACATGGAGGGGCTCACTTTGTCCGAAATGGAGTAGGGCCCTGCAAATTTGGGGGAGAGGAAAGAACTGCGGTTGTAGAGGGAAACCATTACTTGCTGACCAACTGTGTACTCTACGGGGTGGACGGTTTTGTCAAAGCAAGCTTTACTCTGCTTTCCTTCTAGTAGGGTTTCTAATTGGACAGCTGCAGCGAGTTGTGCTGCTTTAATGTTATCTGTAACCTGTTGGACTGCTTTTTCGTGGGTGAGGGCGGTTACTGTGGGGCTTGCCAAATCGAGATCTAATAAATATTCAATTCCTTTCATGGGCCGTCCGGTCATGAGGGTGTGGGGGGTGAAACATGTGGAACTGGAAACGGTGTTCCGAATAAACATAAGGGCAAATGGAGAACTGTGTCCCACGTGGTATTGTTCTGTTGCACCATCTTCCTAATGGTCGCTTTTAAAGTGCGATTCATTCTCTCGGCAATGCCACTGGATTGGGGGTGATATGCTATGTGAAATTTTTGCCTGATTCCAAAAATCGTTAAAACATTTTGCATGACTCTGCCGGTGAAGTGGGAACCTTGGTCTGACTCAATGCTGAGGGGGAGACCCCAGCGTGTAAATATCTGTAGGGTCAAAATCTTAGCTGTGGCCTTTGCTGTGTTTGTCCGTGAGCGAAATGCTTCTACACATTTCGTAAAGGTGTCTATAACAACTAGCACGTACTTAAAACCATTTCTGCAAGGGGGGAGGGGGCCAATGAAGTCGAGTTGCAAGTTTCTCCAGGGACCATTAACAGGTCGGGTGTGACGTAATTGTCCTTTCTTTGTGTACCATTCGGGATTGTTTTGAGCGCAGATAAGACAATTCTCTTCATAATGTGTTACATCAGTTTTTAAATCGGGCCACCAACACAAAGGTCTTAAATGGGCAATGGTATTGTCTATCCCCTGATGTCCATGTCTGTCATGAAACTGGTAAATGAGCTGATTTCTGTCCTGGGTGGGGACCACATAAATTCCGTCTTTTAAAACGATGCCATCCTGTACCGTCAGTGCGTCCTTCCATTTATCATAGGGGGCTGGGAAGTTGCCATCTAAAACCTGCTCGTGGGTGTAGTGACTTCGGGATAAAGGGTCCTGTGTAGTGTTGGGCTATGATCTGTCACTCGTGTGGGGTCCCTGCATATTGGAGATTATCGGCTAGAAATGTGTGGGTCTTGGTGCGTTTCACTGTAATGTCCCTGCCTTGTAATAGTAGTGTCCAGCGAGCTGCTCTGATTTGGCTGACTGAACCATCCTTTAATCTACCGTCTAGTAATAGTTGCGTGGGGGTGTGCTCGGTCAAGATCATGACTGGGTTAAGTACTGTGATGTATGCAGAATACCGTACTTCCTAAAAGACTGCAAGCAAGTGCCGTTAGCTGGCTGAGAATCCTTGCTGTACGGGGTCAAAACTCTTGAGGCATAGGCTACGGGTACTAAGTGATCATGTCTTTCCTGCAGGAGTACTGCTGATAGGGTTCGGTCGGTGGTTGCCACTTCAATGGCAAAGGGCGAGTCTGGGTCTGGAACTTGTAAAGCAGGGGCTGTGCCTAGGGCGCGTTTTAAAGCGATTCCCATGGGGCGTTCTTTTTAAGGAGTTCTGAGAGTGGGGCTGCTTTTGTGGCAAAACCATCTGTATAGTTGCGGCAATATCCTCCTAAACCTAGGAATGACCGGAGTGCAGTGACATTGTGGGCAGGGGCAATTTAACTATCGACTCGATTCGTTTCTGTTCAATTTCTCTCTTCCCGTGGGTGATAATGGTGCCTAAATAAAGGACCTTTTCGTTTAATATCTGGGCTTTTTGGGGGTTGACTTTGCATCCAATGGATTGCAGGAGGCCAAGTAATTCCAAAAGGAGCTTTACATGCTCTTCTTTTGAGTCTGTCTGTAGGAGCAAATATTGTATTAGGCATTCGGGTCGGGAAAATTTAGAAAGTCCGTTGGCCAATTGTTGGTGGAAAATGGAGGGGGAGTTATGGACGCCTTGCGGGAGGCATGTCCCCGTGTACTGCTGCCCTTGAAATGTAAACGTGAACTTATACTGACAGGCCTTGTCTTGCAGGATGGACCAAAAGCCATTGCTGATGTCCAGCACTGTGAAGTACTTTGCCTGTATTCCCTGCTTGAGCATGGTCTCGGGACTCGTGGCAACGGTGCGGGCAGCTAAAGGGGTTCCCTTGTTAAGTTTTCGGTAGTCAATCGTTAATCGCCATGAACCATCGGGCTTTTTTACGGGCCAAATTGGGGCATTATTTGTGGACGCTACGGGCCGAATAACTTCTTGGTCTAATAAACTATGAATAACTTTTGATATCTCACCCTCGACTTGCTGTGGGACACCGTATTGCTTCTGTGGTTTTGGATCGGGACCTGAAATTGTGACCGTACCTGGGATCTTCCCACAATCGTGTTTGTGTTGTGCGAATGAAGCTTTGTGTTTTATGATGACCTCTCTAATCGTCTGGTCTGCACTAATTGTTTGCGGATTAAACCAATAGTCTCCTACTGAGCAAATCCTGTTTTCATAATCCCCTACTGTGAGTGTAGCGGGGGCCCTTGCTGTTTTGGCCATTCTCCATACACATTTGTTGACTGGGTCAAACAAAAGGTTATGGGAGCTCATAAAATCGATGCCTAGAATGTGCTCGGCTGTTTGGGGTAAGTCGACTAAAACAACGGGGTGCCCGGTGCTAATGTTCCCTATCTGAATAGATACGGGAGCTGTGATGTATCCTTGCTGTACATGGCCGGTAAATCCACTAAGGGTGATGGTGTCTGTGGTGGGTCATTTGTCATGTTGAAACATGGTGGAGGAGTTTAAAGTGGTGCGGGATCCTCCTGTGTCCCAAAGAAATTCGACTGGTTGTCCCCAGACTGTGCCTGTGACTACTGGTTTGCCTGATTTGTCCCAGAGTGTGTCGCAGACCCAAATTGGGGAGTACGAACACCGTCAATCTGTGGAGTTAAACGCTAAGTCATCTGAACGGGCGCTAACATTATGCATGGGCCTAACATTGTTCCTAGTGAGGGGTTTGGTTGCTGGTATCGGTGCTGGTTTGGGAGTTCTGTCGGCAATCGAGGGCGTAATGTCCCATGTGTCCACAATGGTAGCAACCATGTGGTGCATGTGCTCTGGGGTGCTGTCCCTCATGTCTACCCTCGTTTATCCATGCTGGGTCCTGGTTAGTTCTAACTGGGTGCATATTTGCTTCTATCTGTTCCTGATCTGCCTGACTGTGTAGGGTTTGTTCCCATGCTCTGGACAGTCGTTTTAATACCCATTCATTATGTGTGTGGTCTGCGGGGTCGTAATTCACACAAGCCTTTTGGCCTGCTTCTGTGGCATGCGAGACTAAAGTGTGGGACCATTTAGTGGTGTTATCCTCATTTAAGTGTGCGCAATTCAAATCCCCAAATACTGCGTTAAAATGGTGATGTACCATCAATTACCACGAGACGAGAATGGTGAAACAATCGAAGCTTTATTGCACAAGATGTTGTGCCTCCCACAGCTGGAACCAGAATGGAAGCAGCGCAGGAGAGCATACACTTTTATACGCCGCCTGCTGGGGTGTAGAAATGGCGGGCGGCGACCGACCGGGCCTGGCAAACAGAAACAAAGTGTCCTTTCTTCCCACACCAATTGCAGGTCGCGCACCGCTAGCCAGTGGTCGAAGGTAGACGTGGCATTGCCCGCGTGAGGGCTCAGCTGCAGGAGATCAGGCTTGATTAGGAGATCCATCTTTTAAAATCTTGTGCAATAAATTGATGCACCGTCAATTACCACAAGACAAGAATGGTGAAACAATCGAGGCTTTATTGCACAAGATGCTGTGCCTCCCGCAGCTGGAACCAGAATGGCTGCAGCGCAGGAGAGCAGACACTTTTATATGCCGCCTGCTGGGCGGAGCCG
The DNA here is from genome assembly GCF_047496885.1 of Scyliorhinus torazame. Classification (NCBI taxonomy): domain Eukaryota; kingdom Metazoa; phylum Chordata; class Chondrichthyes; order Carcharhiniformes; family Scyliorhinidae; genus Scyliorhinus; species Scyliorhinus torazame. Next base: position 154,984,991 of record NC_092721.1, on the reverse strand, counting down.
ACAGGCAGGGATTTACCATCGTACCTGTAATATACGGGCAGTGCCGTAATACATACAATATATCACTAGTGGTGTTTACCATAAATGGATCCAAAGGCGACCTGCAAATGCGGTCGGATGCTCTCCCTTCTTTTGCCTACAATGGTTTAAACCCTCGACTGGATCTCTTTTGTTATACCCGATTGAGTCTAAAATGGCTGTTTTCATTTCTTGTAGGGTTCCTCCTGTTACATTCTGGGGTTCTGGCAAAGCTGATCTTATGGACTGGCTAAGGCTCATGACTATGAGTTTGACTTCCTCTCTTTCGTCTAGACCGTACATAACTTTTCGTTGGCGCACTTCCTCAAAGAGGTTGTGCGGGTCTGCAGTGGGCTGGAATGGACTAATTTTGGTGCAGGCTTCTCTTAATTGGGTTATGGATAGTGGGGTGCTGTAAACGCTATCAGGCTGATCCTGATCCGATGACTTGCGCTGTGTGGTAACCGGATTCATGGGGCTGTGTGCTGCCTGTGTAGTCAGTGGTGCGGGTGCCTTCCTTTTTGGGCATGGGGGGCTCGATTCTGATTTCCTGTATCCTCTACATATCTCTGGGCGCTTTCATTTAATTCTTGCCAATCGGGGGCACCTTCCTCATCTAAAGTTTGTCCAAAAGTATACCTAAAGCCATTCTGCACTGAAAGCAGTGACTGTAATTTCTCTATCTGTTGTCTGCATTTTGCGTGGTCTACTATGCTCTGTCTCTGTTCTTTCGTGAAGCTGTGGAGCGCTCGCAAAGCCGCTTTTAAAATCCACGCATTGACTCGTTGACTGTGCTACCTGCTGTTCTGTCTCTTCTCGTACCAGGACTGCGCGTTGTGTATCTTGGTAGGCTTTATCGTACTGGGTCTGAAAGCTGCTAAGGTGAACTAAACAAGATTGGTGTGCACGTTTCTCATCAGCCATCTCCTTATCATTAGCTGCCAACTGTTCCCGGATTTGCTCAATTATCTTTTCACTTTCAGCATTGTTTCCCTCATTCTTTTCTTCTTTCTCAACTAATTGCCTGCGGAGCGTCTTCACAACCTCCTCTGTGCCTCGCAATTGTGCCAAACAGAACACTATTGCCATCGGCTTTCGGACCTTTGCTACGTTTTTCTTATGGACCTCACTTAGATTGTCCCACCAAGTTTGTCCGATGCTTCCTGGACCTGACTCATCAACTGCACAAAAATTGGACCAAAGGGGCCATTCTTTCCCCTTCAAATACTTCCTCAACTCTTCCTCCCATTTGGGGCACTGCTCTGCTCTGTTGGTCGCTGCGACCTCTGGTTCCTGTGGGCTCATTAAACGTTCCATCACTTTTGTAGCCATTACTTCTAACATCTCTCTTCTAATCTCTCGTTTCCTACCGTTAATCTCTATTTCCTATCTTTAATTTGGGATAGGGGGATAAGGCGGCGATTTGAACTGCGGGTATGGCCTAAGCTATTTTCCGGTTCACAATTCCCTCAATAGTTTTACACAATGCTAGCGAGTTTACCTTATATCCCTGTTAGTACGCATGCAGGTTAGTACACACTTCCGAGATTCAGTGATTTGGTCAATATGGGTTTGCACTTGTGGTTCTTTCTTTCTGTCGCTATTGGATTTCAAAGTTTTGTGGGTTCTCTCGGAGTGCCAAAATCACTTCTAATCGAGTCCCGTCAGAGGTCGGCAATAATGTTGCCAATTGGAATACTATCCCACCAGCGTCACCAATACTGTTGCTCTTTACAGTCGCCAATAAGATACTGAGGCTCTTTTTATGATATGATGTTATGTCCCAACAGCGTCGCCAATACTGTGGGTGTTTCTATTTCTCTTACTGAACCACAAAGCTTTCCCGCATATCGGTCAAATGATCACACAACCAGTTAGTCAGTTCAAGTTCAAAGATGGGTTATTTACACACATGGGTTACTTCGACATGCAAGCACAATATACTACAAGGTAAACTACACCTATCAGCTACAGTAACCTCTACTTAACTTCAGGGCGACCCGCGCTGTGCAGGTTGATAAGGCTTTTATCTTGATCTCATGTGGCTGGTTTGAAGAAGTGGCTCTGTCTCTGCTGGGCTCAGCCGTCAGGTAGCGATCGTTGGTCTTGAACTTGGCTGTCTGGTCGTTATGCTGCAATTGAGCTGGCATAGGCCGGATCCAAAAGAGGCTGGCACAGGCCGGGTCCAAAAGAGACTGAACACATGGCTGTGTCCCCTTTTATCCCTCTGGGATTTCGCGCTCTTTGGGGCGGTCCTTAATCTTGGACCCAATAATTCGCCAGGCTTCGATCACTGCCTTCGATTGCGGCCAATAAAGGGGAGGGTGCCTTGGTGGCTGGGCAGGTCCTTCGCGGTCATTGACCTTGGCAGTTGGGCTCTCTCAGCAAAGTGGGGTGGCGCCGATCAGTCTGTGTCTGTATCGGTTTCTTGAGTGCAGTCCTATTGTTCTGGGGAAATGGGCCATTAGAATGCAAACAAGCGGGGGTTTCAATCAGGTCTAGCTACCTGCGTTTCAAATGCACAGAAGCTCTGTATCTGTCTGAGTCTTGGGTTAGCCATAATTCCTATGGTCCTTTGCAGGTGGCCATCTCAGATGGCTACATTGTGAACAGTGCAGGATTCCACAGAATCTTGGTGATGTCATTATCAACACCTTGTACAAAAATAAAAGAAAATACTGCTCCAATATCTGTGTGATCACCCAGCTTTCCTGGCTAGAATACCTCAGAACAGGCTTATGACTACCATTGCGGAAGAAACCCTGGCAGTGAGTTAGTGCTGCTTCAGAGCAAACGGAGGCACCACAGGTATGGCATTTGTTTTCAGAAAAATACAAGAAAATCATTGTGAGCAAAACAAACATTTGCGCATCACCTTTGTAGACCTCACCAAGGCATTTGGCACTGAGCAGAGGTGGACTTTGGAAAATCCCTGAAAAACTTGGATGCCCACCCAGGTTCCTGACCACGATGAAGCAGTTTCACGAAAATCAGTATGGACCAGTCAAGCAGAACAGTGACTTCTCGAGTCCCTTCTGAATCTCCAATGGTGTGAAGCAGGGATGTGTGCTGGCCCTGACCTTATTCACCATCTGCTTCAGCGTGATGCTGCAGCAAGCAATGGAAGACCTTGGGGAGAGAGTTTAAATATGCTCCTGGACTGATGGAGATCTTTTCAACCTCAGGCATCTTCAGGTTCACACAAAGACACAAGAAAAACTCAAATGTGAACTTCTGTACTCTTCTGACCCACAGTCAGACCTGTAACAGATCAGAACAGGTTTTTCTAAGGTGGTGCAATTCCTTGGACTAAAAATCAGTTTAAAGAAATTTGGGAGTGTCATCTTGTTTGATGCCACTATAGACAAAGGCATGGACAGCAAATTTGGCAGACTCTACAAATGAATGTGGACAACCACAGCCTCAGAGCACAGGACAAGCTCAAAATGTACAAAGCCATAGTCCTTGCCACTCTTTTGTGCAGCACCGTGTCATGGGTCCCGTACGACCATCATGTAGGCCTTCTAGGGCACTTCTACTAGCGCTGACTCAAGATCCACTGGCAGGACCGCTTCACAAACATTGAAGTCCTGGAAACAGCCAACATCAGCAGCATTACAAAACCAAATCTGTTGGGTGGGTCACATTACCCAGATAGACGACAGTCTCCTGCCCAAAATTGTGTTGTACAGACAGCTGACCTTGCTAAACAGATCAGAGGGGCCCCACACAAAGGTTTCAAGGACTCGCTGAAGAATTCCTCTCTGTGAGCCACATCGACCAGTGGGAAGCGCAGTACGTCTGGAAATGTGACATCAGGAGTGTTACAGACGCATCCAATTGCCCCCAGCAGAAACCACACCTTCTCTTGCACTCGCTGAGGGAGAACCTGCTGATCACAAAGGCCTGACAAAGCAGTGCGGGCCTGCAGCCGATGAAAAGGAAAATATAACCTTCCAAAAAATCTTTGTCTGTGAAGAAATGCCAAGAAGTCTAAGTAAGAGGTCAAATGCTTGTCTTAGACAGTCACTCTGGATGCCTGAAAAGTCACCTGACTCAATCTCGCATTGGCCATTCTTCAGGTTACCTTGGGATGCAGAATACTGGTCCCTGACATTATACCTTGTTATATCCAAATAGAAGTAATATCGTTTTCGTAAAGAGCTCTGACCTGTCAGAGAATAAGTATTCCACTAATGGTGTGGCACAATGGCGCAGTGGTTAGCAGTGCTGCCCCACAACGCTGAGGACCCGGGTTCGATCCCAGCCTGGGTCACTGTCCGTGTGGAGTTTGCACATTCTCCCAGTGTCTCTGTGGGCCTTGCCTCCACAATCCAAAGATATGCCTGGTAGGTGGATTGGCCACACTAAATTGTGTCTTCATTAGGAAAAAAAAATTGGATACTGTAAATTAAAAAAATATATATATCACTAATTTAAAAAAAAATTTAGAGTACCCAATTCATTTTTTCCAATTAAGGGACAATTTAGCGGAGCCAATCCACCTAGCTTGTTTTTGGGTTGTGGGGGCGAAACCCACGCAAACACGGGGAGAATGTGCAAAATCTACACGGATAGTGACCCAGAGCCGGGATCAAACCTGGGACCTCGACGTCCTGAGGCCGCAGTACTAAACCACCGTGCTGCCCTTATATATCATTAATAATGAGTTTTATAAACAATTGTCAATTTATGTGGTATAATTTTGGACAAAAGTAGCAACTTATGATTTTTATCGCAAATCTCTTGATTTTTAAGAGATTGTCTCCTGATTTATGAGACTGTGGGGTTGGCATTACTGAACATAAGAAACAAGCTTGTAACTGACAATGTCTGAGCTGACTTAAGAACATAGCCATAACTTCCTTGGAGTGGCAATCAACATTTGATTGCCATTCCAGGCCCGGTTACCTCCCTTCTGTCTTCCATGCCTGTAGTGATATCATGGTTGTGTTGTAATTCACCAACTGACCACTAGGAGTCTCACTAGTATATAAGTGAATGTAAAATCAGCTGACCAGACACTGGCTGGAGAAAGTAAAAGAGAGCTTGCATGTGCATGATTTTGCTGTTGTTCCTTCTGTTTTCTTGTACATAGTTTACCCCCAGTTAATGGTAATAAATCATAACTTATCAAAAAAAATAATACTGTTATGCTCAAAGGCTCATGATATCACATGTAAATATACTGATGATAATATATTAATTTATTCTTTCAAAGAAAAGGGGAAGTAGTGATATCACGGTTGTGTTGTAATTCACCGACTGACCACTAGGAGTCTCACGAGTATATAAGTGAATGTAAAGTCAGCTGACCAGATACTGGCTGGAGAAAGTAAAAGAGAGCTTGCATGTGCATGATTTTGCTGTTGTTCATCTGTTGTTTTGTATATAGTTTAACCTCAATTAATGTTGATAAATCCTTTATAACTTTAACTACATGTGTTCTTGTAATAAATAAGGCCATCCAACAAGAACATTACAATGCCTGTCTCAACTGATCTGCTGACTTAGGCTGGATGAGATCCAGCAGTACAGCAGTCATCGAAGCCCAGCCTCAAAATTTAAGAGAGTAGGAGTGAAGGAGGCCTCTTGCTGTTTTTATACTGCATTAGCTACTAAGTTTAAGTCCAGTTGAAAATGGCAGGCCAAGGAGCAGGTAAGTGTAATAGGATTTGGGGAGTCGGGGGGGGGGGGGGGGGGATCAGGGGCGGGATTCTCTGACGCCACGCCGGGTCGGAGAATCGCCGGGGGTCGGCGTGAATCCCACCCCCGCCGTCCTCCGAATTCTCCCACCCCCAAAAACCGGCGTGGCATGAGTCACGCCGCCCGCCTCAGAGAATGGTGGGGTCCGGCACGACTCCATGGGCCCCGGGGCCACCCGTATTCTCTGGCCCGCGATGGGCCGATGTCCCGCCCACCTGTAGCCAGTCCCGCCGGCGTAAATTGGAGTTGGTCCCTTACCGGCGGGACATGGCGGCGCGGGTGGCCTCCGGGGTTATTGGGGGGGTCGCGGGGGGATCTGGCCCCGGGATGTGCCCCCACGGTGGCCTGGCCCGCAGTCATGGCCCACCGATCCGCGAGCGTGCCTGTGCCATGGGGGCACTCTATTGCTTCCGCGCCGGAGGCCGCGGTCATCCGCCATTCCCGGTGCGGAAGTGACTCCATGTGCGCATGCGCGGGGATGACATCAGCAGACGCTGACGCTCCCGCGCATGCGCGGACCCGCGCCAGCCGGCGGAGTCCCTTCAGCCCCGGCTGGCGCGGTGCCAAAGGCCTTCCACACCGGCCAGCGGGGTGCAAACCGCTCCGGCGCCGTCCTAGCCCCTGAAGGTGTGGAGGAATCCGCACCTTTGGGGCGGCCCGACGCCGGAGTAGTTCCCGCCACTCCACTGCGCCGTTTCTGCCCACCCCGCCAATTCCTGGAGAATCCCGCCCCAGATGTTTGGACAGAGTGGATGGGGGGGGGGGGGGGGGGGTCACACATATGGGGGTGGGGGTATCATACATTAGGGTGGGGTAGTCGGACGTTGATGGAGTATCAGGACCAGAGGTTGGGAGTTGGATGGGTATCAAATATTGGGGGTGAGGGGGTTGGACATCAGGATGGGGCTGGGGTGATTTGGACATCAGAGGGTGAGGGTGTCGGGGGATGAGGGTAAAGTATCGGGAGGGGTGTGGGTCGGGTTAGACAATGGGAGGCATTGTGATCGTACATCAGGGGTACATCAGAAATCGTTGGGGGGAGAGGGGTTGGACATCGAGGGGGTATCAGAGGTTAGGCATTGTTGGCGTCGGCCATCAGAGAGCCGGGTCAGGAGGGTGGATAGGGTTGGGGATCAGATCGGGGGGGGGGGGAATTGTCCAACCGGGCCAGGAGGGGTGCAGCTGTGTGGGGGGTGCCGGGTTGGGAAGAGTTCAGTTGAGTCAGGAATTGTTGGGTCAGTGGGGTGGTCCAGTCAGGTTTGCAAGTCCGGGGAACGAGGTAGGGTGGGGTGCAGCTAGGTTGAGGGTTGAGTCGGGAATGCGAGTTGTGCCCACGGGTGGGAGATAGGGGAATTCCCATGTGGTTTGGGGAGGTTGAGGGTATCCCACAGAGTTTATGGGATGTGGAATACCATGGGAAATTGGTTAACCAGGGGGGTGGGGGTGTCTCCTTGGGGATTGGGGGTGTCAGAGACGTCCTGTGCGGGATAGTCTGGGAGTTTAAAATAATTACACCAAAGTTAGAAGAGGTTTAATTCTTCTAACCTTTTCTGAGTAACTGTGGGTTTAACCCTGGCAGAACCATCTGAAGTTACCGATTTAAATCACATTTTTGGATGGTTCGTGGCACAGCGCAATTGCTCAGGGGAAGTTGGCGCTTCTGCTATTGCCATGCAGATGCTTACCAGGGAAGTTCAGAGAGGGATTCCCAAGTCTATCTTTGGGGTGTCCCCAAATCTGATGTTGGGGAGCCCAGAGGTCACTGCCCAAAAAACAGGTGCAGGAGTAGGCTCTTCAGGTCTCAGTCCAACTCTGCCACTCAATCAGATCATGTCTTACATTACCTTCAGAAAAAAGCAAGAGACGACAAGGGAACATTTTGGAATGTTTGCTTTCCAAATCAAATTTAATTAAATGTATCAACATGAAATAAAATATAAAACTCTAATTACAAGTTTAGACATGATGCTCTTCAGATTATGTGTCCTTTGTTACTTTGAATTAGAATTAACTACAGTTTTAAAGTTTCAGTGCCCCACAAGAACAACCATGTTATAACCTGCACAGGTCTTACGGGGTAGGGATGATCCACTACCATGTGGAGCTTGCAGAATACGAGCTCCCCCGATAATGAGGCGGGGAACCCTTGACTAAGGTAATGTGCCTTTGTATAAAGGCCAGTCAGGCACCACTAGAGAAGACCCAGTAGGGAAGCTGTGTTTCTAGTTAACATATTACATTTTTTTTTTTTTAAAATTCTCTACAACTCGTTGTTGATTCCTTTTGGTGCCACTTACAAAACTGGCGACAAGGATAAAGACTGGTTCGTTATCGGCGCTGCTGAGTCACCTCCCCATATCTCATATGGATACAGGTTGGAATTTGTTTTTTGTTCATCATGCCTTTTTCTTTTGACGTTGGGACGTATTGGATGCTGGACTGGAAGATTGGAATCAGTATGCGCAGAGGATGCAGTACTTTTTCAGGGCCAATAGTATCGCGGAGACCCGCACAGGTCTTACAGGGTAGGGATGATCCACTACCCCCTGGAGCTTGCAGAATATGAACTCTCCCAATAAGGGGGTGGGGGACCCTTAACTAAGGTAAGGTGCATTTTTCTAAATAGAGTCGGTCAGTCAGGCACCAACTAGAGAAGACCCAGTAGGGAATCACTGGAGCTGTGTATATAGTAAATGTGCTAAATAAAAATAAGTTTGTTCTTCTCCACAACTCACTGTGTACTCCTTTTGTTGTCCCTTACAAAAAAATCATTAACATCGATATTTCAGAAAATCAATCTTAAGTAAAGGAGCAACATTTTTTGTTTAAAACTGAACATCAAAGCATATTCATGATGCACAATCTGTTTTTCCAAATTGGAATGAACTGTCTCAAAAACATTCGTTTTCCAGGAACTGGTGCGAGGTTCTTCATACTGAGTGGCCAAGATTCCATACGTTTTGCAACAACACCTAGTGGTGTGAAGTGTATGTTTAAAAAAACAAGTTGCATTACCAAAGAGGTGCCAGATCTGGCCCTCCTTTCCTGCTCCATTACAATGGGTAGACCACAAAATCGGCTCTATGGAACCAGTAGTTTTTGTAGCACAAGTTCCACTTCAGTACCAAACTGGCACCTGCTTCACTTGTACTCACTTCCGGTGGGGTCCATATTGAACGCGTGAAGGCGTTAGGACACATATTTGTCAGAAGTAAGCAGTGTAAGCAGATTGTGATATCAGTCAGCATCCAACATTGAGTTGAAGCCAGTCCTGTCATTTTTGTCTTGTCATTCTAATTCATGTCCATCCTTAAACTCACACGGCGGAATATAGATTCAGTGGCAGAAAGTACCCACCGCCACCAGCACTATTTAAACTTGCAGGTTATTTACTAAATAATTTCTTTGGGCTCTGATGTACCATCAATTACCACGAGACGAGAATGGTGAAACAATCGAGGCTTTATTGCACAAGATGTTGTGCCTCCTGCAGCTGGAACCAGAATGGGAGCAGCGCAGGAGAGCAGACACTTTTATACGCCGCCTGCTGGGAGGAGCCAGCAGGCTGGGATTTACTGTGGTACCTGTAATACAGGGGCAGTACTGTAATACATGCAATGTGTTATTAGTGGTGTTTATCGCATTCACCCATTGTTTAAAAAAGAGTTCGGCGGGGGTGAAGAAAGACATTACAGATTGAGTCTGTCGGGGGCTCTGACCCTCCGCTGCATCGCCTGAGTCCTGGTGGTGATGTGGGCGCCGACATGGTCACCTGCGACTCCGGGAGCGTGTTGTCCTCTTCTTCGTCACCCCTTAGTGGATCCAGTGAGGGGACGGATCCTGCTGGGGTGGGGGCTGCGGTGAGGTTCGCTGGTGGGAGGCTGGGTGGCGCAGGGGTGAATGAGGCAACCGGGGGGGGAGGAGCGGTATCAGGTCGGGGGTTGTGGGTGGGGACCCAGCGGGTGCCAGGTCCCGGAGGGAGACTGTGTCATGTCACCCGTCGGGGTGTGCCACGTACGCGTACTGTGGGTTTGCATGGAGGAGGTGGACTTTCTCAACCAAGGGATCCGATTTATGGCTCCGCACATGCTTCCGGAGGAGGACAGGTCCAGGAACTGTCAGCCATGTTGGGAGCGAGACCCCGGAGGTGGATATCCTAGGGAAGGCAAACACATGTTTGGGGTCTCATTAGTAGCGGTGCACAGGAGCAACCGGATGGAGTGGAGCGCATCGGGGAGGACCTCCTGGCAGCGGGAGACTGGGAGATTTCTAGACTGAAGGGCCAGCAGGACTGCCTTCCAGACCGCCCCATTCTCCCTCTCCACCTGCCCGTTTCCCCAGGGGTTGTAGTTGGTCATCCTGCTCGAGACGATGCCCTTGCTGAGCAGGAACTGATGCAGCTTATCACTCATGAAGGAGGATCCCCGATCGCTGTGGATGTAGGTGGGGAAACTGAACAGAGTGAAAATGATGTGCAGGGCTTTGATGACCATGGCAGAAGTCATGTCGGGGCTTGGGATGGTGAAAGGGAACCGGGAGTACTCATCAATTACGTTGAGGAAGTACACATTGCGGCCGGTGGAGGGAAGGGGCTTTTTGAAGTCCATGCTGAGGCGCTCAAAAAGGCGGGAGGCCTTCATCAGGTGCACTCTATCTAGTCGGTAGAAATGCGGCTTGCACTCTGAGGAGACTTGCCAGTCTCTGGTTACGGTCCTGACCTCCTCAATGGAGTAGGGCAGGTTGCGGGCCTTGACAAAATTGAAGAACCGGGTGACCCCCGGGTGGCAGAGGTCATAGTGGAGAGCCCGGAGTCGGTCCACTTGTGCGCTGGCACATGTACCGTGGAATAGGGCATCAGGGGGCTCATTGAGCTTCCCCGGGCGATACAAGATCTCATAGTTATAGGTGGAGAGCTTGATCCTCCACCTCTAGATCTTGTCATTTTTGATCTTGCCCCGCTGCGTATTGTTAAACATGAAGGCAACCGACCGTTGGTCAATGAGGAGAATGAATCTCCTGCCGGCCAGGTAATGCCTCCAATGTCGCACAGCTTCCACAATGGCTTGGGCCTCCTTTTCGACAGAGGAGTGCCGAATTTCGGAGGCATGGAGGGTGCAGGAAAAGAAAACCACGGGCCTGCCCGCCTGGTTGAGGGTGGCGGCCAGAGATACGTCTGATGCTTCGCTCTCCACCTGAAAGGGGAGGGTCTCGTCGACCGCGTGCATCGTGGCCTTGGTGATGTCTGCCTTGATGTGGTTGAAGGCCCGGCGGGCCTCAGCCGTCAGGGGAAAAACTGTGGACTGAATGAGTGGGCGGGTCTTGTCCGCATAATTAGCGACCCACTGGGCGTAATACGAGAAAAACCCCAGGCAACGTTTCAGGGCCTTGGGTCAATGGGGGAGAGGGAGTTCCAGGAGGGGGCGCATGCGGTCGGGGTCGGGCCCTAGGACTCCATTTTCCACTACGTAGCCAAGGATGGCTAAACGGTTGGTGCGGAACACGCATTTCTCCTTATTGTCGGTGAGGTTAAGGAGTTTGGCGGTATGGAGGGATTTTTGGAGGTTTGCGTCGTGGTCCTGCTGATCGTGGCTGCAGATGGTGATGTTATCTAGATATGGGAAGGTGGCCCGCAGCCCGTACTGGTCAACCATTCGGTCCATCTCTCGCTGGAAGACCGAGACCCCATTGGTGACGCCGAAGGGAACTCTCAGGAAATGATAGAGGTGGCCATCTGCTTCGAACGCAGTGTGTTGGCGGTCCTCCGGGCGGATGGGGAACTGGTGGTAGGCGGACTTCAAGTCTACTGTGGAGAAGACTCGATACTGCCCAATCTGATTGACCATGTCAGATATGCGTGGGAGGGGGTACGCGTCGAGCTGCGTGTACCGGTTGATGGTCTGACTGAAGTCAATGACCATTCTGTGCTTCTCCCCAGTCTTCACTACCATCACTTGAGCTCCCCAGGGGCTGTTACTGGCCTCAATAATCCCCTCCCGCAGAAGCCGATGGACCTCCGACTTGATAAAGGTCCTGTCCTGGGCACTGTACCGTCTGCTCCTAGTGGCGACGGACTTGCAGTCCGTGTTGAGGTTTGCAAACAGTGAAGATGGATCGACCTTAAGGATCGTGAGGCCGCAGACGGTGAGGGGGGGGCAGGGGTCCGCCGAATTTCAAAGTAAGGCATTGGAGATGGCATTGAAAATCAAGACCTAGTAACAGGACAGCGCAGAGATGGGGGAGGACGTAGAGCCATAAGTTGCTGAACTCTACACCGTGAACGGTGAGGGTCGCGACACAGTACCCCCGGATTTCAACGGAATGGGATCCGGAGGCCAGGGCGATTTTATGGGTGACGGGGAGCACCGGGAGGGAGCAGCGCCTTACCGTAGCAGGGTGGATGAAACTCTGTGCTCCCGGAGTCAAAGAGGCAGGTCGTCTCGTGCCCGTTGATCTTTACCGTTGTCATAGCGGTCGCGAGGTTGCGGGGCCGAGACTGATCCAGGGTGATGGAGGCGAGCTGCGGAAGATGTTGGGAGGTCCCAGGCTGATCAACGGTGGCAGAGGTATCAGCAGGCAGCGAACGGCCCGACGAGCAGGGGTCCTTAGGCACGGTCCAAAATGGATGCGAAGATGGCGGCGCCCATGGGGCGCACATGGCGGGCGGCGTCAAAGATGGCGGTGCCAACGGGCCGCACGTGGCTTGTGGTGGAGAAGATGGCGGCGCTCCTGGATCACACGTGGGGGTGTAGCAATGCCGGGCCTGGAAACAGCGGCGACTGACCGGGCCTGGCAAACGGAAACAAAGTGGCCCTTCTTCCCACACCCATTGCAGGTCGTGCTCCGTGCCGGCAGCGCTGCCTGGGATGTTTGCTGTGGCCGCAAAAATAACATTTGGGCCCTCCGGAGATGGCTGGCTGCCGTGCGGCGCAGGCTTGCGGTGTACCCGAGTCGGCAGCTGATGGGGCCCACGAGGGTGCCGCGCCGTCGGAGTGTATGCCTCCAGATTACGGGAGGCCACTTCCAGGGAATTGGCAAGCTGCACAGCCTCTGCAAGATCGAGCGTACCCCTTTCCAATAGCCGCTGGCGAACGTACGTAAACTTAACGCCTGTAACATAAGCGTCTCTGATTAGTAGTTCGGTGTGTTGGACTGCCGAAACTGTCTGGCAGTCACAGCTCCTACCGAGAGTCTGTAGAGCCCGCAAGAAATCGTCCAGAGTTTCCCCCGGGAGTTGCCGTCTCGTGACCAGGATGTGCCAGGCGTACACTTTTTAAAAAATATATAATTTATTGAAGTTTTTCAAACAAAGATTTTCCGTTTTTACAACTTAATAAAGGAATATACATTAAACGTTATTTAAATAATATATTAAACTAACAACAGGTGGAAAAAGAAATAAACAAAAAGCAAATATCAACAACTAACTAAGAAAAACAAGAATACGGAATAATCCTCCCCCCCCCCCTCCCCCCGGGTTGCTGCTGCTGTCTTTTCTGTTTTTCCATTATCGTTCCGCGAGATAGTCAAGGAATGGTTGCCACCGCCTGGTGAACCCCTGAGCCGATCCTCTTAACGCATATTTTATTCGTTCCAGTCTTATGAACCCTGCCATGTCGTTTATCCAGGCCTCCACGCCCGGGGGCTTCGCTTCTTTCCACATAAGTAGAATCCTTCGCCGGGCTACTAGGGACGCAAAGGCCAAAACGTCGGCCTCTTTCGCCTCCTGCACTCCCGGTTCTTCTGCAACCCCAAATATAGCCAACCCCCAGCTTGGTTTGACCCGGACCCCCACCACCTTTAAGATCACTCTTGTCACACCCTCCCAGAACTCATGCAGTGCCGGACACGACCAGAACATGTGAGTGTGGTTCGCCGAGCTTCCCGAGCACCTCCCACACCTGTCCTCCACCCCAAAAAACCTGCTCAGTCTTGCTCCCGTCATATGCGCTCTATGTAGAACCTTAAATTGAATCAGGCCAAGCCTGGCACACGAGGACGAGGAATTTACCCTACTTAGGGCATCTGCCCACAGCCCTTCCTCAATCTCTTCCCCCAGCTCCTCTTCCCATTTTCCCTTCAGCTCCTCTACCATCGCCTCCCCCTCGTCTCTCATCTCCCTGTATATTTCGGACACTTTACCTTCTCCAACCCATGCCCCCGAAATCACTCTATCCTGGACCCCTTGTGTCGGGAGCCGCGGAAATTCCCTCACCTTTTGCCTCGTAAATGCCCTCACTTGCATGTATTGGAAGGCATTCCCTGGTGGCAACTTATATTTTTCTTCCAATTCTCCCAAACTCGCAAACGTCCCGTCCACAAACAGGTCCTTCAGCTTCCTAATTCCTGCTCGCTGCCAACATTGAAATCCCCCATCTATCCTCCCCGGGACGAACCTGTGGTTATTCCTTATCGGGGACCACAGCGAGGCACTCGTCACTCCCCTATGTCGTCTCCACTGCCCCCAGATCTTCAAGGTCGCCACCACCACTGGGTTTGTGGTGTACCTTTTCGGGGAGAATGGTAGCGGCGCCGTCGCCAGCGCTTTTAGGCTCGTTCCCTTACAGGACGCCATATCCAACCTTTTCCACGCCGCACCTTCTTCTTCCCTCATCCACTTACAGACCATTGACACATTGGCGGCCCAATAGTAGTCACTCAGACTCGGCAGTGCCAATCCCCCTCTGTCCCTACTGCGCTGCAGGAACCCCCTCTTTACCCTCGGGGTCTTTCCCGCCCACACAAAGCTCATAATGCTCCTGTCTATTTTTTTGAAGAAGGCCTTTGTAATCAGGACCACCACCTTCGTGACCACCACCGGGAGGCACTGAAACACGAAAAGAAACCTCGGGAGGACCACCATTTTAACCGCCTGTACTCTGCCCGCCAATGACAGGGGCACCATATCCCACCTCTTAAAGTCCTCCTCCGTCTGCTCTACCAATCGCGTCAGGTTAAGTTTATGTAGGGTTCCCCAGTTCCTGGCCACCTGTATCCCCAGGTATCGAAAATTCCTTGCTACTCTCCTCAGCGGCAGAGCATCTATCCCCCTGCCCTGTTCCCCGGGGTGCATCACAAAAAGTTCGCTCTTTCCCATATTTAATTTGTATCCCGAGAACTCTCCAAACTCCCTGAGTATCTGCATTACCTCTGGCATCCCCTCTACCGGGTCTGCCACATATAGCAGCAAATCGTCTGCATATAGTGATACTCGATGTTCCTCTCCCCCTCTAAGCACCCCCCTCCACTTCTTAGAGTCCCTCAGCGCTATGGCCAATGGTTCAATTGCCAACGCGAACAGTAGCGGGGACAGGGGGCACCCTTGTCTTGTACCCCTGTGTAGTCGAATGTATCCCGATCTTTGCCTGTTTGTAACGACGCTTGCCACCAGGGCCGCGAACAAGAGTCTAACCCATCTAATGAACCCCTCCCCGAACCCAAATCTCTTCAGCACCTCCCACAAATAGTCCCACTCCACCCTATCGAATGCCTTCTCTGCATCCATCGCCACCACTATCTCTGCCTCCCCCTCCGGTGGGGGCATCATCATCACCCTCAGCAACCTTCGTACATTGGCATTCAATTGTCTCCCCTTAACAAACCCTGTCTGGTCGTCATGCACCACCCCTGGGACGCACTCCTCTATCCTTGTCGCCATCACTTTGGCCAGCAGTTTGGCGTCTACGTTTAGGAGGGAGATGGGCCTGTATGACCCGCACTGCAGCGGGTCTTTGTCTCGTTTCAGAATTAGCGATATCGTCGCCTCCGACATTGTCGGGGGTAATGTCCCCCTTTCCTTAGCCTCATTAAAGGTTCTCGCCAAATGCGGGGCCAACAGGTCCATATACTTCCTATAAAATTCCACCGGGAACCCATCTGGTCCCGGTGCCTGCCCTGCTTGCATGTTCCCAATTCCTTTGATCACCTCATCCACCTCAATCTGCGCCCCCAGACCTGCCACCTCCAGCCCCTCTGCCCTCGGGAACTCTAGCTGGTCCAAAAAGTGTATCATTCCCTCTTTCCCCTCCGGGGGTTGGGACTTGTACAGCCTCTCATAGAATGTCTTGAACACCTCGTTCACTTTCCCTGCTCTCTGCTCCATCTTTCCCGTTTCGTCCCTAACTCCTCCAATCTCTCTCGCCGCCCCCCTCTTCCGAAGTTGTTGGGCCAGCAGCCGGCTCGCCTTTTCCCCATATTCATATTGCATCCCCTGTGCCTTCCTCCACTGTGTCTCTGCCTTTCCCGTGGTCAGCAGGTCAAACTCCGTCTGTAATCTTCGTCTTTCCCTGTATAGCCCTTCGTCTGGGGCCTCCGCATACTTCCTATTCACCCTCAAAATTTCCCCTACTAATCTCTCTCTTTCTTTACCCTCTTGTTTCCCCTTGTGGGCCCTGATAGAAATCAGCTCTCCTCTAACCACCGCCTTCAGCGCTTCCCATACTACTCCCACTTGGACCTCCCCATCGTCATTGACCTCCAGGTATCTTTTGATACATCCCCTCACCCTTCCGCATACCCCCTCGTCCGCCAGTAGTCCCATGTCTAATCTCCAGAGTGGGCGCTGCTCCCTTTCCTCTCCCAGTTCCAGATCCACCCAATGCAGGGCGTGATCTGACACGGCTATAGCCGAGTACTCCGTTCCTGCCACCCTCGGGATCAGTGCCCTTCCCAAAACAAAAAAGTCTATCCAGGAATATACCTTGTGGACGTGGGAGAAAAAGGAAAACTCTTTACCCATCGGTCTGGCAAATCTCCACGGATCTACTCCCCCTATTTGCTCCATGAATCCCTTCAGCACCTTGGCCGCTGCCGGCCTTCTCCCGGTCCTGGATCTGGACCGGTCCAGCCCTGGGTCAAGCACTGTGTTAAAGTCCCCCCCCATTAACAAGTTTCCCACCTCCAGGTCCGGGATACGTCCCAGCATTCGCTTCATGAATCCCGCGTCATTCCAGTTCAGGGCATATACGTTCACCAGCACAACCGCCTCACCCTGCAATCTGCCACTCACCATCACATACCTGCCCCCACTATCCACCACTCTGGTCTTAGCCTCGAACGATACACGTTTCCCCACCAGTATTGCCACCCCTCTGTTTTTCGCGGCCAACCCTGAGTGGAATACCTGTCCCACCCATCCTTTCCTTAGTCTAACCTGATCCGCCAACTTCAGGTGCGTCTCCTGGAGCATAACTATGTCCGCCTTCAGTCTCTTTAAGTGCGCAAACACCCTTGCCCTCTTAATCGGCCCATTTAAACCTCTCACATTCCATGTGATCAGCTGGGTTGGGGGGCCATTTACCCCCCGCTCCTCGTCGACTAGCCGTCCCCTTTTTTAAACCATCTCCTTACCCAGGTCTCACGCACCCGTCTGTCCCCCAGACGGCGCCCTCCCATCCCGACCACCTCGTCTCGTATCAGCTCCCCCTTACCCTCAGCAGCAGCAACCCAGTTAGTCCCCCCCCCCCCCCCCCCCCCCCCTAGATCCCCCTCTAGCTTGATTACTCCCCCCATATTGCTTCCGGAAGTCAGCTAACTCTGGCTGACCTCGGCTTCCTTCATCCTTTGACCTCCCTGCGTGTGAGGCTCCCTTCCTTCCTGCGCCCTTTTTTCCCGCCACAGTATCCATAGCGCGGGAAAATACCCGCGTCTTCCTCTCGGCCCCGCCCCTAATGGCGCAGTTCCCTCATTCCCCTTCCCTGTCCCCTTTTCCACCGGCGCCCACATTTCTTCATGCCCCCCACATCGGGGGGAGAAAGAAAATTCCCCGTCCAACATTATTACACATTAGCCCTCCCCTCTCCCCACTTTATATTTCTGTGCCACCACCTCGCTACCCCTCTCCGGGCATCAATTTCTCAAGTCTAGTCCAATTTATCTTCCTGAATGAATGTCCATGCCTCCTCCGCCGTCTCGAAGTAGTGGTGTTTGCCCTGATGTGTGACCCACAATCTCGCCGGCTGCAGCATCCCAAACTTGACTTTCTTCCAAGGAGCACTGCCTTGGCCCGGTCGAAACTCGCCCTCCTTCTCGCCACCTCCGCACTCCAGTCTTGATACACGCGTATCACCGCGTTCTCCCACTTGCTACTCCGTGTCTTCTTGGCCCAGCTCAGGACCATCTCCCTGTCCCTGTAGCGATGGAACTTCACCACTATTGCTCTTGGTGTTTCCCCTGCCTTTGGTCTTCTCACGAGGACCCGGTACGCTCCCTCCACTTCCAGAGGGCCCGTTGGGGCCTCAGCTCCCATTAGAGTATGGAGCATCGTACTCACATACGCCCCAGCATCCGCTCCCTCTGTTCCTTCGGGGAGACCTAAAATCTGTAGGTTCTTCCTCCTCGAGCTGTTCTCCAGGGCTTCCAGCCTTTCTATGCACCTCTTGTGTAGTGCCTCGTGCGTCTCCGTTTTTACCACCAGGCCCTGTTCTTCGTTCTCGGCTGCCTTTGCCTTCACTCCACAGAGCTCCATTACCTGGACCTTTTGTGTTTCCTTTAGTCCCTCGATTGCCAGTAACATCGGCGCCAGCACCTCTTTCTTGAGTTCCTCCACACATCGTCGGAGGAACTTCTGCTGTTCCGGGCCCCATACCATCTGGGCTCCCTCGGCCGCCATCTTGCTTCTCCCTTCTCTTCTCTGCCGCTGCTCCAAAGGATCCTCCGCAATCCGGCCATTACTGTCGCTCCTTTCCATCCACACCCGGGGGGACTCCTTCCTTTGTCATCTCACACTGGGTTTGGCCGCAAAAAATTTCCGTTGTTACTCCCGATGAGAGCCCAAAAGTCCGTTGAAACGGGAGGTGCCGAAACGTGCGGCTTAGCTGGTCATCGCCGCAACCGGAAGTCCTCTGCCAGGCGTACACTTGATCCACCAACTTAATGTCGTGTCCCCTTAGTAGCATCATCGCTTCTGTGTAGGTGGGCTCCCGGATGAGGGGAAAAATTTGATGGCTCACCTGTGAGTAGAGGATTTGGAGCTTCTGTGGGTCCGAGAGTTCTTCAGTGGCTGCTCTGAGGTAGCCTTCGAAGCAGGCTAGCCAGTGCTCGAAGGTGGACGTGGTGTTGGCTGCGTGAGGGCTCAGCTCCAGGCGATCAGGCTTGATTAAGATGTTCATCTTTTAAAATCGTGTGCAATAAATTGATGTACCGTCAATTACCATGAGACGAGAATGGTGAAACAATCGAGGCTTTATTGCACAAGATGTTGTGCCTCCTGCAGCTGGAACCAGAATGGGAGCAGCGCAGGAGAGCAAACACTTTTATATGCCGCCTGCTGGGAGGAGCCAGCAGGCTGGGATTTACTGTGGTACCTGTAATACAGGGGCATTACCGTAATACATGCAATGTGTTACTAGTGGTGTTTACCACAGGCTCTATTTGAGTTTGTGGAAGCTTTGGATGTTTTGAGGAGTTGGTTACAATTGGTGATGTATGCAGGGAGTGGTGCTGCATGTGGAAAAGGTGCCACTTGTGGTCTGGGCACAGCACTTGCTTTCAATTATGAGTGCCATAGTGGCGGTTCCCCGTAAGCCGCAGCAGGAGAGGGTGCTGAAGTAGCAAATAGGAAGACAATGCTCTCAAAGGGAGGAGAAAGGGGAAAAGAGATTTAAACAGGAGGCCTTGGCTCCACATAGAGACTTCCAGGAACACTTTACTTATCTCCACCTATGTCAGGAGCAGGGTGTGCGTGTTGTCTGCAATTTGCAAATGAACTGTTCGCAGAATGGGGCAGCACGGTGGTGCAGTGGTTAGCACTGCTGCCTCATGGCGCCAAGGACCCGGGTTCGAACCCGGCCCCGGGTGACTGTCTGTGTGGAGTTTGCACATTCTCCCCGTGTCTGCGTGGGTCTCACTCCCACAACACAAAGATGTGCAGGTTAGGTGGATTGGCCACGTTAAATTGCCCCTTCATTGGAAAAAAAGAATTGGGTACTCTAAATTTAAAAAAAAAGAACTTTGCAGAAGCATTTGCAACAAAATTAATGAATTAATCGTATAGATATAAACTGTCAGTGATGCAGTTACCTATTGAAGCAAGAAGCAGCATAAATGGATCAAATTGAAAAATTAGAGAAATTTGCATTCGTAAGACCAAGCGCAGCATCATAGATTATCATAGAATTTACAGTGCAGAAGGAGGCCATTCGGCCCATCGAGTCTGCACCGGCTCTTGGAAAGAGCACCCTACCCAAGGTCAACACCTCCACCCTATCCCCATAACCCAGCAACCCCACCCAACACTAAGGGCAATTTTGGACACGAAGGGCAATTTATCATGGCCAATCCACCTAACCTGCACATCTTTGGACTGTAGGAGGAAACCGGAGCACCCGGAGGAAACCCACGCACACACGGGGAGGATGTGCAGACTCCGCGCAGACAGTGACCCAAGCCAGAATCGAACCTGGGACCCTGGAGCTGTGAAGCAATTGTGCTATCCACAATGCTACCGTGCTGCCCTTGTGCATCGGCACAACAGAAATTAGTAACACTATTAACAATCTGTTCAATCTAATCACGCAGAAGTATTTGCTTGCTCGTGGGGCTGTTTCTCACTTGAGCATTATCAATACGTTTAGTAATGAAAGCTGGCACAATCCTGGGTTTAATGCACTCTTGGGGAAATTCAATCAATAGTTTACCTGTTCTTAATTTACCTGTAAGTTGAATTAGGTGGTTGATATGAGATTGAAAATATTGGTAATAGGATTACTAATTTACGCTACGCCCCACACTGTGCCTTGTCTGAGGTGCGCATATTTCTCTCATTTTTTGATTTGATCCATTTATGGCGCTCCATTGCTTCAATGGATGACTGCATCATAACCAATATCTGTTTGAAATGTTGACAGGATAGATAGAAATTAATAGGTTTGATCTGAAAGCTATTAGTGTTATGGTTGCACAGGAGTCAAGGTTGGAGAAAGTATGGCAGGGTATTGACTTTAGCATTTAGCCTTTCTAGATCAGTATATCAATAAACCAACTCAGGAGCAGATTATTTTAGATTTAGTATTATTAAATAAGAGAAATGTAGGGCTGGATTCTCCAATTCGCGACACTGGGAATGTGAATCGCGATCGGGCGTCATGTGAAAATCGAGGTTTGCGCCCAGCGCCGGCGGGGCCATGCAAAACCGGCATTTGCACCCATTTAAATCTTTCTTTCGGTAAATTTAGAGTACCAAATTATATTTTTCCATTTAAGGGGCATCAACTCTGGGAGAACCTTGTCCAGAGGCTCGGCCTCTGGTTCGGACCCAGCTGAGTCCTGGGATCTAACAGACCTCCGACTACTCACTTCCTTGGATGTTCCTGTCTTCACCTGATGTGCATCAGCAACTGTGTGGTGCTCACCAGATTGTGACCCAGAAGGTTTTCCACTAATGTCGTTCACCGAGGTGTCATTGATTGATTTGATTTATTGTCATGTGTACTGAGGTACAGTGAAAAGTATTGTTCTTCGTACAGCCCATATAGATCGTACCATACATGATAGAAATATCGGACATATATAAATACACAATGTAAATGCATAGACACAGATATCGGGTGAAGCATACGGAGTGTAGTACTACTCAGTAGAGAAGATGTGTGAAGAGATCAGTTCAGTCCATAAGAGGGTCATTCAGGAGTCTGGTAGCAGCGGGCAAGAAGCTGTTTTTGAACCTAAAGTTCATGTTAGTGCATGTTCTCAGACTTTTGTATCTCCTGCCCTTTGGAATAGAGAATAACCCGTGTGGGAGGATTCTTTGATTATGCTGTCTGCTTTCCCAAGGCAGCAGGAGGTGTAGGCAAAGTCAATGGATGGGAAGAAGGTTTGCGTGATGGACTGGGCTATGTGTGTCTCTAAGCTGAAGAAAGGTGCGGGTGAAAGCTGTGACGCCACGTTGGTGGTCTGCTTGAAGCTCTCCTGCGAGATGTTCTCTGGGTGGTGGGGGGTAACGACTCAGGATGGCCCAGCCTCATCAGATGAAGATCCTGCTAGACAATGGGCATGTGATCAGTGAGAGGGAAGGATCATTTTGTCTGTCTGTCATGAACCACTCACTTGAAACGGGTCATCTGGGTAAAGGGGCAGCAGATCCTCACCTCTCTGGGCTAGCCAACCTCGCTGACAGTTACTGGTCTCTCCTTGGGCAACCCTGCAATCTCCAAGGCTCGTTTCTCAGGGGGTGTGGACTCGAATCTCCTGGACTCTGCGCAGGGTCTTGGCCGTTTCTAGTTCATTATGGGCTATCTTCTCCTGCCGGGACAAAGAAAGGGCATTGTGTGTCACATCCTTGATAGGTCAGGGGAGTGTATAGCAGGTGGCATGCGTGGGCACTGTACCTGGACATGAAGGGGTTGTGCTGATGGATGCCAGTGGGCTCTGAGGAACAAGCACCGAAGATGGAATGTGGAGAGCACGGAAGTGTCAGCCAGTGATTTGGGGGTGGGTTGTGAATTTGAGGGGTGGCGGCAGAACTGGTGACAGGAGACGTGGTAACTTACCCTTGCAGCTCGTTTTAGGCATTTGTCTTCTTCCTATATTGGACGGCGGTCCTCCTTGTCATACTGCCCACACTAACAGCTGCCCCAAGTGCCTTCCAGACGGCATTGCTGAAGCTGCTGCTGGTCCTCCAACCCTCTCGGGGTAATAGGATGACCCGTCTCTCATCGGCAGCATCGAGAAGCCTTATGATGTTGGCATCCCCAAAGCAAGGAGCAGGTCTGTGCGCTGTCATGCTTGTGTGTTGACTGGGAGTGAGTGTTTAAAAGCAGCTCCACCTTGTTAACAGCGACAAGCATGGGTCGGGCAAATCAGTCGGCAAGGGTGCCGTCTGATGTTGAGAATCCCGTGGTGGCCATTTTTGGCACTAAGTGCCGTTGAATACTGGCTGCGATATCGCCAAGGAGGCCGTCGCAAAATACTCCGCCAAACTGGTCTTGAATTTTTTCCGTTGAATCGCGCCCCTAGTCTACCCAAACTCTCCTCTTGGGGCAATTCCCGCATCTTCAGAACAAGTCAGGTAAACCTTTATTTGGACAGGGTAGATAGGAAGCGGCTGTTCCCTTGGTTGAGGGGTCAATCACAAGGTAGCATAGTTTTAGGTGGAGGGGCAGGAGATTCAGCGGGGATTTGAGAAAATTATTTTTCACCCCCGCTCCCCCTCAGCAACCAGGCCCCGGTTGTAACTACTTGCACTAATTCACACAGGCGTGACTTTCGCTTCAGAGGAGCAGAGCATCGCAAAATGGCAGAGCCTACTGTGTCCAACCCACTAAGTAGATTTAAATGCATGCGTGGTGGCCCTGGCACAGTGGTTAGCACTGCTGCCTCACAGCATCAAGGACATGGGTTCGATCCCGGCCCCGGGTCATTGTCCGTGTGTAGTTTTCACATTCTCTCCATGTCTGTGTGGGTCTCACCCCCACAACCCAAAGAGATGCCAGGTAGGTGGATTGGCCACGCTAAATTGCCCCTTAATTGGGAAAAAAATAATTGAGTATTCTAAATATTTTTTTTAAAGCAACAAAAAGAATATGATTATGACCCGCACACGGACAGAGCTTGTATAGCATCAGATTCCCCTCCTACACCTCAGAGTATGAGCTACTCAGGTGACTAGGGGGCAGAGCTTCTTCCCAATTGGAGGAGCTCCCCACAGAATATAAACCCCAATCTGGAAGCAGTTTGGAGAAGGAGACCCTGCGGGGAGTGAAGAGGAGTGATTATTGTGACTAGTGTGGAATAAAGTGAGTTGTACACTGTCAGCCTGGCCTCTCATGGAGTCTTTGCCTCCGTCTATAACAACCACCAGCTGCTGGGTCAGTGCACGCCCCCCGCAGCCCAAGCATCAGAATCACATCGGTGGAAAGGCACCCAGTGTGTGTACAGGAAAGTATGTGTGTGAACATCAGTGCAAACATATAGGTGAGTGTGTGCATGCATAAAGAGTATATGCGTGAATTACTGCGTGTGCATGCCTGTTAGAGTACATGTGCATGGGAACAAGCAGCACAGACCACCAGAAAAGGTCAAGCTGACACGGGGCACAGTGGAAGAAGGAGAGAGAACACCTCACCCCTTCACCAGCACTGGAAATTTGCCAGGAGGCAGGCCATAGAAGCGAAAGAGGTCGCAGCAGACAAGCACACAGCTGTCAGACAAGAAAAAGTAGCACACTGCCAACGGTGCAAACTGAGGAGTGACAGCACCTGGTGGGCCAGTGATTGAACATCCAATAGATGATCCAGCCACGCCCATCCAGTTGATGAAACTGTTAAGGTCTGAGGGTTTCCAGAGGGGCTCGCCGTGTGAACAACCGGGAGCCTGTATGTTGCACCAGAGGGATGGGTTTAAATAACATACTGCAGCAATGGCGATCTGAGCCAGGCCAGTCCAATCCCGAGGGGGACACCTCGGGTGCGTGGACTTGACATCAAGTTGTTCCCGCCAGTCTCTGTGGCTCAGACAGCCACCCTCCCAGCAAGCCCGACTTACCTTCTCGCTCACCTCTCCCAGCAATGGTGCCTAGGCCCTGCTTGTAAACACTTGCACCAATTCATACCCACGTGACCCCTGCCTGAGAGGGTGGAGCATCATGGAGGGGTGGAGATTGCAGTGTCCAACCCGCTAATGACATTCAGTTCCATACAAATGATGGATTTGCATGGACCCGCCTGTGCAGGGTGCTAACCCTTACTAACGGCGGCAATGGGGTGTCGCGTTGGGTGTCCCGATACACAAATGATCCAACATGGTTGTAGATGGTACAACTCTGTTTTATTGTCTTAAACAATAACAACTAATAACTGCAGGCTTGGGTACGTGCTTCACCAGGTAACCTGTGGACCCAGCCCTTTCACTATCTTGGTGAGGCACTCAGCACATGGTCTATGTCTGAGTGGCACGCTGTGAGCTCTGAGCTATCTCCTAGTAGAATGAGCGGGAACTGTGGTGTTCCCTGTTTTATTTTGCGTGTGCTCTCACTGGTGATTGGCTGCGATGTTGTATGTGTGTTGGTTGGTCCAAATACCTGTCCATCAGTGTGTGTATGATTGCACCATGATATGCTGATGTGGATATCATGAAATGGGGGACCGCAGCATTGCATCGGAAACCGCGCCAAGCACACATTCCGATTTTTGCTTCACCCAGTGTTCTCCACCCGATCGTGATTCTTGCTGCTGGTGGCAGGCAGCAGAGAATCCAGCACCATGGGCGAGATTCTCCCCTACCCGGCGGGGCGGGGGGTTCCGGCATAATGGAATGGCGGGAACCATTCCGGCGTCGGGCCACCCCAAAGGTGCGGAGGTCTCCACACTTTTAGGGGCCAAGCCCTCACCCTGAGGGGCTAGGCCCGCGCCGGAGTGGTTTGCGCTCTGATGGCTGGCGGGAAAGGCCTTTGGCGCCTCGCCAGCCGGGGCCAAAAGGTCTTCGCCGGGCGATGCATGCGCGGGAGCGTCAGCGGCTGCTGATGTCATCCCCGCGCATGCGCAGGGGAGGGCGTCTCTTCCGCCTCTGCCATAGTGAAGACCATGGCGAAGGCGGAAGAAAAAGAGTGCCCCCACGGCACAGGCCCGCCCGCGGATCGGTGGGCCCCGATCGCGGGCCAGGCCACCGTGGGGGCACCCCCCGGGGCCAGATCGCCCCAGGACTCCGGAGCCTGCCCGCGCCACCTTGTCCCACCGTTCAAAAGGTGGTTTCATCCACGCTGGCGGGACAGGCATTCCAGCAGCCGGACTTCGGCCCATCGGGGGCCAGAGAATCGGCGGGGGTGAGCCTGCCGACCGGCGTGGCGCGATTCCTGCCCCCGCCGACTGGCGCGGCGCGGTTTCCGCCCCCGCCGAATCTCTCGTGGCGGTGACTTCGGGCCACGGTGGTGGCAGGATTCACGCCAGCCCCTGCCAATTCTCCAACTCGGCGTGGGGTCGGAGAATCCCGCCCCATATTTCCATTTTGTTTGCTTCCTCAAAGAGCCAATGAGCAAATTTCAGAAAGATATGTTTAGGCACAAGTTCAAACTGCATTTCAAAAACAACTTTTGTAAGGGCCACAAAGAGTCCACACTGAGTAGGTTGAAATGAAAAGTTACTTTATTTTACGATTACTATTATGTACAGCTCCAGAAGCTTGCACATCTTTGGGTTGTGTGGGGTGAAACCCACACAGACATGGGGAGAATGTGCAAACTCCACACGGACAGTGACCCAGGGCCGGGATTCGAACCCAGGTCCTCAGCGCCGCAATCCCAGTGCTAACCACTGTGCCGCATGCCACCCTCAACCAGAGATTGTTAAGGGTCCGCTAACCCCTTATTGGGTGGGCTGGTATTCTGCAAGATCCACGGGGTAGTTAATCATCCGTACACCGTAAGACCCGTGCAAGTTATAACAGAAACATTGGGTGCGGTTCTCCCCCAAAATTTCTAAGTTAATCTGTGGCGGGTTTTTCAGGGAGTTTTGGGGGGTAGTTCTGACTCCGACGTCTCACTGGAGCCTCTCCCAGTATTCTCCAGCCTCATCGTGCCCTCGCTTGAGCGCAATGTGGCTGGAGAATCACGCCCATTGTGGTATTAAGGAAACAGACAATTACTGAGGCAAAATAAAGCAATGTCATAACGATAAGTTAAGTTAAAAGAGTAATGAATAAAAATGACCAGAGTGTGAGAGGCTTAGAGTGTGTATATGCCAGGCTCACTCCCAGTCTCAGGGTGTTCACGCACTCACCATCACCCACTGTGTGTGTGGTAGTCACCACTAACTGTATTAGATGTATATTAGATGTAGTACGGTAAGACTCCTGTACTAGAGGTACATGGGTAAATCTCTGCCTGCTGGCTCCGCCCAGTAGGCGGCGTATAAATGTGTGTTCGCCGGTGCTGCTCCCATTCTGGTAGCAGCTACAGGAGGCCACACATCTTTGCTCAATAAAGCTCGATTATTCATTACTCTCGTCTTTATAGTAATTGATAGTGCATCAATTTATTGAGCAAAGATTTTCAAATGATGGAACTTCGCATCAAGCCTGATCGCCTACAGCTAAGCCCTCAAGTAGCCAATGCTACGTCCGCTTTTGACCACTGGCTAGCCTGCTTCGAAAACTACCTCCGAACATCTGCTGCAGAACGCTCGGACGCACAGAAGCTCCAGGTCCTTTATTCACGGGTGAGCCCTGACATTTTTCCACTCATCCGGGATGCGCCTACTTACGCTGAAGCAATGGAGTTCCTGAAAGGACATTACTTTCGGACGGTCAACAAACTATATGCCACTTCCGGTTGCAGCTATGCGGAGCTAAGCTGCACGATTCGGCAGCTCCCGCGAACACGGACCTTCGGGCTCGATAGAAGAGCCCCAACGGAACTTTTTTCACAGCCAACCCGTGGGGAAAAGAGGAGAGAGGTTCCCTACTAACTTGTATGGACCGGACCCGCAGCGAAACAGCCAACAAAGTGGCATTGGAGCAGCGGGAGAAGAGAGGGAAAACAAGCAAAATGGCAGCGGCCGGGGACAAAGAGGCGATGCAGGAATTCATCAAGCGCTGCTTCGAGGAGCTGCGTAAGGAGATGGTGGCGCCTATCTTGACAATAATTGAAGGACTTGGGGCAACCCAGAAAGCCCACGAGGTGAAGATCCAGGAGATCCAGGAAAAAGTGAGTGAGAATGAGGACGAGGTCTTGGGCCTGGCGGTGAGAGTGGAGCGGCACGAGGCGCTACACAAGACATGGGCGGGAAGACTCGAAGACCTGGAGAACAGGTTGAGGAGAAATAATCTGAGGATCCTGGGTCTCCCAGAAGGAGTGGAGGGGGCCGACGCCGCGGCATATGCGGGCACAATGATCGGGCGCTGATGGGCGCGGAGACCCCCCAGAGGTTGCTGGAGCTGGAAGGGGCGCACCGGGTGCTGGCGAGGAAGCCCAAGGCAAATGAGCCGCCAAGGGCGATGGTGGTGAGATTTCACCGGTTTGCGGACAGAGAGAGGGTTCTGAAATGGGCCAAGAAGGAGCGGAGCAGCAAGTGGGACAATGCAGAGATCAGAATATACCCGGACTGGAGCACGGAGACCGCTAAGCGGAGAGCGGGTTTCAACCGGGCCAAAGCGGTGCTGCATCGGAAAGGAGCGAAATTTGGAATGTTGCAGCCAGCGCGACTGTGGGTTACACATAATGGCCATCACCACTACTTCGAAATGCCCAAAGAGGCGTGGACCTTTATACTAACTGAAAAGTTGGACTTTAATTGAGGGTTTGTGAGGGTGGGGGGTGTTTGAGGGTTGAAGTATAATGGTTGTTGTATATAGGGGGTCAATCACGCGCAGGGAATGTTATATGGGCTGGGGGAGAGAGACAAGGCCGCGACAGGAGCTGCGCCAGAGCAGGGGCAGGCTTTGGAAAGCGTGGGTTTTTTTTCCCGCGTGCGGGAAGAAAGGCGGGAAGGGGAATGAAGGAACGTATATTGATGGGGAGACTCACACATGGGGGGGGGTTAAAGGGATGGCGGGGGAAGCCGGGGTCAGCAGGTGTCAGCTGACTTACGGGAGTGACATGGGGGAGCAAAAAAGCTAGACAGGGATCTAGCGGGGGGGGAGGGGAGGGGGGGAAGGGGGGGAGGGGGGGAGGGAAAGGGTTGCTGCTGCACTGGCCGAAAGGGAATGGGACACAGAAGAGGTGGTCGGGACGGAGGTCCCCCCGGCTGGGGGACTGGAGGGCGAGGGAGACGCGGACACGGGATAGGCCCAGAAAAGGAGATGGCTAGTCGGCGTGGGGAGGGGGTGAGAGCCCCTCCAATCCGGTTGATAACGTGGAACGTGAGGGGCCTGAATGGACCGGTGAAGAGGGCTCGAGCGCACTTGAAGGGACTGAAGGCAGACGTGGCTATGCTCCAAGTGACACACCTGAAGGTGGTGGACCAGGTTAGGTTAAGAAGGGGATGGGTAGGACAGGTATTTCACTCGGGACTGGACGCGAAAAATAGAGGGGTGGCAATTCTGGTGGGAAAGCATGTGTCATTTGAGGCCAAGTCTATTGTAGTGGATAATGGAGGGAGATATGTGATGGTGAGTGGTAGATTGCAAGGGACGTGGGTGGTGTTGGTAAATGTATACGCCCCGAACTGGGATGATGCTGGATTCATGAAGCGCATGTTGGGGTGCATTCCGGACCTGGAGGTAGGAGGACTGATAATGGGAGGGGACTTCAATACAGTGCTGGATCCAGCACCAGACCGCTCCAGATCAAGGACGGGAAAGAGGCCGGCGGCGGCCAAGGTGCTCAGGGGGTTTATGGATCAGATGGGGGGAGTGGACCCATGGAGGTTTGCAAGGCCGCAGGCCAGGGAATTTTCTTTCTTTTCCCACGTGCACCAGGCCTACTCCCGGATAGATTTCTTTGTTCTGGGCCGGGCGCTCATCCCGAGGGTGGAGGGGACGGAGTATTCGGTCATAGCAGTTTCGGACCATGACCCGCACTGGGTGGAAATGGGGCTGGGAGAGGAGCGGGACCAACGCCCGCTGTGGCGGCTGGACGTGGGACTGCTGGCAGATGAGGTGGTGTGTGGGAAGGTGAGAGGATGTATCGAAAGGTACTTGGAGGCCAACGACAACGGGGAGGTGCGAGTGGGGGTGGTATGGGAGGCGTTGAAAGCGGTGATCAGGGGAGAGCTAATCTCCATCAGGGCTCATAGGGAGAAGACAGAGGGCATGGAAAGGGAGAGGTTAGTGGGGGAGATTTTGCGAGTGGACAGGAGATACGCAGAGGCCCCGGAGGAAAGATTACTTGGGGAAAGGCGACGGCTCCAGACGGAGTTTGACCTGTTGACCACGGGGAAGGCGGAAGCACAGTGGAGGAAGGCGCAGGGGGCGACCTACGAGTACGGGGAAAAGGCCAGTCGGATGCTGGCACACCAGCTCCGTAAGAGGATGGCAGCGAGGGAAATAGGGGGAATCAAAGATGGAGGGGGAGCCACGATTCAGAGTGCAGCGAAAATAAACAAGGTATTCAAGGCCTTCTATGAAGAGCTGTACAGATCCCAGCCCCCAGGGGGGGAAGAGGGGATGAGACGATTCCTAGGCCAACTGCGGTTCCCGAGGGTGGAGGAGCAAGAGGCGGCGGGTTTGGGGGCACCAATCGGGTTGGAGGAGCTGAGTAAGGGTTTGGGGAGCATGCAGGCGGGGAAGGCCCTGGGGCCGGACGTGTTC
This sequence comes from Scyliorhinus torazame, assembly GCF_047496885.1. Classification (NCBI taxonomy): domain Eukaryota; kingdom Metazoa; phylum Chordata; class Chondrichthyes; order Carcharhiniformes; family Scyliorhinidae; genus Scyliorhinus; species Scyliorhinus torazame. The sequence continues at coordinate 154,955,093 of NC_092721.1, read as the reverse complement.
CCGGTGGAGTTCTACAGAAAGTATGTGGACCTGTTGGCCCCGCTACTACTGAGGACCTTTAACGAGGCAAGAGAGGAGGGGACACTGCCCCTGACAATGTCGGAGGCGACAATTTCCTTGATTCTGAAGTGAGACAAGGACCCACTGCAATGTGGATCGTACAGGCCGATTTCGCTCCTCAATGTGGATGCTAAGCTATTGGCAAAAGTGCTGGCCACGAGGATTGAGGACTGTGTCCCGGGGGTGATTCATGAGGACCAGACGGGATTTGTAAAGGGCAGGCAATTAAATACTAATGTGCGGCGGCTCTTAAACGTGATAATGATGACATCGGAGGAGGGAGAGGCGGAGATAGTGGCAGCTATGGACGCGGAAAAGGCCTTTGACCGAGTAGAGTGGGAGTACCTCTGGGAGGTGTTGCGTAGGTTTGAGTTCGGGGGAGGGTTTATTAGCTGGGTTAAGCTCCTTACAGCGCCCCGGTGGCGAGTGTGGTGACGAACTGGCGGAGGTCGGAGTACTTTCGGCTGTACTGAGGAACGAGGCAGGCGTGCCCCCTGTCCCCCCTGTTGTTTGCATTGGCGATCGAACCCTTGGCCATATCACTGAGGGAGTCTAATAAATGGAGGGGGGTGGTCCGCGGTGGAGAAGAGCACGGGTGTCGCTATACGCGGATGACCTGCTGCTGTACGTGGCGGACCCAATGGAGGGGATGGTGGAGGTCATGCAGACTCTGAGGGAGTTTGGGGAGTTCTCAGGCTATAAGCTCAATGTAGGGAAGAGTGAGCTTTTTGTATGACAGGCAGGGGACCAAGAAAGAGGGATAGGGGACCTACCGCTGAGGAGGGCGGTGGGGAGTTTTCGGTATCTGGGGATCCAGATAGCCAGGAGTTGGGGGGCCCTACACAAATTGAATCTGACGAGGTTGGTGGACCAAATGGAGGTGGACTTCAAAAGATGGGACATGTTGCCGCTCTCTTTGGCGGATAGAGTGCAGTCGGTCAAAATGGTGGTCCTTCCGAGGTTTCTGTTTGTGTTTCAGTGCCTTCACATCGTGATCACCAAGGGCTTTTTCAAGAGAGTAGGTAGGAATATTATGGGGTTTGTGTGGGCGAATAAGACCCCGAGGGTAAGGAGAGGGTTCCTGGAAGCAGTAGGGACCGAGAAGGGCTGGCGCTGCCAAACCTAGGGAGCTACTACTGGGCAGCAAATGTGGCGATGATCCGCAAGTGGGTTATGGAGGGAGAGGGGGCGGCATGGAAGAGGATGGAGATGGCGTCCTGTAAAGGAACGAGCTTGGGGGCGTTGGTGACGGCCCCGCTGCCGTTCTCGACATCAAAGTATACCACGAGCCCGGTGGTGGCGGCAACGCTAAGGATCTGGGACCAGTGGAGACGGCACAGGGGTGCAGTGGGAGCCTCGGTGTGGTCCCCGATCAGGGGTAACCACCAGTTTGTCCCGGGGAAGATGGACGGGGGGTTCCAGGGCTGGCATCGGGCGGGGATTAGAAGAATGGGGGACCTGTTCATTGACGGGACATTTGCGAGCCTAGGGGCACTGGAGGAGAAGTTTGAGTTACCCCCGGGAAATGCATTTAGATATATGCAGGTGAGGGCTTTTGCGAGGCGACAGGTCAGGGAATTCCCGTTGCTCCCAGCACAAGAAATTCAAGACAGGGTGATCTCGGGTGTATGGGTCGGGGAGGGCAAGGTTTCGGCAATACACCAAGAGATGAAAGAAGAGGGGGAAGCCCTAGCAGAAGAGTTGAAGGGTAAATGGGAGGAGGAGCTGGGGGAGGAGATCGAGGAAGGTTTGTGGGCTGATGCCCTGGGTAGGGTTAATTCCTCCTCCTCATACTGCGCTGTATCATTCTATGTTCTATGTGCCAGGCTCAGCCTGATACAATTTAAGGTGGTTCACAGAGCGCACTTGACGGGGGCGAGGTTGAGTAGGTTCTTTGGGGTAGAGGACAGATGTGGAAGGTGTTCAGGGAGTCCGGCGAACCATGTCCACATGTTTTGGTCATGCCCGGTACTGGAGGGGTTCTGGAGAGGAGTGGCGGGAGCAATATCTCAGGTGGTGAAAGTCCGGGTCAAACCAAGCTGGGGGCTAGCAATATTCAGAGTAGTGGATGAGCAGGGAGTGCAGGAGGCGAAAGAGGCCGGAATTCTGGCCTTTGCGTCCCTAGTTGCCCGGCGAAGGATCTTGCTATTGTGGAAGGAGGCGAAGCCCCCTAGCCTGGAGGCCTGGATAAATGACATGGCTGGGTTCATAAAGCTGGAGAGGATTAAGTTTGCCTTGAGAGGGTCTGCGCAGGGGTTCTACAGGCGGTGGCAACCGTTCCTAGACTACCTCGCGGAGCGTTAGAGGAAGGTCGGTCAGCAGCAGCAGCAACCCTGGAGAGGGGGGCCGGGGGGGGGGGGGGACAGGGGGGGGGGACGAGAGATTGTTTGAGGGGATGGATGAGCAGGAGATAACATGGAGGGTGGGGGAAACTGGCACGTGCGGGCGAGAGCCAGTGTATAAAGCTATGTAAATATACCATTTTGCATTGTATATATTTTGCTCAGTGCGATTGTGTGTTATTTTGTTACGGCGGGGGGTGTGGGGGGGGGGGGGGGGGGGGTGGGGGGGTTATTGTTTGTAAGGGGAAAAAATTGTGTTGTTAAAAAACTTTAATAAATATATTTAAAAAAAAACAAACAAACTATATGCCAGGCACCTCCTGTCCACGAGGCAGCAACTCCCCGGTGAGTCCCTAGACGATTTCTGGCATGCTCTGCACATCCTGGCGAGGAACTGTGACTGCCAGGCAGTTTCGGCAGTGCAGCATGCAGAACTTTTAATCAGAAACGCTTTTGTTACGGGCATGGGGTCGGCGTACATTCACCAGCGCCTATTGGAGGGGGGTACGCTTGATCTTGCGGGAACCAGGCAGTTCGCGAACTCGTTAACAGTGGCCTCCCATAAAGTCCAGTCGTACGCCCCTGAACGCACGGCACCCTCATGGGCATCGTGGGCCCCACCAGCTACCGACCCCAGCCCACCGCAAGCCTGCGCCGCGCGGCAGCCAGACAACCCCGGGGGGCCCAAATGTTACTTCTGCGGGCAGAACAAACACCCCCAGCAGCGCTGCACGGCGCGGAGCGCAACCTGCAACGGCTGCAGAAAGAAGGGACAGTTTGCTGCTGTGTGCCAGGCCCGGTGGGTCGCCGCTGTTTCGAGGCCCAGCGTTCCTACACCCCCCACGTGCGGCCTGTGGGCGCTCCCATCTTCTTCTCCGCAGGCCACGTGCGGCTGTGGCCGCCGCCATCTTTAATGCTGCCCGGCATGTGTGCCCCGTGGGCGCCGCCATCTTCGGTGCCATGTTGGACGGCGCCTCAGGACTCCTGCACGCCGGGAAGCTCGTCTGGCCGCTCATCGCCTGCCACCACCGCTGACCAGCCCGGGGCCTCCCAGCATCAACCTCAGCTCGCATCGATCACCCTCGACCAGTCCCGGCCCCACAACCTCGCAACGACAGCGGTGAAAATCGATGGGCACAAGACTTCCTGCCTTTTTGACTCCGGAAGCACGGAAAGCTTCATCCGCCCCACTACGGTAAGGAGCTGCTCCCTCACGGTACACCCCATTAGCCGGAAAATCTCCCTGGCCTCCGATCCCATTCCGTGGAAATCCAGGGGTACTGCATCATGACCCTCACTCTCCAGGGCTTAGAGTTTAGCAACTTCCGGCTCTACATCCTCCCCCACCTCTGCGCTGCCCTGTTACTCGGCCTGGACTTCGAGTGCCACCTCCAAAGCTTAACTTTAAAATTTGGCGGATCCCTACCCCCCTCACCGTATGCGGCCTCATTAAGGTCGATCCACCTTCCTTGATTGCAAACCTCACCCCGGATTGCAAACCCGTCGCCACCAGGAGCAGACGGTACAGTGCCCAGGCCAGGACCTTCATCAGGTTGGTGGTCCAGCGGCTTCTGTGGGAAGGCATCATTGAGGCCAGCAACAGCTCCTGGAGAGCCCAAGTGGTAGTAGTAAAGACTGGGGAGAAACACAGGATGGTCATTGACTAGTCAGACCATCAATCGGTACACACAGCTCGACGCGTACCTCCTCCCACGCATATCTGATATGGTCAATCAGATTGCACAGTACCGGGTCTTTTCTACAGTGGGCCTGAAGTCCGCCTACCACCAGCTCCCCATCCGCAAGGAAGACCGCCAATACACTGCGTTCGAAGCAGATGGCCGCCTCTATCACTTGCTTAGGGTTCCCTTCGGCATCACTAACGGGGTCTCGGTCTTCCAATGTGATATGGACCGAATGGTTGACCGGTACGGACTGCGGGCCACCTTCCCGTACCTAGACAACATCACCATCTGCGGCCACGATCAGCAGACCACGACGCTAACCGTCTCAAATTTCTCCACACCACCAAACTCCTTAATCTCACGTACAATAAGGAGAAGTGCGAGTTCCTCATCAACCGCTTAGCCATCCTTGGCTATGTTGTGGAAAATGGAATTCTAGGGCCCAACCCCGACCGCATGTGCCCCCTCATGGCACACCCCCTCCCCTACTGCCCCAAGGCCCTGAAACTATGCCTGGGGTTCTTCTCCTATTATGCCCAGTAGGTCCCTAATTATGCAGACAAGGCCCACTCAGTCATTCAGTCCACAGTCTTTCCCCTGACGGCTGAGGCCCGCCAGGCCTTTAACTGCTTCAAGGCAGACATCGCCAATGCCATGATGCACGCAGTCGACGCCTTTCAGGTCGAGTGCGATGCATCGGACGTAGCTCTGGCCGCCACCCTCAACCAGGCAGGCAGGCCCGTGGCAATCTTTTCCCGCACCCTCCATGCCTCCGAAATTCAGCACTCCTCTGTCGAAAAGGAGGCCCAGGCCATTGTGGAAGCTGTGCGGCATTGGAGGCATTACCTGGCCGTCAGGAGATTCACTCTCCTCACTGACCAACAGTCGGTTGCCTTCATACAATACACAGCGGGGCAAGATCAAAAAAGATAAGATCTTGAGGTGGAGGATCGAGCTCTCCACCTATAATTACGAGATTCTGTATCGCCCCGGGAAGCTCAACGAGCCCCCCAATGCCCTATCCCAAGGTACATGTGCCAGCGCATAAGTGGACCGACTCCTGGCTCTACACGATGGCCTCTGTCATCCTGGGGTCACCCGGTTCTTCCACTTCATCAAGGCCCGCAACCTGCCCTACTCCATTGAGGAGGTCAGGACTGTTATCAGAGACTGCCAGATCTGCGCGGAGTGCAAACCGCACTTCTACCGACCAGATCGAGCGCACCTAGTGAAGGCCTCCCACCCCTTTGAGCGCCTCCGCATGGACTTCAAAGGGCCCCTCCCCTCCACCGACCGAAACACGTACTTTCTGAACGTGATCGACGAGTACTCCCGGTTTCCCTTCGCCATCCCATGCCCCGATATGACTTCTGCCATGGTCATTCCACCCCACAGCATCTTCGCCCTGTTCGGTTTCCCCACTTACGTCCACAGCAATCGGGGAGCCTCCTTTATGAGCGATGAGCTGCGTCAGTTCCTGTTCAGCAAGGGCATTGCCTCGAGCAGGATGACCAGCTACAACCCCCGGGAAACGGGCAGGTGCAGAGGGAGAACGGGACGGTCTGGAAGGCCGTCCTGCTGACCGTACGGTTTAAGAATCTCCCTGTCTCCCGCTGGCAGGATGTCCTCCCCGACGCGCTCCACTCCATCCGATCGCTCCTCTGCACTGCAACTAACGAAACCCCCCATGAACGTCTCTTTGCCTTCCCCAGGAAGTCCACCTCCGGGGTCTCGCTCCCAACATGGCTGGCATCTCCTGGACCCGTCCTCCTTCGCAAACACGTGTGGACCCATAAGTCGGACCCACTGGTCAAAAGAGTCCAACTACTGCACGCAAACCTGCAGTACGCCTACATGGCACACCCCGATGGGCGCCAGGACACAGTCTCCCTCTGGGACCTGGCACCCGCTGGATCCCCACTCACGGCCCACCACCCGACATCCCTCCCTCCGGTTGCCCCTGCGCCACTCACCCTCCCCCCAGCGCACCTCACCGCAGCTCCCGCCCCAGCAGGATCCGTCCTCCCACTGGTTTCACTCGGGGGCGATGAAGACGATGACAACACGCTCCCGGAGTCACCGGTGACCAAATCGACGCCCGCATCACCACCAGGACCGAGGTGATCACAGCGGAGGATCAAGGCCCCCGACAGACTGAACTTGTAAATTTTTCCACCACCTCCGCCGGACTCTTTTTTTTAAACAGGGGGTGAATGTGGTAGTCACCACTAACTGTATTAAATGTACACTAGATGTAGAACGGTAAGACTCCTGTACTAGAGATACATGGGTAAATCCCTGCCTGCTGGCTCCGCCCAGTAGGCGGTGTATAAATGTGTGTGCTCGCCGGTGCTGCTCCCATTCTGGTTCCAGCGACCGGAGGCCACATATCTTTGCTCAATAAAGCCTCGATTATTCACTACTCTCGTCTTTGTGGTAATTGATAGTGCATCAGTGTGTGTGTGTATATTGTGGTGTGCGGTGTTAAGAGTAAGTGAGAGACCCGAGATTTTGAATAAGGCAGTCACACAATTACCCACTCTCTCACACACAATCACTCCCTCACTCATTCACGCTTACCTTACCAGACTCTTCTTGTGGGCTGATTCTCTTCACACATCTTCTCTACTGAGTAGTACTGCACTCCTGTATGCTTCACGCGATGCTTGTGTCTATGTATTTACATTGTGTATTTATGTATGCCCTATGTTTTTTCATGTTTGGAACAATCTGTCTGGACTTTACGCAGAACAATACTTTTCATTGTACCTCGGTACAGGTGACAATAAACAAATCCAATCCAAACAAACTCTCCCTCTCTCACGGACTTCTTGTGGCGGCCATGGTTGAGTGGTCGCACACAGGACAGCTCAGACTCAAAGGTGTTGGTTTGGGCACTTTATCCCCATTAGTGAGTAGCTCCAGCAGGAAAGTGGTGCAGAACGAGTGGAGGGAGAGGTTCTCCCCAGGATTGGCATGTATACTGGCTACCGGACCCGACAGAAAACAGTCAAAAGACCTGGCTAAGGAACTAGAGAAGACCTGGCTAAGGAACTAGAGGTGACCTGTGATGCAGCAACAATTGCGAAAATGGCAGGGGGGGAAGGGCTGACGCCAGTGGGATACGCCCAGATGGAACAATTGATGGCCTTCATCAAAGATGAAATTCAACAACAAAGGAAGGAGATGCATGGGGACTGGTTAAAGGCCATCGAGGGAGTAGTAGCATCTCTACGAGGTTCCATGGACCGAGTATAGAGGTGCCTTGAAGCACAAAGGGCGAAGATATGAGAGGTGGAGACCATCTCCGGGTGAAGGACCAGGCTAGATTGAGGAAGGGAAGGACAGGGCAGCATGGTGGCGCAGTGGTTAGCACTGCAGTCTCACGGCCCCAAGGTCCCAGGTTCGATCCTGGCTCTGGGTCACTGTCCGTGTGGAGTTTGCACATTCTCCCCGTGTTTGCGTGGGTTTCGCCCCCACAACCCAAAGATGTGCAGGGTAGGTGGATTGAACATGCTAAATTGCCCCTTAATTGGAAAAATGAATTGGGTACTCTAAATTTATTTTTAAAAAGCATTCCTGCCTCATGGCGCTGAGGTCCCAGGTTCGATCCTGGCTCTGGGTCACTATCCATGTGGAGTTTGCACATTCTCCCTGTGTTTGCGTGGGTTTCGCCCCCACAACCCAAAAGATGTGCAGGGTAGGTGGATTGGCCATGCCCCTTAATTGGAAAAAATTAATTGGGTACGGTAAATTTATTTTAAAAAAGAGGAAGGGAAAGGTGGGACAGGTATTCCATTCAGCGGGGCATTTTGGTGAACAAAAGTACGTTTTTGTGGGGGCCAAGGAAGTTTGGGACCTGCGGGGGAAGATATATGATAGTGAGTGGGGTGCTGGAGGGGATGCCAGTAGCTCCAGTGAACATATATGCACCGAATTGGGATGATGTGAGGTTTGTCAGCGGGTTTGGTGGGAGCGATCCCAGATCTGGATAGGGATCAACTGATTATGGATGGAGATTTTAATTGCATTTATGGAACAGATGGGAATGGTTGACCCGTGGAGGTTTAAGAACCCGGGACGGGGGCCGGGGTGGGGTGGGGTGGTACTCCTTCTTCTCACACGTGTATAAGGTGTAATTGAGAATTGATTTCTTTGTGGTGAGTCGGGTTGCAGGAATTGTAACATCCGATCATGCACCGCATTGGCTGGAGGTGAGGCTCAGCAGGTGCAGAGGCCGGGCTGGAGGCTAGATTCAGGTTTGTTGGCGGATAAGGGTTTCTGTGAAAAGGTGAGGTTGGCAACTGGGGAATAGGTGGATATCGATCAGAACGGAGAGGTGTTGGCAGCCACGTTCTGGGAGGCATTAAAGGTGGTGGTCCAAGGGGTGAATATCTCATTCAAGGCACACAGGGACAGGAGCAGGAGCACAGGCAGCTATTGGATGAGATGGTTGAGGTGGACAGAATATATACGGGGGCTCCCACTAAAAAGTTGCTGGTGGAGAGGAAGAGCTTGCAGGGAGGTTTAATAGGTTGACGACGGGGAGGACAGTGGGACAGCTAAGGAGAGCGAGGGGCGTGCAATACGAATATGGGGAGAAGGAGAGCCACATGCTGGCCCATCAGCTGAGGAGGCAGGCTGCATCAAGGGACATTTGAAAGGTGTGAATGGAGAGGAGGGAGGTAGTGTCAGAGCCAGGGAAGGTAAATAAGGTGCTCCGGGGGTACTATGAGAAGTTATACAGGGTGGAGCCAGGTGGAGAGGAAGGGGACATGGGAGGGTTCCTGGATAGATTGGAGTTTCCAATGCTGGAGGAAGAGAGGAGGAAGGCATTGGAGGGGCTTCTGGGGCTGAGGGAGGTGATCAATAGCATTAGGGGAGTAAAGTCAGGGAGGCTCCGAGGCTGAATGGTTTCCAGCGGAGTTCTATAAGGCATTTGCACCATATTAGTATTGCACGCCCCTCGCTCTCCTTAGCTGTCCCACTGTCCTCCCCGTCGTCAACCTGTTAAACTTCCCCTGCAAGCTCTTCCTCTCCACCAGCAACTTGTTAGTGGGAGCCCCCATATATATTCTGTCCATCTCAACCATCTCATCCAATAGCCGCCTGTGTTCCTGCTCCTGTCCCTGTGTGCCTTGCATTTGGCACCACGTTTGTTGGGGATGTTCAGTGAGGTGTTGGAATGGAGGGAGCTGCTAGAGACACTGATACAAGCATAGATTACACTAATCCCGAAGAGGGGGAAGGATCGTTGGAGTGTGGGTCATATAGGCCCATTTTGTTGTTGAATACTGACGCGAAGGCACTGGCTAAGTTGGTGGTGGGAAGGATAGAGGAATGTGTGCCAGGGGTGGTGGCGAAGGGCCAAAGGGGTTTTGTAAAGGGCAGGCAGCTCTCTAGTAACATCAGGAGGTTGTTGAATGTTGTTGTGACGCCGTCGATAGGGCTGGTGCCGGAGGTCATTGTCTCTCTGGATGCAGAGAAGTCTTTTGATCAGGTGGAGTGAAGGTATTTATTTGAGGACTTGTTTGGGTTTGACACAAAGTTTGTGACGTGTTGTATGTAGCTCTGGTGGCAAGTGTAGTTACGAATGGGACAAGCTCATTGAGTTTTGGGCTGCACATAGGTACGAGACAGGGGTGCCCTTGGCGATGGCCCTCAAGGGGTCAAAGGAGTGGCAGGGGATTGTGAGGGGGAGCAGGGAGCATCAGGTGTCAATGTACGTGGACGATCTGTTGTTGTTTGTGTCGGATCCTCCAGAGAATATGGGTAGAATCATGGGAATATTGGAGAAGGTTTGGGGCTTTCTCTGGGTATAAGTTAAATGTCAGGAAGAGCGGGTTTTTCCAGTGGGGCGGGGGGGCCTACTTGGGGATGTTGCCATTTAAGGTAGCTAGAAAAAGGTTCAGGTATTTGGAGATTCAGGTGATGAGGGAATGGGCTACGAGGCACAAGTGGAATTTGACAACGTTGGTGATTTTAAGAGATGGGGCACACTATACCTGACACTGGCAGGGAAGGTGCGGGCTGTGAAAATGAATGTGCTGCCAAGGTTCCTGCTTGTTTTCAGACCCTCCCGGTCTTTCTCCCGACGGTGATTTCAGTTTAAATGGGCGGAGAAGGTATTGAGGGTAAAGAGGGCTCTGCCACAGAGGCAGAAAGGGGAGTTGGCGTTCCCGAATCTGCTGCACTATTATTGGACAGAAAACATGGAGAAGGTGATGCGATGGTGTGGGGGGTGAAGGTTAGGATGGAGGAGGAGTCCCAAAGGGGATCCAGTTTGAGGGCCATGGTGAGTGCTCCGCTGCCGTTAGCTCTGGTGAAGTATATGGGGAGTCCGGTGGTACAGTCGATGGTCAGGGTGTGGAATCAGCTGAGGAGATATTTTAAGTTGGAGGGATGTCGGAGTTGACGCCACTGTGCGGGAATCATATGTTTAAACTAGGGGAGATGGATGGGATGTATAGAAATTGGAGAGAGGTGGGACAGGTGAGGATGAGGTACTTGTATCTGGAAGGGCAGTTTGCGGGTTTGGACGAGTCCGCTGGCATGGCAAATTTTTATTGCGTCTTCGAGATGGAGCTCATTCTCTCTCAAGACATTCAAGCACTTTATCGTTTTTTTATGTCAAATACGATTTGATCCCCAATCATTGATGATTTTAATGTGGCAAAATTACAAGTCTGAGCCTTTAATTTTAGACCCATGAGAAAACTGTCGAACGCCTGACCTAGCTGCTGCTGCGCATTCTGAAAATGTACCTGTCAAAAGTTTTGTTCTTCTTCGAGGTACAATGCTCATCGAACTTTTTAACGATGGCAAAGTTCTCACTATCTGCCTCTCGCTCAAATACAAACGTGTTAAAGATTTTGATTGCCTGTGGACCTGCTACAGTGAGCAGCAAAGCTATTTTTCACTCATCCGGCTGTGCCTGTAAACCTAGAGCCGCTATGTACAAGGTAAACTGTTGCTTAAAAGCACGGCAATTTGCATCTACATTACCAGTTACACGAAGACTTTGTGGTGATTTCAAGCTAATCATCTTTTTCTTCGGTGACCAGTTGAGCGTTGAGATGCGTTCTTTTGATGCTCTTCTTTGATTAGTAGATTTTTTTTTTAGAAGTACTGTTTCCTATGTTCTTTACTTCAGATCTTCAATTTGTAGATCACCATTTCTGGTACCATGTTACGTTCTAGTGCGTTGCAATAATTGAGTCAGTGCACCAAAGAACGTCTAATTCGTGACTAGTTAAGATTTATTAAATTAGAATAACGTGGGTAGAAAATAACACTAATACTACTAATAAACTGTAAATTGTTTTTTTAAAAATTATTTTTATTCAAATTTTTGTCGAAGACATAATTTTTTGCATAACCGTTCGCAACAGTTAACATAACAAAATAAATATTAACAATATATACAGAGAAAAGAACAATACTATGTAACAATCCCCCTCCCACCCACAGGATGCTGCTGCTGTTGACCTTTACTGCTCTCCTAGAAAGTCGAGGAACGGTGCCACTTCCAAGAGAAACCCGTCAAGGACCCTCTCAAGGCAAACTTTGTTTTCTCGAGACTGAGAAATCCAGCCATGTCACTAACCCAGGTCTCTGCACTCGAGGGCTTCGAGTCCCTCCACATTAAAAGGATCCATCTCCGGGCTAACAGGGGAGGCAAAGGCTAATACGTCGGCCTCTTTCGCTTCCTGAACTCCTGGATCGTCTGACACACCAAAGATCGCTATCTCTGGACTCGGCACCACCCGCATGTCCAAGATCTTGGACATTGCCTTAGCACATCCCTGCCAGAATCCCTCAAGAGCCGGGCATGCCCAGAACATATGGACATGATTTGCAGGGCTTCCCGCACACCTCGTACATTTATCCTCAACCCCAAAGAGCTTGCTCATCGTGGTTGTCGTCATGTGCGCCCGGTGGACCACCTTAAACTGGATTAAGCTAAGCCTGGCACATGATGAAGAGGAATTGACCCTGTTTAGGGCATCCGCCCACAGGCCCGGATCCAACTCCCTGCCTAGCTCCTCCTCCCATTTGCACTTAAGTTCCTCCACTGGGGCTTCCTCCGCCTCCTGAAGTTCCTGGTAGATGTCCGACACCTTCCCCTCCCCTACCCAGGTGCCGGAGACCACCCTGTCCTGTATCCTGCATGGGGGTAGCAGCGGAAATGATGCCACCTGTTTTTTGAGAAAGGCGCATACCTGAAGGTATCTGAAAGCATTTCCAGGGGGCAAACTGAATTTCTCATCCAGCACTTTCAGGCTGGGAAAGGCCCCGTCTATGAACAGGTCCCCCATCCTTTTAATGCCTGCCCTATGCCAGCTTTGAAACCCTCCGCCTATCTTGCCCGGGACAAATCTGTGATCGATGCGTATCGGGGTCCAAACTGAGGCTCCCTCCACCCCCCTGTGCCTTCTCCACTAACCCCAGATCTTTAATGTTGCCACCACCACCGGACTGGAGGACTAGCGGGCCGGCGAGAACGGCAGAGGTGCCGTTACGAGTGCCCCTAGGCTGGTACCTTTGCATGAGGCCGCTTCTAACCGCTCCCACGTTGACCCCCTCCCCCAATACCCATTTCCTAATCATGACTATGTTAGCCGCCCAGTAGTAACTGCAAAGGTTTGGCAGCCCCAGCCCTCCCCCCCCCCCCCCCCCCCCCCCCCGCGACTGCGCTCCAGGTACAGTCTCTTTACTCATGGGGTCTTATTTGCCCATACGAATCCCGAGATGATCTTGTTCACCCGCTTAAAGAAGGACTTAGGGATGAAGATGGGAAGGCACTGGAAGACGAACAGGAATCTGGGGAGAACCGTCATCTTAACGGTCTGCACCCTCCCCGCTAAAGATAGCGGGAGCATGTCCCACCTTTTGAAGTCCCCCTCCATCTGCTCTACCAGCCGAGATAGATTAAGCTTGTGGAGGGCATCCCACTTTAGAACCACCTGTATCCCTAGGTACCGAAAGCTCTTCTCGACTATCTTCAGCAGAAGCTCTCCCAGTCTCTTTTCCTGCCCCTTAGCTTGGATCACAAATGTCTCGCTTTTCTTCTCGTTTAGCTTGTACCCCTAGAAATTGCCAAAGTCCCTCAGAATCTGCATGACCTCCCCCATCCCCTCTAGTGGGATGTACAGGAGCAGATCATCCGCGTAAAGCGAGACCCGATGCTACTCCCGCCCGCCCCCCCCCCCCCCCCCCCCCCCGAACCAACCCCTGCCAGTTCTTTGAAGCCCGCAGCGCTATAGCCAGTGGCTCTATCGCAAGGGCGAATAATAACGGGGAGAGGGGGCACCCCTGCCTCGTCCCCCGGCGGAGCCTAAAGTATTCCGACCTCGCCCTGTTCGTGCACACACTTGCCACTGAGGCCTGGTAGAGTAGCTGGACCCAACCTATGAACCCCTCACCGAATCCAAACCTTCTTTGCGCTTCCCACAGGTACTCCCATTCCACCCGGTCAAAGGCTTTCTCTGCGTCCATCGCCGCCACTACTTCTGCCTCCCCTCCCCCTGAGGGCATCATGATGATGTTTAGCAGCCTCCGTACATTGGAGTTCAATTGCCTGCCCTTGACGAAGCCGGTCTGATCCTCCCCTATCACCCCAGGGACACGGTCCTCAATTCTAGCAGCCAAGATCTTGGACAAATGTTTGGCGTCTACGTTCAGGAGCGATATCGGTCTATAAGACCCACACTGTAGCGGATCTTTCTCTCATTTGAGGATGAGTGAAATCGAAGTCTGTGACATTGTTGGGGGGAGGGTCCTTCTCTCTTTGGCCTCATTAAATGTCCTTAGCAGGAGTGGGCTCAGCAGCTCCAAACATTTCTTGCAGAATTCTACAGGATAGCCGTCCGGCCCCGTGGCCTTGCCTGATTGCATGTCCCCTAGACCCTTTACCATCTCCTCCAGCTCTATTGGGGCCCCCAGTCCCTCCACCAGATCCTCTTCCACTTTTGGAAGCCTCAATTGGTCCATGAGTTGCTTCATCCCCTCCACTCCCGGCGGGGGTTCTGACTCATACAATTTACCGTAGAACGCCCTAAAGACTTTGTTCACCCTCTCTGGGTCTATGACCGTGTTGCCCTCCTTATCCCGTAATTCCCCAATTTCCCTGGCCGCCTCCCTCTTGCGAAGTTGGTGCGCCAGCATTCTACTCACTTTCTCCCCATATTCGTAGACAGCCCCTTCGGCCTTCCTCAGTTGTGCTACCGCCTTCCCTGTGGTCAGCAGGTCGAATTCCGCCTGCAGCCTCCGGCGCTCTTTCAGTAGCCCTGTCTCGGGGGTCTCCAGGTAGCTAATCGCTGGCTTTTAAAGCAGACCAAGGCAGGCCAGCAGCACGGGTTTGATTCCCGTGCCAGCCTTCCCGAACAGGCGCCGGAATGTGGCGACTAGGGGCTTTTCACAGTAACTTCATTTGAAGCCTACTTGTGACAATAAGCGATTTTCATTTCATTTCATTTCCTGTCTACTCTGAGTATCTCCTCGAATAGCCTTTCTCTCTCTGCCCTTTCTTTCTTCTCTCTATGGGATCTGATAGAGATTAACTCCCCTCTGATAACTGCCTTCAGAGCCTCCCACATCGTGGACACCGCTACCTCCCCTGTATCATTAGTTTCCAGGTAATTTTTAATGTTCCTCCTTATCCACCCACAAACCTCACCGTCTGCCAGCAGCCCCACATCTAGCCTCCATAGTGGGGGCTGACATCTTTCCTCCCCAAGACGCAAATCCACCCAGTGTGGAGCATGATCGGAGACTGCAATGGCTGAGTATTCTGTCCCCTCCACCTAGGGATTAATGCCCTGCTCATCACAAAGAATTCTATACGGGAGTAAACCTTGTGGACATGGGAAAAGAAAGAGAACTCCTTCGCCCTCGGTCGGGCGAATCTCCACGGGTCTACGCCCCCCCACCTGTTCCATGAATCCCCTTAGTTCTTTAGCTGCCGCTGGTCGCTTCCCCGACCTGGGGTTTGACCGGTCCAATACAGGGTCTATAACTGTGTTAAAGTCACCCCCCATAATCAGATTGCGTGAGTCTAAGTCCGGAATTTTACCCAGCGTGCATCTCATAAATTCCACATCATCCCAGTTCGGGGCGTAAACGTTCACTAGCACTACTTGAGTCCCCTGCAGCTTCCCGCTAACCATTATGTATCTGCCCCCTTGTCAGCCACAATATTCCCTGCCTCAAAAGCCACCCGTTTGCTGACCAGGATTGCTACTCCTCTGGTCTTTGAATCCAGCCCCGAATGGAACATCTGGCCCCCCCACCCTTTCTCAATCTTGTTTGATCCGCAAGTTTTAGGTGCGTCTCCTGTAGCATGGCTACATCTGCCTTTAACCCCTTTAGGTGCGAGAACACGCGAGCCCTCTTGACCGGCCCATTCAGACCCCTCACATTCCACATGACCAGCCTGGATGGGGGGCTAACCCCCCCCCCCCTTCCCCTGCCGATTAGCCATCTCCCTTTTTCGGCTAGCCACGAGCCCGCGTCCCCCGCTTACTCGAGCCTCCCATTGGAGGCCCCCCCCCCCCCCCGACTCTTCCTTTGTTCCCCATGTTGGCTCCTTTTTCTGTCAGCAAAGCAGCATCCCATCCCCCCCCCCCCCCCCCCCCCCACAGCAGCCCCGTGATCCCAAACCCCCAAGTCA
Organism: Scyliorhinus torazame; assembly: GCF_047496885.1. Classification (NCBI taxonomy): domain Eukaryota; kingdom Metazoa; phylum Chordata; class Chondrichthyes; order Carcharhiniformes; family Scyliorhinidae; genus Scyliorhinus; species Scyliorhinus torazame. The sequence continues at coordinate 154,939,335 of NC_092721.1, read as the reverse complement.
AGCACCCGCTTGACACTGGCTCTCCCCCCATTGCGCTTCCGTGAGTCAGCTGACCCATGCTGACCCCGGCCGCTCCCGGCCGATTATTCAGATGCCTCATTTTTCGGGCCCCTCCCTCCCTGTGGAAAGCCCAACTTATCTGCTTCAACGGCCCCCAAAGAACATTTTCCACCCCCTCCCCCAACAATCAAACAACAAACCCCGGGCGCAAACCAGCCCCACAAAAGAAACGGCTCCAGCTGCCGGAAGAGCAGCCCTACATGTAGGGCCCCTCTCCACCCTCTGCGGCCGAGCTCTGCAAAAGCCGAGAACATGGCCGAAGAAACATGGAACAGACAAAAATAAGATGGAGCCACATAATGTCGCTCCTTCTGGCTACTCGGCAATTAACATCCCCACCAGAGTAACGTCCCAGTGTGGCTGTCCTTTAGGTCGAGTCCAACTTTTCTTGCTTGATAAAATTCCACGCCTCTTCCGGTGTATCGAGGTAATGGTGACGATCTTGGTATGTGACCCACAGCCTCGCCGGATGCAACAGCCCGAACTTCACGCCTTTGCTGTGGAGGGACGCCTTAGCCCGGTTGAATCCAGCGCGCCTCTTGGCCAGTTCTGCTCCCAGGTCCTGGTAGATGCGGATTACGCTGTTCTCCCACCTGCTCTCCGCTCCTTTTTAGCCCATTGCAGGACTCGTTCCTTATCTGAGAAGCTGTGGAACCGTACCATCATGGCCCTCGGCGGTTCATTCGTTTTGGGCTTCCTTGCAAGGACCCTGTGCGCCCCATCCAGTTCTAGAGGTGAGGGAATGCTCCTGACCACATCAGGGTCCCCAGTAACGTGGTCACGAATGCGCTCGCGTCCGACCCCTCCGCACCCTCAGGTAGGCCCAGAATGTGCAGGTTTTGCCTCCTGGACCTGTTTTCAAGGTCTTCCAGCCCCTCCTGCCACCTCTTATGCAGAGCGTCAAGTGCCTCCACCCTAACGGCCAGGCCCAGTATCTCGTCTTCATTATCCGAGACCTTTTTCTCAATCCCCTTGATCGCCTTCTCCTGCATTTTCTGGGTCTCAACCATTTTCTCCATTGAGGCCTTCATTGGGGCCAGCATCTCCGTTTTCAGGTCAGCAAAGCAGCGTCTAAGGAACTCCTGCTGTTCCCGCGACCACTTGTCCCACGCTGCCTGATCCAATCCGGCCACCATTTTCTGTTCCCGCGCCCGTTCCTGCCACTTCTCACTGGTTGTTTGTTTGGCCGTCCTGCTCCTGGTCCCCTCCATAAACTGCTGTGGGGAGCCTTCTAGCGCCGTTTGCTTGCCAATTTGTACCGAAAAGGGGCCATTAAAGCACCTTAAAAAGGCCCATTGGTCCGTTAGCGGCGGGAGCTGCCGAAAATGCGACCTACCCGCGCATGGCCGCCACCGGAAGTCACTAAACTGTAAATTGTTAACAACTAGAATACGAGAGCTGATACAAAACATGAGTATCCACGACAACTCCCCGCTTAGACTCTCCGAGGTTGCAGTGTCACATGGTGTAATTCTACTGCCACCTGCTGGTTGGAGGTCGAACATATTAACATGCAGAATTGCTTATGCATGTCATTACAGCAAGATTACTCACTGATGTTTTCTGAGTCCAAATCTTTTGACCAGTGGGAAAATGAAGTGGATATGTGGCTATGAGTTGCATCTTTTGTAACGCTCACACATTATGGACTCATGAATTTGGAATTTGAAATGAACACTTTATTCTTTGAACAAAATGGAGTTGAGAGGTAAGGTGATCTTTTCTTTCCTGTCAATGTACATGGAACATAGCGCCCTGGAGCCAGCCTTCATGTCTGGACATTTTATAAATGTAAATGAACTTTTAGGACATCACGCTGAAAGTCATTAAAATACAACTGCCTATTCCTGTGGTTAATGACTGTTCATGTAAATAATTAAATAAACGGGTTCATAATACTTATTATGGAGCTTTTGGCTTCAGAGGGAAATTCCAAAGAATGGTGTGAAAAAAATACTCTGGTCATATGACAGAAATTGTTTCTGAAAAGGATCATTTACTAAGGCACAGTTTCGGAGGAAAAAGAGGGCGAAAGGTCCAAACCTTTTGGAACAGGACCCTGCTTAAGATCTATCGGCAGGCAGAGAATTTGGGTTCGCCGTTACCTATTTAGTTGAAGAACCAAACCAAGTTCTTGCTAGAAGGGCTCGACTTCACCTTGACTGGAGTGGGGCAAAGGTAACTTGCTATAACTTTCAGGTTCTATCCCTTAGTGGTATGGGTGTCTGTGGTGTGCCTGGGTGTGAGTGGTGTGTGCGCATGCATGAATTCAGGGGGCTTAAAACACTTCTTCTTGGAAACGCATTTGTCATTGGCCAGTCAAGAAATTGAAAAAGGGGGAATCCCATCCTCCGATTTCTTCACTGTCTGTAACACTTTACTGAACAGAAAACATGGTGTGGCCTTGGCATTTTTGTTTCCGAACAAAAGTACGATTAGAAACAAAGTATTTTGTGAGCTGGATGTTCGTCAGTCAAATACTGAGGAATGTTTGGATCTTCTATTAAGCTTCATGGATGAAATTTACAAGAAAGATTATCCATGAGGTCTGGCCAGACTTTCATAGATTTCGAAAGACAGACAGTCACTTCATAGAGGAATATCTCATAGATTTTAACAGATTGTGTAAAAGATAGAAGAATTTAAATCTGGAGTGTCCTTTATTGATATGGACACGGGAGAGAGGCAAATCTGAACTCCTTTATTCTCTCATTGTATGTCTCTAAGCAGAGGTTCATTTTGTTTTTAAAATAATCTGTGGTGCTTATTCCAAAACCCCTTTGTTTGTGCAGTCAGTTTTTTAAAAAATGTAACATAATTTTTTTCCAATTAAGAGGCAATTTAGCATAGCCAATCCACCTACCATGCGCATCTTTGGGTTGTGGGGGTGACACCCACACAGACATGGGGAGAGTGTACAAACTCCACACGGACAGTGACCCGGGGCCAGTATCGAACCTGGGTGCTTGGTGCTGTGAGGCAGCAGTGCTAACCACTGCACCACCATACCCACTCCTGTGTGGACAATTTTTAAAGTGACTCAGAGAAAACCATTTTAGGATTGTTATAACCCCCCATGAGACCCACAAGGATAACCCGATTAATCTCCCCTGAGCCTCGTGGAGTACGAATTCCCCCGCAGAGGGGCGGAGGCCCATCAGTGGGGTAGTTAACTCTGGACATTAAAAGCCAGCCCAGGTAGGAGCCAAGTGCAGAGTAGTGCCAGTTGGGACTGGACTGGTAGTTGTCTATACTTTGACAATAAACCATTTGTTTTAAAAAAAAATTTATGAAGTTGGAGTACCCAATTCATTTTTTCCAATTTAAGGGGCAATTTAGCTTAGCCAATCCACCTAGCCTGCACATCTTTGGATTGTGGGGGCAAAACCCACGCATACGGGGACAATGTGCAAACTCCACACGGACAGTGACCCAGCGCCGGGATCGAACCTGGGACCTCGGTGCCGTGAGGCAGCAGTGCTAACCACTGCACCACCATGCTGCCTTTAAACCATTTGTCTTAACTCTACTTTCCGGACTCCTCTGTGACTACTAAATTGGCGACGAGGGTAAAGTGAAACGACTGTCGATGGCGTTAACCATTGGAGCATGGCTGCTTTTCTTCACAAAGGAATAAAGTTTGCACCATTTTGAAAATGCTGCTCTTTGGCAGACTCGATGAATTCGATGAGGGAGTTAAGGACTGAACTCAGTACGTGGCACGGATGCGCTATTTTCTTTATGGCAAACACTATCATTGGGAAAGATCGCAGACGGTAATTCTTCTAACCACCTGCAACTCTTTCAATGTCATAAGGAACCCCAGACTTGAAAACGTTCGAAAACCGAGTGGCACTAGTGGCTAACCACTACAACACCAAGCTGTTGGTTATCGTACAAAGGTACCGCTTTAATACGGCCATGAGGACCCCGGGGGAATCCGTTACCAGGTTTTTGATGCGTTTATGACTATCGGCAGAATTTTGCAACCATAGAACCGCAGAAGTACTGCAGTGCAGAAGGAGGCCATTTGGCCTATTGAGTCTGGGTTGCTGCCTCACGGCACAGAGGACCCGGGTTTTATCCCGGCCCTGGGTCACTGTCGGTGTGGATTGGCCACGCTAAATTGCCCCTTAATTGGAAAAAAATAATTGGGAACTCTAAATTTAAAAAAAAATAAGTTAAGAAGCTTGATTGGACAGTTTCAAGAGATGTAATTCTTGCCTGCGTAGCTTGACACCCAATGGCTAGGTGTCACATACTGTGCATGTGGATCGACATCACATGGGTCCGGATTTTACGTTGAGAATTAGAGAGATTCTTTTTTTATAAAAAAGATATTTTTATTCAAGGCATTTTCATACGTATACACAAAATATCAGAAGAACAACACATGAACTCAATAAACAACCAATCCCTCCTGCCGCAACCCCTCCCCCGACTCCAACACCCCGCCACATCCCGCCTTCCCCACTTTAACCCCCTTACCGCCCCCCCAACCACACCCTTGCTGCCCCTCAATCCTCTTTAAAGAAATTGATGAACTGTTTGCACCTCTGGGTGAACCACTCTACGGACCCTCGCAGAACAAACTTGACCTTCTCCACCCTCAGGAATTCTGCCAGGTTGCTCACCCACACTCCCGCTTTCGGTGGCTCCGAGTCCCGACACCCCAGCAAAACTCGTCTCCGGGCTATCAGGGAGGCAAAGGCCAAGACGTCGACCTCTCTCACCCCCTGGACTCCCGGGTATTCCAACACCCCAAATATCGCCACCTCCTGACTCGGAACCAATATTACCAACACACAACACCTCGAACATCATGGGCGAAATTCTCCGGTATCGGCGCGATATCCGCCGACTGGCGCCCAAAATGGCGCAAATCAGTCGGGCATTGCGCCGCCCCAAAGGTGCGGAATGCTCCACATCTTTGGGGGCCGAGCCCCAACCTTGAGGGGCTAGGCCGGCGCCGGACGAATTTCCGCCCTGCCAGCTGGCGGAAAAGGCCTTTGGTGCCCCGCCAGCTGGCGCGGAAATGACATCTCAGGACGGCGCGTGCGCGGGAGCGTCAGCGGCATGCGCTGTGGAGGGAGTCTCTTCCACCTCCGCCATGGTGGAGACCATGGCGAACGCGGAAGGAAAAGAGTGCCCCCACGGCACAGGCCCGCCCACGGATCGGTGGGCCCCGATCGCGGGCCAGGCCACCGTGGGGGCACCCCCCGGGGCCAGATCGCCCCGCGCCCCCCCCCCAGGACCCCGGAGCCCGCCTGCGCCGCCTTGTCCCGCCGGTAAGGTAGGTGGTTCAATCCACGCCGGCGGGACAGGCATTTTAGCGGCGGGACATCGGCCCATCCGGGCCGGAGAATCGTGGGGGGGGGGGGGCCCCGCCAACCGGCGTAGCGCGTTCCCGCCCCCGCTGAATATCCGGTGGTGGAGAATTCGGCAACCGGCGGGGGCGGGATTCACGCCCGGGATTCACGATCCGGCGGTGGGTCGGAGAATCTCGCTCCATGTCTGAAAATACTTGCTAGAACCATCTCAGTCTTGGACATGCCTAGAAATGTGGATGTGCGCCCCCCACCCTCCCCCCCCCCACCCCCGTTCATACCTATATTCTACCCCCACAAAGAACCTACTCATCCTCGCCACCGTCAAATGTGCCCTCTGCACCACCTTAAACTGGATGAGACTGACATTCGCACATGACGAGGATGCGTTCACCCACCGCAAGGTCTTTGCCCATGTCCCAGCCCCCACCTCCCCTCACATCTCCTTCTCTCATTTACGCTTAATATCCCCCACTAGGGCTGCCTCCCACTCCATCAATTCCTTTTTGGTATCCGACACCTTCCTCTCCCCTATTTCCTCCTTCGACAGCAACTTGTCCTGCAATTCCAGGGGTGCCAGCCCAGGAAAGGACGGCACAAAATTGTGAACCTGCAAGTACCTAACGCCATTCCCCCGGGGCACCTCATACACTTCCTCCAAATCCTCCAGCCCCGTGAATTTGCCCCCTATAAACAAGTCCCCAAAGTGCTCGATGCCCGCCTGCCACCACCCCCAAACCTCGCATCCAGCCCCGTCGGTGCAAACCTATGGTTGTCACGGATCGGTTCCCAGACCAATGCACCCTGAAGCCCCAAATGCAGCCTCCACTGCCCCCACACCCTTTGGGCCGATACCACCACTGAGCTCACGGAGTACTTGCCGACGAGAACGGTAAAGGCACCAACAACAAAGCCCTCAGACTCATTCCCCTACATGACGCCACCTCCATTCACCCCCAGACCGACCCCTCCTTCACAGCCGCTTACACACCATTGCAATGTTTGCTGCTCAATAATAATTTATCATATTCGGCAACACCAGCCACCCCCCCATCACACCCGATCGAAAAAAGCCCGGCGCACCCACGGGGTCTACCCCACCCAAACAGACCTGGAGATCAGCCCATTAATGTTCCTTTTTTAAAAAAAACATTTTATTAAGGCATTTATGAATTTATAACAACAAATACAAATGTAAACGTAATTCAATAAATAACATCGCCCCCAACCAACAACCACACCCAGCCAACATGGCTTATACACACAATTCCCCAGTCCCTCCATCTCCTCTCGCTGATCCCGCTTAAACTAGACTAAACTAACCCGCCCTCCCCTCACCCTCACTGTCCCTAACCCACCCTCACTTCTAATGTATCTGCTAACAGTTTAGTTTTCCCCAAAGAAGTCGATAAACGGCTGCCACCTCCGGACGAACCCCTCTTAGGGTTCCCCCTGCTCCCACACCGACCTCGCCTCCACTACCCAATTCCTGATCATGGCTATATTTGCCACCCAGTAGTAATTCCTAAAGTTCGGTAGGGCAACCCCCCCACCCCTCAGCTACGCCCCAACAGCACCTTCCTTACCCACGGGTTTTTGCCCGCACTAACAAACCCAGAGATCACCGCATTAACCCGCTTAAAAAAGGCCTTTGGGATAAAAATAGGGAGACACTGGAAAACAAACAAAAATCTCGGGAGAGCCCTCATCTTTACGGTCTGTACCTCCCTGCCAGTGACAACGGGAGCCTGCCACACCCTCAAAAGTCCTTATTTGCTCAACTAACCAGGCCAGATTTAATTTATGTCGCTGCTCCCATCCCCGTGCCACCTGAATTTCCAAGTAACGAAAACTCCCTCCCACCACTTTAAACGGCAACTCCCCCAGTCTCCTCTCCTGCCCCCTCGCCTGGATCACAAAGATCTCACTCTTACCCATGTTTAATTTATACCCCAGTAACCGGCCAAATTCCCCTAAGATCCGCATAATCTTTCCCATCCCCCCTAACCGGTCAGAAATATACAGGAGAGGGGCATCACGTGGCGCAGTGGTTAGCACTGGAACTGCGGCGCTGAGGACCCGGGTTCGAATCCCGGCCCTGGGTCACTGCCGTGTGGAGTTTGCACATTCTCCCCGTGTCTGCGTGGATTTCACCCCCACAACCCAAAGGTGTGCAGGTTAGGTGGATTGGCCACACTAAATTGCCCCTTAATTGGAAAAGAAAATAATTGGGTACTCTAAATTTATTTTAAAAAGAAATATACAGGAGTAGGTTGTCCGCATACAACGAGACCCTATGCTCCACCAGCCCCTTCCCCTCCCCGCCCCCTCCCGACTAACCCCTTCAGTCCTTTGACGCTCTCAGCGTCATCGTCAATGGCTCTCTTGCCAAGGCAAACAACAGTGGGGAGAGCGGACACCCCTGCTTTGTCCCCCGGCTCAGTCTAAAATAGTCCTAGCTCACTCGGTTCGTCCGCACACTCGCCACCGGTGCCTAGCACAGCAACCGGACCCAGTCTACAAAGCCGTGCACAAACCCAAACCACTCCAGGACCTCCCACAAATACTTCCACTCCACCCGGTCGAAGGCCTTCTCCGCGTCCATAGCGACCACCACCTCCACCTCCCCTCGGAGGGCATCATGATGACATTCGAGAGCCTTCTAATGTTGGCCATTAACTGCCTTCCTTTGACAAATCCCATCTGGTCCTCCCCTATCACCTCCAGAACACAATCCTCTATTCTCGAGGCCAAAATCTTGACCAGCAATTTGGCGTCTACATTTAGTAGGGAGATTGGTCTGTATGACCCGCACTGTTCTGGGTCCCTCTCCCATGTCAGAATCAATGAGATCAAAGCCTGCGACATTGTTGGGGGAAGGACACCTTGCTCCCTAGCCTCATTAAATGCCCTCACCAGCGACGGATCCAGCACCCCCGAAAACTTCTTATAGAATTCCACTGGCTATCCGTCCAGCCCCGGAGCCTTGCCCGACTGCATAGCTTCCAATCCCTCTACTACTTCAACAAGCCCGATCGGGACTCCCAGCCCCTCCACCAACCCTTCCTCAATCTTCGGAAACTCCAAACCCTCCAAGAATTGCCTCATCCCCTCCACCCCAGCTGGGGGCTCCGACTCATATAGCCGACTGTAACATTCACCCCCGCTGGGTCCAAAATCGTGTTCTCTCCCTCTATCCTTCATTCTTCCTATCTCCATGGCCGCCTCCCGTTTCCTAAGCTGGTATGCTAACATCCTACTGGCCTTCTCCCCATATCATATACCAGCCATCTCGCCTTCCTCAACTGCTCCACCGCCTTCCCTCAGCGTGGGGTATGGTCCGACACAACAATCGCCGAATACTCGCCATCTACCACCCCCTATCAAAAATGAAAAGAATCGACCGGGAGTACACTTTAATTACATGGGAGAAAAAAGAAAACACCTTCAATCTCGGCCGTCCAAACCTCCACGGATCGACCCCCCCCCCATCTGTTCTATAAACCCCTTTAGCTCCTTCGCTAGCGGCTAGCCGTATAACCATATTAAACCCCATGACCAGCTTATGCGAGTCCAGGTCCGGAATCTTCCCTAACATCCGCCTCATGAATTCTGCGTCATCAATGTTTGGTGCATAGATGTTCACTAATACCACCTGCATCCACCGGCATCCTCTCCAACTTCCCACTCATCATAATGTATCTACCCCCACCCCCGAGTCCGCCACTGTGCTCCCTACCTCAAATGACACCCGCTTATTGATCAAAATCGCTACCCCACCTAGTTTTAGAATTTACCCATGAAAAATTGCCCTTAGTGACCAAAAAAGGTTAGGAGAGGTTATTGGGTTACGAGGATAGGGTGGAAGCAAGGGCTTAAGTGGGTCGGTGCAGACTCGATGGGCCGAATGGCCTCCTTCTGCACTGTATGTTCTATGTTCTATATACAAATGTCAACCAATCAGTCTTCTGCATTCCCTTAGGCCTTCCATGTGTCATTGCCTGACCTATTGCTCCTGTACATTGCTACACCAGTGGCTGCACACTTTCAGTCAAGGAGACTGCAGTTAGCCTTGGGGGTGACCTCAAACAGCTCTGGCTACAGAAGGTCTAACTTTTGGACTACAGGCCGATTTAATGGATGAGAGATAAAGTCCTGTTTTGGGCATGTATAGTGGAGTGTTTCTCGGTGCTACAGACCCGCTATCTAATGGGACTCTGCCATTTTTATAGGCCTCGGTCAGGAATGCCCCGCTGAGGCCGGAATTACCTCATTTCCTGCACTGACGAGCTGAGCTCACAGATTGGGACCCCATTTTTAGATGCCACCATGATCTTTCCAGCCCCCTCTGCTCCCCCACCAAGGCCTCTGGACTCTCCCACTGCCTAAACGAACCACTTAGGGGTTCCTCAAATCCCCTCCCCCCCACTCACCTCACCTCTTAAGATCAGGGCGCCACCTGGACCGATCCCTGGCACTGGCACAAGGGCACCTTGGCACTGTCAGCCTGGTAGGGCCATCTGGACACCAGGATGCTGCTGCCAAGGTGCCAGTGTGGAAGTGCCAAGGTGACCAGGTGCCAGCGGGAGTGCCAGGGTACCACACTAAGTGCCTGGGAGACCCCCCTAGGTGCTGGTACACCTGGTGCATGTTTGTGAGGTCCAGTGCCAAGTGACACCCTGGCGAGGTCCCCCAGGCAAGGCCATTAATTCCGAAGCCTCGGGCGAATCTAACGCAGACATATTTAGATGAGCCGAATGGTTCACTTAAATATGTTAGTCTGGATTTTGCCCAGCGAGGGCGAGGACCTTGGGATGGGTCAGGTTGGGTGACAAGTAAAGCCAAGGCATATTTCAACAAATGAACTTGTGCAAAGGAACCGCGAGTTGAAATTACAGATTGGGTTTGCATCATCTCTATCAGGCCCAATACAGATGAAGTGGTTGTTCGGTACCAATGCTTAGCTGTTAAAGGACCACACAAAGTGGAATGCCAGATCATCGATCGCAAGAAGATTAGGATGTTTTGAGATAGGTGATTATGAGATACCCATCTTCGATGAGTGACCACAATGTTGATCATTCGCCTCTTTGAGCATATCGTGCAGAACCACAACCTCAAATTCATTGATCTCAGCACCATCATGTGTCAAATACCATTCTTTCACTTGAGAAAACAGACATGCTGAATTCTAAGTAGCTCAATATACATATGTTTGTTGTTTAGGATGGCTTAGTGTAAAATAAGGGGCAGGAATCTCTAATAATGGGGCTATGTCCCCACTCCAGCGTCAAAACGCGGGGGAATCACTCTGGACTTTCCTGAAGAAACCCATGAGAGACCCACACCGTCGGGAACTTGGCCAGTTACACTTGGAGAATCGCCGCGGGAGCCTCTTTCAATAGCCCCCGGCCCGCGCCGCGTAGACCGCGCGCAATTCGTGGCGATTCTCCGGAGATGGTGTCACGCCCATGGGTTTCGGCGTCAATGCCCATTCTCCGCCCCTGGGCCGATCGCGATTTCGACGCAGAGGCTCGGAGAATCCCGCCTGCCCCTCCATGGTTGTTCCCAGCTAAGGATTGCACGGCAATTGCCTGGGAAGTGCAAACTTCCCATGGGGAATTGCATTGCAGTGGGAGCCATTTGAAAATTGCAATTTAAATTGCAACCTTTGGATGGTTCCAACTATATTATATCAATAGTTAGACCATAAGACATAGGAGCAGAATTAGGTCACTCGGGCCATCGAGTCTGCTCCACCATTCAATCATGGCTGATACTTTCTCATCCCCATTCTTCTGCCTTCTCCCCATAATCCCTGATCCCCTTATTAATCAAGAACCTATCTATCTCTGTCTTAAAGACACTCAGTGATTTGGCCTCCACAGCCTTCTGCGGCAAAGAGTTCCACAGATTCACCACCCTCTGGCTGAAGAAATGCATCCTCATCTCTGTTTTAAAGGATCGTACCTTTAGTCTGAGATTGTGTCCTCTGCTTCTAGTTTTTCCTACAAATGGAAACATCCTCTCCACATCTACTCTATCCAGGCCTCACAGTATCCTGTAAGTTTCAATAAGATCCCCCCTCATCCTTCTAAATGAGTACAGAACCAGAGTCCTGAGCCGTTCCTCATACGACAAGTTCATTATTCCAGGGATCACATTCTTGTGAACCTCTTCTGGACCCTTTCCAAGGCCAGCATGTCCTTCCTTAGATATGGGGCCCAAAACTGCTCACAATACTCCAAATGGGGTCTGACTAGAGCCTTATACAACCTCAGAAGTACATCCCTGGTCTTGTATTCTAGCCCTCTTGACATGAATGCTAACATTGCATTTGCCTTCTTAACTGCCGACTGAACCTGCACGTTAACCTTAAGAGAATTGTAAACAAGGACTCCCAAGTCCCTTTGTGCTTCTGATTTCCTAAGCATTTTCCCATTTAGAAAAGAAGGTTTGGGCAGCACGGTGGCTCAGTGGGTTAGCCCTGCTCCCTCACGGCGCCATGGTCCCAGGTTCGAATCCAGCTCTGGGTCACTGTCCGTGTGGAGTTTGCACATTCTCCCCGTGTTTGTGTGAGTTCTGCCCCCACGACCCAAAGATGTGCAGGGTAGGTGGATTGGCCTCAATAAATTGCCCCTTAATTGGAAGAAATGAATTGGGTGCTTTAATTTTTTTTTTAAAAGAAAAAAGAAAATAAAGTTACTCAGAAAAAGAATTAAAACTACCTCTAGCCTCTGGATAACTATTGAACAGACCCACACCAAGACCCACATTGGACTCCCCTCGCACCCTCAGAAGACACCCCCTGACTTCTCCTGCAGTCCCCCTGACAGGATACACCCTCCTTCATAGAACTCCCCCACCCACAGGAGTTCGAGGTGGCAGTGGGAGAGCATTTTGATGATAGTGACCACAATGCAATACAATTTAAATTTGCTCTGATAAAGTTGGTCTGCGAAAAACTGTTTTTGATTGGGGGAAGGCAGATTTTATTAGAATAAAGCAGGATTTGGTCAAAGTAGACTAGGAACAGCTTCTTGTGAGAAAATCTACAGCAGAGCAGTCGGAGGCATTCAAAAAGGAAATGAGGTGAGTGCAGGTCCAACATGCTCCCTTTAGAGTGAAATGTAGGAGCAACAAGCCCAGAGAACCCTGGATGTCTAGGAATATTCAGGACTGGATAAGAAAGAAAAGAGACTTTTTGTAGGTACTAACTAAGGGAACAAATCAGTGGAGGCCTTAGTGGAGTATAGGAAGTGCAGGGGGGAACAATTAGGAGAGCAAAAAGGAGGCAAGAAAAAGCACTGGTGGGTAGGGTTTGAGAGAATTCCAAGAAATTCTATCAGTAAGTAACTAAAGTCGTCATAGTCCCAGATGACCATAGGCTGCTTTCCCCTTTGAAGGGGAGAGCTGACCGGTGGTCATTTAACTTGAGGATCACCACATCTCAGGTGAATGCTTGGTTGAGAAGGTGGAGCTATCATGAATAGCCTCAACCGATACAGGAATTGAACTCATGCTGTTGGCCTCGCTCTTCATCATGAACCAGTCCAGTCAACTGAGCTAAACCGGCCCCAGGTTCTATGATAATATTAAGGGGAAGGGATAACCAGGCAAGGAGTAGGGCCCATTAGGGGGCAATCTGTGCGTGGAATCATAAGACATTGGTCAGGTGTTAAATGAATACTTCACATCTGTCTTCACTCGGGAGAAGGGAGTTGTAGGTACAGAATTCGGGGAGAGAGACTGTGAGGTTATTAACAGTTTGGCATAGGGAGCTAAGAGGTATTGGAGGTCTTGGTGGGCTAAAAGTGCATAAATTCCCAGGTTTGCATGAGTTGTACACCAGGCTGCTGTGAGTGGCAAGAAAGGAAATTACAGGGGATCTAATCCAAATCTTTAATACCTCCCTGGCCACAGGGGAGGTGCCAGAGGGTTGGAGAAGAGCTAATGTGGTTCCATTCTTTTTTTTTAAGAAACATTTTATTGAGGCATTTATAATTTTAACATTTTAACTTATTAACATTCTAAATAACAGAACGGACCGACACACACAAAAACCACACCGTAACATGCCCAACTTCCCCCTTCCCTAACTCCTAGCTACCCATATATTAGATTCCCTGCTCTTATTCTCCACTTCCATGCCTCCCCCCCCACTTCTGCTGACAGTCAATCTTCCTTAAAGAAGTCGATGAACGGCTGCCACCTTCGAGCGAACCCCTGTAATGAACCCCTTAAGGCGAACTTAATCTTCTCTAGCATGAGAAACTCTGCCATGTCACTGGCCCACACCCTCGACCTGGGAGCCTCCGAGTCCCTCCATCCCAGCAAAATCCGTCTCCGGGCCACCAGGGAGGCAAAACGTTGTCCTCCCCCCCCCCCCCCCCCCCCGGGCTCCCGGATCTTCCGGACTTCCCCCGCACCTCGCACATCTGTCCTCCACCTCCTCAAAAAACCTACTCATCCGGGCCACATATGAGCCCTGTGGACCACCTTGAACTGGATCAGGCTGAGCCTGGCACACGACGAGGATGCATTGATTCTTTTCAGGGCCTTCTCCCATAGTCTGACTTCCAACTCCCCTCCCAACTCTTCCTCCCACTTCCTCTTCACCACCCCGATTGGGACCCTTTCCCACTCCATCAATTCCTTATATATTTCCGAGACCCTTCTTTCCCCAGTCCCTGTTTTTGACATCACCTTATCCTGTAGTTCCCTGAGAGGGAGGCAAGGGAAGCTTGGAACCTGCCTCCAGGCAAAGTCCCGTACCCGGAGGTACCGAAATCCATTCCCACCCAGTAATTCAAACTCCTCCTCTAGCTCCTCCAGGCTCGGGAAACCCTCCTCAATGAAAAGGTCCCCAAATCTCTCAATCCCTGCCCGCTGCCACCTCCTAAAGCCCCCATCTAGCCTCCCAGGAGCGAACCGGTGATTGTCACAGATTGGTGACCACACTGACGCCCCCTCCAGTCTCATATGCTGCCTCCATTGCCCCCACACTCTCAGGGCTGCCACTACCTCTGGGATTGTAGAGTACCATGCCGGCGGGAATGGCAGAGGTGCCGTTAACAGACCCTCCAGACTCGTGCCCTTACAAAATGCCATCTCTACCCACTCCCACACCGACACCTCCCCCACTACCCACTTCCTAACCATAGAAATATAAGCCGTCCACGAGTAACTAAGCCTCTCTACCCACACCCCTGCTCAAGAAGGACCTTCTTCACCCTCGGGGCTTTCCCAGCCCATATAAAACCAGAGATCGTCGCGTTCATTTTCCTAAAAAATGCCTTGGGGATAAAGATTGGGAGACACTGAAACACAAACAGCAATCTCGGGAGGATTGTCATTTTCACAGTCTGTACCCTCCCCGCCAATGACAGCGGGAGCACTTCCCACCTACGGAAGTCCCCTTTCATTTGCTCAATCACCCTGCCCAAATTTAGTTTATGGAGCTGACCCCAGTCCCTTGCCACCTGAATCCTCAGGTACCTAAAACTCCTCCCCACCACTTTGAACGGCATCTCCTTCAGTCTACTCTCCTGCCCCCTTGCCTGGATCGTGAAGACCTCGCTCTTGCTCATGTTTAGTTTGTAGCCTGAAAACCGGCCAAATTACTCCAGTATTCCCATAATTCCTGCAATCCCCCCAACGGGTCTGTTATATACAGGAGCAAATCGTATGCATGGAGCGAGACCCTATGCTCAAACCCGCCCTCTCACTATCCCCCGCCAAATGTTCAATGCCCTCAGCGCCATTGCCAAATGCTCTATGGCCAGGGCAAACAGTAGTGGGGAGAGTGGGCACCCCTGCCTTGTCCCCTTGCACAGACTAAAATACTCTGATCGAACCCTGTTGGTCCTTACATTCACCACTGGTGCCTGATATAGCAACCGGACCCAGTCCACGAACCCCTGCCTGAACCCAAACCTTCCCAGGACATCCCACAGATACCTCCACTCAACCCGATCAAAGGCCTTTTCTGCATCCATGGCCACCACCACCTCGACCTCGCACCCCTCCGCAGGCATCATTACATTTAGGAGCTGTCTATGGATCCATTTTTCAAGAAGGTGGTTGTTATAACCACAAGTATCTTATGGAGTGGGAACAATTAACTTTCCCATGAACCTTGCAGAATACGAGCTCCCCCATAAAGGGAGTGGGGGACCTCTAAACAATGTCTAGTTGTGTGGTATATAAAGCCGGTCAGTTAGGCATCGGCAAGGCAGTCCCAGTTGGGATCTGCTGTGTGATTTATATAATAGTTAATGTAAATAAACTACGTTTCTTTGAACTGCTCAGTGTGGACTCCCTTGTGGCCTTATAAAAGTGGTAGAGATAAACCAGGGTAATAAAGACCAGTGAGTCTCACACCAGTGGTAGGGAAACTATTGGAGAAAATTCTGAAGGAAAAAATTAAACTCCATTTGGAGAGGAAGGTTTGATCAGGGTTCCTCAGCATGGCTTTGTCAAAGGGAGGTCATGCCTCACAATATTTTTTAAAAATTTAAAATGCCCAATTCTTTTTTCCAATTAAGAGGCAATTTAGCGTAGCCAATCTACCTACCCTGCACATCTTGGGATGAGACACACGCAGACACGGGGGAATGTGCAAACTCCACACGGACAATGGCCCGGGTCCAGGATCGAACCCGGGTCCTCAGCACTGTGAGGCAGCAGTGCTAAGCACTGTGCCACCCTGCTGCCCCTTACCTAACAAATTTGATTGAATTTTTAAAGGAGGTTATTAGGTGTGCAGATGAGGGTAGTGAAGATGTAGTTTTATATGGATTTCAGCAAACCCTTTTGACAAGGTCCCACATGTAAGACTGCTAAAGAAGGTCAAAGTACATGGGATCCAGGATAACTTGGCAAAGCAAGTTGGATCCAAAACTTGCTGGAGTGAACTTAGTGGCTGGTGATTGGTCAGGTGGTTATTAATGAGGAAGAAGGTCTTAGGTTGCAGGAAGATATGGACGGATTAGTCAAATAAGTAGATCTGTAGCAGATGGAATTTTACCCTGAAAAGTATGAGGTGCTGCACTTTGGAAGGTGTAACAAGACAAGGGAGTACTCAATGACAGGTTAATAGGGGAGTTAAGAAGGCTAATGGGACAATTGCCTTTATCAGTCGTGGCAGAGATTATAAGAGCCAGGGAGCTTATGTTGGAGCTGTACAAAACTTTGCTGAGGCCACAGCTGGAGTACTGTGTGCAGTTCAGTCGTCTCACTATAGGAAGGATGTGATTGCACTGGAGGGGGCAGAGGAGATTCACCAAGATGTTGCCTGTTTAGGGCAATGGAGCATTTGAATTATGAAGAGAGGCTGGATGGGCTTGGGTTGTTAACTTTAGAGTAGAGATGGCTGAGGGGAGATCTGATTGAGGTGTATACGATTATGAGGGGTATGGACAGGGTGGATAAGAAGCAGTTGTTCCCTTTAGTTGAAGGGTCAATAATGAGGAGGCGGGAAGTTTAGAGAGGATTTGGGGAAAATATTTTCCAGTAGGTCGTGGAAGTCTGGAATGCAGTGCCTGGGCGAGTAGTAAAGGCAGGAAACCTCACAATCTTTAAAAAATACATGGATGAGCACTTGAGGGGCGTCATTCTCCGACCCCCCGCCGGGTCGGAGAATGGCCGTTGGCCGCCGTGAATCCCGCCCCCGCCGAAGTCTCCGAAGGGAGAAAAGTCGGCGGGGCGTTAATGGCGCCGCTGCCGCGGAGAATGTCACGGGTCTGCGCAAGGCAGCCGATTTTTGGCCTGCCGATATTCTCCCTTCCGGATGGGCCGAAGTCCCGTCGACGTGATGACCGTTCACGTCGACGTGAATCAAACCTCCTTTTCATCGGCGTGACCCAGTGCTCCAGGCTCACGCCGACCAGCGAGGAGGTGAGTGACGGCCTGGGGGGTTGGCTCTGGGCAGGAAATGGCGTGGCCGCAGACTGATTGCGTGAGGAGAGGTGTGTCTTGGCTTGTGTGTGTGTGCGGCGGGGGGGGGGGGGGGGGGTGGTTAGAGTAGGCTGGGCTCCGGTGGAGTGCCGGGAGGGGGTCCGTGCCGGGGTGGAGGTTGGGGGTTGTGGAGGGGGTCCGTGCCGGGGTGGAGGTTGGGGAGGGGGTCCGTGCCGGGGTGGAGGTTGGGGGGGGGGTCCGTGCTGGGGTGGAGGTTGGGGGTTGGGGAGGGGGTCCGTGCCGGGGTGGAGGTTGGGGGGGGGGTCCGTGCTGGGGTGGAGGTTGGGGGTTGGGGAGGGGGTCCGTGCCGGGGTGGAGGTTGGGGGGGGGGGTCCGTGTTGGGGTGGAGGTTGGGGGTTGGGGAGGGGGTCCGTGCCGGTGTGGAGGTTGGGGGGGGGTCCGTGCTGGGGTGGAGGTTGGGGGTTGGGGAGGGGGTCCGTGCCGGAGTGGAGGTTGGGGGGGTCCGTGCTGGGGTGGAGGTTGGGTGTTGGGGAGGGGGTCCGTGCCGGGGTGGAGGTTGGGGAGGGGGTCCGTGCCGGGGTGGAGGTTGGGGGGGGGGGTCCGTGCTGGGGTGGAGGTTGGGGGTTGGGGAGGGGGTCCGTGCCGGGGTGGAGGTTGGGGGGGGGGTCCGTGCTGGGGTGGAGGTTGGGGGTTGGGGAGGGGGTCCATGCCGGGGTGGAGGTTGGGGGGGGGGTCCGTGCTGGGGTGGAGGTTGGGGGTTGGGGAGGGGGTCCGTGCCGGGGTGGGTGATGGGAGGGCAAATGAGTTGGTCCACCTGGCCAGGTGCCAGCCTCCAACAGTTGGACCCATGCGGTCCATGCCACCTGGCTGGGGGGAGGAGGGGATATGGGCAATGATGACATGTCGTCGTTCCCCTCCCCCCCACCAGGCCGTCATGTTTTCAGACCATCCAGCGATGTTGGCCGCCGTGGTGGCAGCCGCTCATGTCTATGTTGCCCTGGATGAGGAGGAGGAGGAGGAGGAGCGTGCCAGAGAGGCGGCGCAGGCTGCCGCAGAGGGGCAGGCGGCAGCCGCCCAGGCTGGAGGGACACCTGACCGACAGGACGAGGAGGGGAAGGAGGACGTCGTGGCCCCACGGCAACGGAGGCACCCGAGGGCGCCCCGTGTGTACCGGCCCCGGCAGTCATACCAGGACCTCACGGACCGGGAATGCAGGAGGAGACTCCGGATGAGCCGGGAAACCGTGGCACACATCTGCCACCTGCTGGCACACCTGTCACCGCGTGGCACTGGCGGGGGACACCCTCTCCCCGTGTCCGTCAAGGTTACGGTGGCCCTGAACTTTTATGCAACAGGGTCATTCCAGGCACCGAGTGGGGACCTGTCCGGCATATCGCAGACATCGGTGCATCGGTGCATCCGGGCAGTGACAGATGCCCTTTATGCCATGGCGCACCGCTACATCCGCTTCCCCGTGGACCGGGCCAGCCAAGATGCCCGGGCCGTGGGCTTCTCTGCCGTTGCCGGGTTCCCCATGGTCCAGGGCGCGATCGATGGGATGCACGTCGCCGTGCGGCCACCTGCAGAGAACAGGGCCGTGTTCACTAATAGGAAGGGGACCTATTCAATGAACGTACAGGTGGTCTGCGACCACCGCATGATGATCCTGCACGTCTGCGCCCGTCACCCAGGCAGTGTACACGACTCATTCGTGTTGTCGCGGTCATCCATCCCCGGCATGTACGAGGGACGCCATCCCCGGCTGAGGGGCTGGTTGCTGGGCGACAGGGGCTACCCATTGCGATCGTGGCTGATGACGCCTATACGGAGGCCACGCAATGAGGCGGAGAACCGCTACAATGATGCCCATGTAGCGACAAGGGGAGTGATGGAGAGGTGCTTTGGCGTGCTGAAGATGCGTTTCAGGTGCCTGGACCTCTCTGGGGGCGCCCTCCAGTATCGGTCAGATAGGGTCGGCCGCATCATTGTGGTGTGCTGCGTCCTGCACAACATAGCCCAGCAGAGGGGCGATGTGCCGCAGGCAGAGGAGGGCGGAGTGGAGGAGCAGCAGGAAGAGGCCCAGTCCTCCCCAGATGAGGGGGATGGGGGCAATGGTCAGGGCAGACGGGGTAGACACAGGCGGGTGGCTGTCCACCGTTACCGGCTGGCCCAGCAGGCACGGGACAGACTGATAGACGCCCGCTTCACTGACTAGATGGGCGTGGGAATCGGGTAGTATGGCCACAGACCGCACACCATGACAACAGCCGACCGCCCACACCCCCCACCCATCCACCCACCCAGCACCCTCACCCCCCTCCCCAACCCCACACACCCCACCCGCATGCACACCACCCCCCCACCCCACAATTGCCGATCCACCAGCGGCACAACGGGCCGGGCTCACACAGTTGCGGGTGGACGCGTGTCTATCGCAGGCCATGGAGGATGATGACAACCCGCCTCCGATGAGCTCCTGGCTCTACATCGTTGGACTATGTCTGACCCATGGCCACAGTACCACCATCCACCCGGACCATCCCTGCATGCGGCTGTGACACTGCAGCGCACGGTCCCGTCCTCTGCCCGGGGGATGTTGATGGCGGCCCAGGGGGAAGGGGGCAGACTCACCTGGGGCTGAGGTAAGACCACCCGTCACACACACACTTGCGCTCAACGTACATGACACGCCCGCACACTTTGGACAGAGCACAAAGGCAGCTTCGGTAGGTGTAACATTGACTTTAATAACCAAAGGAGTTCATGCACGTGCCCTAGCCCCTAAAACTCATCTGTGCCCTGCACCCGTGCCAACTTACTCAGTGTCTAATTGTTTGGCCTTACGGGCCCTTTGACTACGTCTACGTGGTTCCCCAGACGGTACAGCAGAACTGGAGGTGCACTCCTGTGATTCCTGCCCTCTGACACCGGATCCCTTTGGCGGCCGTTTCCTGAGGCGTCCTGGCCTAGATGGGCCAGGCTGCGGCCCGGGCGACTGGGATGGCGAGCTGCCAGCCTGTCCTGCCCGTTGCCCACCCGATGCACCTGGGACGGAAGGGGGGGAGTCCGAGGTGTCGCGGTGTACCGGGACCTCCCCTACAGAGGGAGCCGGGACGGACCACACCACCTCCTCCTCCCTCGGGGTGCCCGATGGCCCCCAGGCCTCTACATGGGTGGGGGATGCGAACGGACTGGCCATCCGACGCGCCCCCGACATCTGGCGCTGCCAGTCCTGGAGGCCCGTGCTGGTATCGACAGGGGTCTGCAGGTTTGCAGCCATGGAGCCCAGGGGGTTGTCGAACCCTGTCTGCGACAGTGCGACGCCAGCTCGCACGTAGCCACTGGCGCGATGCCCTCAGCGATGGCCTGCTGAGACTGGGCCATGGCCTGCTGAGACTGGGCTATGGCGTTGAGCGCCTCTTCCATCTGGCGCTGGCACTGGCTCATGGCCTCCTGTGAGAGGGCAGCCATTTCCTGGGCCACAGACGCCGCCTGCACGGAAGGCCCCAGGCCTCGCAAACCGTTCCCCATGTCTGACACCGTCGCACCCATTGCCTCCACCGCGGACGCCACCCGTGCGGTGTCAGCCTGGGTGGCACGCATGACCGGGACCACTCCCAGCTCCTGGACGCGGGTGGACTCCTCCACCTGCGACCGCAGCCGCCGCAAGCCACCCGTCACCCTATTCGCTCGTCTCCGTGTCGGTGGTTGCATCGGATCTATGTGTGGGTGTGGTAACTGCAGGAACCCGGGATCCATCTGGGCGGCAGATGTTCGCTTGGCCTGGGCTGCCCTCCGACCGCCCGGTCCCTCTGCTGCTCCTACCTCCACCTGCTGTACCGGGACGGCTGTGTTGTGCGCACCAGTGAGTGGACCAGACGCCTCATCACTAAAGTGCCCAACCGTGGTGAGTGTTTCTGCGATGGTGGAGGGTGTTGGTGACAGCAGTGGCGTTGTGTCGTGCTCTTCGTCCCACTCTGAGTCCATGGCACTTTGGGGGTGGCGGTTCGTCTCCACCCATCCACTCTGAGTCACTGTCCGGTATTTCGTCTTCCCGGGTAGGGGTGTCCTGGGTAGTGGTGTCCCTGGCTCGGATGTGACGGGGGGCCTGTGGCTGCCCCCCTCATCGCTGGGTGGTCGCTCCCGCACGTGACGGGGGTGTCGTCTCCCTGTTGCTCCAGGTCTCTCCGTCTCCCGTGGTGTGCGAGGGGCATCCTGCGGGCGTCGCATGCTGGAGGGTGCGGGTCTCTCCGTCTCCCGTGGTCTTCGAGGGGGCATCCTGCGGGCGTCGCATGCTGGAGGGTGCGGGTCTCTCCGTCTCCTGTGGTCTCCGAGGGGCATCCTGCGGGCGGTGTGCATCTGCGGGGGATGGGTGCCTGGACGTTTGGTCCTGCGATACACAATGAAGCATGCATGGTTAGACATCAGGCAGTGATCAGGTGATACGGGGGAGGGGAATATAGGGGAGGGGGGATATGGGGACGGGCTGTTGGTGGCTCACTTGCTCGTGGGGCCCCGACCTCTGCATCAGCAACCTCCCGGTCCTCAGGTCCGCCAGCCAGTTCCAGGGCCCTTTCCTCGTGTACGGTCAGTGGCCTCTCATCAGCGGGCCCTCCCCCAGTCCTCACATGCTCCCTATTGTTGTGTGCGCGCTTCTCCTGTGGGGGGGGGGGGGGGGGATGGTGGGTGGTGGCAGGGGTAAAAGGCAACAGTGTTAGGCAGGTATATGAATGCACGCCATCGGTTTGCGCGTGCATTGCAGAGGTTAAGGTTAGGGCTGGATTCACTTGGGGATATGGGGGAGGGGGGGATATGGGGAGGGGGATATGGGGGAGGGGGGGATATGGGGGAGGGGGATATGGGGGAGGGGGGATATGGGGGAGATGGGGGGAGGGGGGATATGGGGGAGGGGGGAGATGGGGGAGGGGGGGGAGATGGGGGAGGGGGGAGATGGGAGAGGGGGGATATGAGGGGGGGGATATGGGGGAGGGGGGGATATGGGGGAGGGGGGATATGGGGGAGGGGCGATATGGGGGATATGGGGGAGGGGGATATGGGGGAGGGGGGATATGGGGGAGGGGGATATGGGGGAGGGGGGATATGGGGGAGGGGGGATATGGGGGAGGGGGATATGGGGGATATGGGGGAGGGGGGGATATGGGGGAGGGGGATATGGGGGATATGGGGAGGGGGAGGGGGATATGGGGGAGGGGGGATATGGGGGAGGGGGGATATGGGGGAGGGGGGATATGGGGAGGGGGAGATATGGGGAGGGGGGATATGGGGAGGGGGGGATATGGGGGAGGGGGGGATATGGGGGAGGGGGGATATGGGGGAGGGGGGATATGGGGAGGGGGGATATGGGGGAGGGGGGGGATATGGGGGAGGGGGGATATGGGGGAGGGGGGATATGGGGGGAGGGGGGATATGGGGGAGGGGGGATATGGGGGAGGGGGGAATATGGGGGATATGGGGAGGGGGGATATGGGGAGGGGGGATATGGGGGGAGGGGGGGATATGGGGGAGGGGGGATATGGGGAGAGGGCGGATATGGGGGATATGGGGAGGGGGGATATGGGGGAGGGGGGATATGGTGGAGGGGGGATATGGGGGATATGGGGGAGGGGGGATATGGGGAGGGGGGGATATGGGAGGCTCACCCTGCCTGCTCTGACGAGGTCGTTCACCTTCTTGTAGCACTGGGTGCCTGTCCGTGGTGTTAGGGCCACAGCGGTGACGGCCTCTGCCACCTCCCTCCACAGACGCCGGCTGTGGCGTGGGGCAACTCTGCGGCCGTGCCCGGGATACAGGGCGTCCCTCCTCTGCTCCACCGCGTCCAGGAGCGCCTCCACATCGCGTGACTCGAACCTCGGGGCTGAGCGACGGCCAGCCATCAAGTCGGGGTGTTGCGGTCAGGTGTTCCGGTCGGGTGGGGGGGAGCTGCGCGGCCTTATGAGCCGTCACGCCGTGCAGCGCGTATGACGCTGCACGGCGTGAACCACTGCGCAAGCGCGGATCCCGTTACGTCGCTGCTAGCCCATTTCAGGCCGCAGACTATCGGCCCCATTTTTATGACGTGACGCAAGTGGGATTTGCGCCGTTTTTTGCGCCGATCGGCGGAGTTTCCGCCGATAACGGAGAATTTCGCCAGAGATGTCATCACATTCAAGGCTATGGACCAAGTGCTGGGGAAGTAGGATTATTGTAGATTTAGTGTTTGTTTTGTCAGTGTAGACTTGGAAGGCTTATTTTGTATTGCATCACTCTACTACTCTATCACTGTCTTTATGACACCCACGGCCAACCCCCACCCCCCTTGCACTGCATGTCAGTCGGAATGTGCAAGGACTGGTGGAGATGCTATCTTCACCTTGGATGTGCCAAACCCTATTTGCTGTGCAATTGTCCATTCCCATTGTGCCTCTTTGTGCAGGAGTTTCCCAAGAAGCTCTGCGAGGAACAGATTTGTGATAAAAGTTGGTGGCACTGAGGAAATTTGCCCACTCTTTCATGTCAGATGGGGTCAGGAGCAAATGAATGGCTTTGACATTGTTGTGTTAGGCTTTACTCCAGCTGCTGTCACTCTGTACCTTAGAAAGTCATTCTTGGATGTCATGAATGTGTATTTGTCCATGTTGAGCGTCAATTTGTGCTGATAATCACTGATTGCCTTG
The DNA here is from genome assembly GCF_047496885.1 of Scyliorhinus torazame. NCBI lineage: Eukaryota > Metazoa > Chordata > Chondrichthyes > Carcharhiniformes > Scyliorhinidae > Scyliorhinus > Scyliorhinus torazame. The sequence continues at coordinate 154,915,355 of NC_092721.1, read as the reverse complement.
TACTTTGTCATTTTCATCGGCAATTACAACCTCAAGTAGGCCGTGTTTCCCCAACGATTGACAAGGCTGAAGGAACGATCTTCTGGAATGCACTAGATGCAGCACTTGGTCCATAGGATATTCTGGTACTGAAACACACCTTCATGAGCAACAAAAGTTGTAAGATATCAGCTTTGCTCTCGGGCAGCATGATGGCGCAGTGGTAAGCATTGCTGCCTCACAACACTGAGCTCCCAGATTCGATCCCGGCCCTGGGTCACTGTCCATGTGGAGTTTGCACATTCTCCCCGTATTTGCGTGGGTTTCACCCCCACAATCCAAAAGGTGTGCAGGGTAGGTGGATTGGCCACGCTAAATTGCCCCTAAATTGGAAAAAATGAATTGGGTACTCTAAATTTATTTTAAAAATAAACAAAAAAAATGAGTGGCTAGTATCTTTTTTTCTCCCTTTTTTTTGGTCACGCAGCCACAATGGGCTGAATGGTCTCTTTCTGCACAGTAAGCTTTCAATGGTTCTATGAAGACTATGGCGTCATGAACTTATGTCAATAATTTTTGGATTGTTGGAAGTGGATTCTTTGTCTGGAACGATGGCCTTGTTGACCGCCTTACGGTTGATGCATAGTCTAAGTTTGCCATTTTTGCGTTGCGCAATGATCAGGTTCGATAGCCACAGTGTGCGTCCTTTCATGACCCTTGGAACTGATGCTACAGCAGTTAAATGGCTTCGGACCTCACGGCACCGAGGTCGCAGGTTCGATCCCGGCTCTGGGTCACTGTCCGTGTGGAGTTTGCACATTCTCCCCGTATTTGCGTGGGTTTCACCCCCACAACCCAAAGATGTGCAGGGTAGGTGATTGGCTACGCTAAATTGACCCTTAATTGGAAAAATTAATTGCATACTTTAAATTTATTTTTAAAAAGTGGCTTCGGAGTCCCAATTGCATTATATAAACACTAAATTATGAACAATATTTTTTTTAATGGATTTTTTAATAAAAGAAAAGTCAAACAAAGGGAGATATTAAAAATTTTCATTCGTATTTCAATGGACTGAATCACAAGTCATGGATTCAAGCTTCACTTCAGAACTTGAGCACAACTGGGGGGGCAGCACGATGGTGCAGTGGTTAGCACTGCTGCCTCACGGCGCAGATGACCAGGGTTCGATCCTGGCCGTGGGTCACTGTCCGTGTGGAGTTTGGACATTCTCCCCGTGTCTGCGTAGGTCTCACCCCCAAAAGATGTTCCGGGTAGGTGGATTGGCCACGCTAAATTGCCCTTTAATTGGGAAAAAAATAATTGGGTACTCAAAATATATTTAAAAAAAGAACTTGAGCACAATCTGGACTATACTTTAAAAGTACTTCACTGCCCATAAAATCCAGCATCGATTGCAACGCGCCGGTGCAGTCTTCGGATGCCTGAGGAACAGAGGGCGGGATTCTCCGTTCCCACCGCTAAGTGCCGGCTCGAACGGAGAATCCGCGGGAGGTTCACGTGAGAAAAATCGGCTTTACACCTGACAGATTCTATGACCATAAATGGGCTAGCTCCGGCGCCACGTGGAACACAATCAATTACAATGAAAAACGGTGCCGGATTCGCCGGCTCCGTGATTGACATTCAGGAGGCTGACAAGCTGCAGCCGCAGATAAAGGATTCTCCCCCCCCACACACGCCATCCCAGCCAACAAGATGGCTGTAAGGAGAGCGGCACCAGGATTTACAGAAGCCGAGCTGGAGACCCTCCTGGATGCGGTAGAGGAGGATGACCCTATACCCCGGCCCGGGAAGGTGGTTGCCAGCCGCCGCCGTCATGCCTGGGTGCAGGGAGCAGAGGCAGTCAGTGCCATGGGCATCGTCGCCCGGACTGGCATGCAGTGCCGGAAGAAACTCCACGACCTTCTCAGGGTGGTGAGGGTGAATAGGCAGCACTGTGCCCATGGCACTGCCCCTGCCTCCCCCACCCCACACACACCCGTAACCCGCTCCTTTCTCTCCCCGGGAGATGGCTGAATCCGCAACCTGCTCCACATGCCAGCACAGATAGCAGTTGCCATGGCCGGGTGCCCTGGCCACTGTAGCCACCTAAAATGGCTGATTCCCTATTAATTTGGCCAAAACCCGATTTAAAATGGCTCACGGAAAAGGCTGATGGGAAAAGCAGCCAACAGGACACAAACGGACAGCTGCAGACAGAATAGCGTATTCGGATCTGGGGAAGTCGGCCCAGATCGATACCTAAGACTATTAGCAGCACATCAACACAGACATCTGCAGTTTAATCGGCTATCCCCGGGAAAAATTGCAACATATTAGCAATTGAATGCCGGGCCAGACCTCTCGGCGCCTGCAGTGGCCGAAACAAAGGCAGGTGAACGACCACCCCCCGATCGGGGAATCGCCCCGTTATTGGATATATCGAACCCAGTGATTGGGAACAAGTCCAATCACTTGGGACTCAGGGTCAAGGGCCGCCCCGAGAGGCGGGAAGCCCCTGGGCCCTATAAAGTGAGGGGCCAAGTTCAGATCTCTCTCTCTCTCCCTTCTTCCCCTGCTCGCAACCTTCGCAAGAACATCGACCAGAAACTGTAAGTTTGACTCCAGCGATCGCTACCCGATAGAGATTCCTAGCCATCGACCCGCAGGTCAGATCCAATTCGATAAACCATTTGTTTCCTTGACCTGGTGGGCCATCTCCTAAAGTTAAGTATTGGCCAGTAGTGGTAGGTTTTGATATAGATAGTAGGATTATTGTGTAAGTATTGATTGCTGTACATAATAAATGACCGTTGATTTCAATCTTACTAAGCGGTGTGCTGACGTATTAATCATAACTCGAGCTTGAACCAGGTATCAGAAAGATACCTGGCGACTTGTGAGCAAAGGTGACATAATCAGCTAATAAACTAAGGCTAAAAAGAGCAACACCACTGAGGCCACCAGATACCCACACCCGGGCTGCATTCGTTGGACCATCTAACACTGTTTTTCCCTGTGTCTCCCCCTCCCCCAGGAGAAGACTGCGCACAACAATCGGGAGCGGGAGGGGAACAGAGGGGGACCGCCAGACTTGTGGCCCCTCACCATGGCTGAGCAGAGAACCTTGGACATGGTCGGCGGCAGGTCCCCGAAGTGGAGTGCGCTCACGGGCGAGGAAGTGAGACCTTGCTGAGTTGCGGTTCCCCGTGACATGTGTGCCGAGACCCCTCCCTCACTCCACACAACCCTTACCCCCCTCTCCACACCACTCCCTCATCCCAACCCCTCCGTCACCACCCCCCCCACCCCGCCCCCCCCCCCCCCCCCCCCCGGCCCGTGGTCTACTCATGCATGTTGTCTTGTGTCATGCAGGACCTGCCGGAGATGGGGCGGGTCCATCTGCCCCCCCCCACCCCCCCCCCCCCCCCCACCCAGCCAGTGCCAGAGCCGGAGCTCCCCAGTGAGCCGAGCAGTGACGAGGATAGCAGCTCAGATGCCAACTCTCTGCCCGAGACTCAGGACACCCCGGAGCTCGGGTCGGAGGGTGACAGTGATTTTCCGTCACAGCTGTCTCCAACACCTTCCACCATCCCAGAGACACTCACCTCGGTTGGGCACTTTCATGAAGGGGCTCCAGGGACACTATTTGGTGCGCACCACACAGCTGACCCATTACAGCAGGTGGAGGTAGGGGCACCCGAGGGGGCGGACGGTCAGAGGCCGGCCAGCCCCAGGAACTAGCTGCCATCCAGATGGGTCCCGGGGTTCTGGAACATCCAATCCCAACCACTGTGCAGATTCAGTCAGAGACCCAGGGACCACTGGAGGGGATGTCGGCGAGCAACCAGCACCTGCGGGCGCAGGTGGAGGAGTCCAACCGCCTGCAGGAGCAGGAGGTGGTGCCGGCCATGCATGCCACCCAGGCCAACACTGCACGGGTGCCGTCCGCTGGGGGATGCATTGGGGGCAACGGTTTTGGCTATTGATCAGCATGTCCAAGGCCTGGGGCACTCTGTGCAGGTGCTGGCCGAGGCCCATGTCAGGGCTGCCCACTCACAGGCAGCCATGTGCCAGAGCCACCTGGACATTGCAGCGGTGCACCTGAGCGTGGCCCAGTCACAGCAGGCCATTGCTGAGAACGTTGGCGGCATTGCGCTGGCCGACATGGCACAGGCACTGACGGAGGCGGCCCAGTCCCAGAGTGGGATGGCGAAGCCACGGACGGAGATGGCCCACACCCTGTGCTCCGTAGCCATTAACATGCAAACCCTGGCCGAGACCAGAGCGGGTCTCCAGGACTGGCAGCGCCAGGTGGTGGGGGGAGCCTCAGGGGATGGGTCCGTTCGCACCCCTGACCCATGGAGTAGCCTGGGGGCTATCGGGCACCCTGAGGAAGGAGGAGGTGATGGGGCCTCTACCAGTTTGTCCTGCAGGGCAGCTGCCAGAACACCGTAGCATCTCTGACTCCCCCCTCTTATCCCTAGCGCATCTGGTGGGCAGCGGGCAGAACAACGCAGCACCGCGCCATCTGGGACACCCATTGCCCCAGAAGACGCATGCCGACGGGGATCCTTGTCGCAGGGCAGGAGTCACAGCAGGCCACCTCCACTTGTGCTGGACTATCTGGGGATCCACCTAGATGTAACGTTAGAGCTGTAAGGCCAGAAAAGAGAACAACAGTTAAGTTGGCACGGGTACAGGGCACAGCTTAGTGTTCACAATAAACACATTATCACCGTTACAACCTGTCCCGATGCTCTGTCTGATGGGTGTGGGCTGGCTGGGGGGGGGGGGGGGGGGGGGGGGGGGGGTCGTACTCCCACCCTCTTACCCACGCACCGACCCCCGACCCCCATGTCTTGCCCATTCTCCCCCTCTCCCGCATCCTCCTCATCAGACTTCCTCCTCATCCTCCCCCAGCACGTCGCCCCCTCTGCTGTGCGATGTTGTGGAGGATGAAGCAGGCCACCACGATACGGGCGACCTTCACAGCATCACACTCCTGGTTGCTGTATGACCGTTGTTGTAGCGGGTCTCTGCGTTGGTCTGTGGCCTCCGGATGGACGTCAGCTCCACGACCGCAACGGATAACCCCTGTCGCTCAGGAGCCAACCCCAGCCGGGGGAGGGGGGTCCTCGAACAGGTCAAGGATCGTCGAGTGTGCCAGGATGAAGGTCATGCACACTGCCTGGGTATCGGACGCAGGCATGAATGATGCGCAGCTGATGGTCACATACCAGCTGAATGATCATTGAATGGATCCCCTTTCGGTTTGTGTAGAGCGGCCTGTCATTTGCAGGTGCTCAAAAGGCGACATGTGTCCCATTGATTGCCCCCTGGACATGGGGCATCCCGGCGATGGCGGGCATCCTGGTGGGCACGGTCCACATGGAAATGGATGTAGTGATCCGCCTGGGCATCTCGGGCCTCCGTGACAGCGTGGATGCACCTTTGCACCAAGATGAGATTCTGGACAGATCCCCACTCGGCGCCTGGAGGGACCCTGTGGCGTAAAAGCTCAGGGTGACCGTCACCTGGACGTACATGAGGAGCGGTTTTCCTCACTGATACCCCCGTGGTGCCAGGTGTGCCATCATCTGGCAGATATGTCGCACAGTCTCTCTGCTCAGCCGGAGTCTTCGACGGCATGCCCGGTCAGGCAGGCCCTCGAATGTCTGGCGGTGCTGGTACACACGAGGCCTCATGCGGTGCCTCCTTGGCACCTCCTCCTCCTCAGCTCTGCTGCTGCAGCTTCCGCCTCCTCTTCAAGCGTCTCCTGCTCATATGGTCACAGGGCATCTCGCAGAGCTGCAGCGACCACCGGGGCGGCCACCATTGCTGGTCGAACTCCAAAATCCATTGTCTGCAGGGGGTGAAAGGACAACATGTTAGCATGGTGCATACTCCCGTGCCCAACCAGGTTTGATGGGCTACACGGTGTCCCGGTTGGCACTGCGGGCCCTGCCCCCGCATGCCCCAGCCCCTCATCCCTTCCCCGTCGGTGGCCTGCACCGTGGCGGCCTCCCGTCCTAGTGCCCATCCCTGATGCCAGGGGTACCCATTGGCTGGCACTGCCCTCGCTGGGGGCTGCCCTAGGTGTTTCCATGGGTGGTCTGCCAACGGGTGGCGGACGGTTGGGCGGGGAGGGGATGTGGTGGTGGGGGGGAGGGGGGTGGAGGAACCCATACAGCCGGTCACTGTGCAGAACCAGGGGTCAAGGTGGGTCGTCATTGGATGTGCAGCAAGATGGCCGCCGGAATGGCAGTCCGTGCCTGGGCACCGCCCCTGTTTCATGCCTGTTCCCACCCCCCCCCCCCCCCATGTCTCCTCCTCCCCCGGCACTGGTGGGCACCCCCGCCACCCCATCCAGCCTGGCCAGTGTCTGGGCCGGCAGCCCACAGTCGCTCCTCTCTGTGTCCTATCTCTCTCTCTCTCAGCAGCCACCACGCTAGGTTCACGATTTCTGAGAGCACAGGTGGACTGCACCGTCAGGAACTCGGCCCATCAGGGGCAGGAATCACGGGCAGACCCACTAATGAGGTGCTAAGGGCGCTTGAACTCCGCATGGCGTGCATCGCATGTACGCCATTTTCAGGGTGACGGAGAATCGCGATTTGGTGTCAAACTGGCACCTGCAGCGATTTTGGCGTCAGAAGCCATTCTCCGCCCAATCGCCTTTCCTGATTTCGCCGTTGGCCAACGGAGATTCCCATCCAGAGTGTTTGAGGACCGAGACCTCAAATCCAGCACCAAGCTCATGGTCTACAGAGCAGTTGTGGTCCCCGCCCTCCTGTATGCATCAGTAACATGGACAATGTACAGTGGACACCTCAAATCCTTGGAGAGATATCACCAATAATAATAATCTTTATTAGTGTCACAAGTCGGCTTACATTAATACTGCAATTAAGGTACTGTGAAAATCCCCCAGTCGCCACATTCTGGCACCTGTTCGGGTACACGGAAGGAGAATTGGGAATGTCCGATTCAACTAACAAGTCCGTCTTTCGGGACTTAACACTGCCTCCACAAAATCCTGCACATACACTGGCAGGATAGGCATACCAATTTTTTTTTTAATTTCGAGTACCGAATTATTTCTTTTCCAATTAAGGGGCAATTTAGTGTGGCCAATCCACCTAGCCTGCACATCTTTGGGTTGTGGGGACAAAACCCATGCAAACACGGGAAGAATCTGCAAACTCCACACGGACAGTGACCCAGGGCCGGGATTCGAACCCAGGTCCTCAGCGCCGTAGTCCCAGTGCTAACCACTGCACCACATGCCGCCCTTGGGCATACCAACATGACTGGCCTCTCCTAGGCCAATATCCCCAGTATGGAGGCACTGGTCATGCTTTACCAGCTGTGATGGGCGGGCCACATTGCCCACATGCCAGTCACAAGACTCCCGAAACAAGTTCTCTACTCTGAGCTTTGCAATGGCAAGCGATCACTAGGAGGGCAGAGGAAACGCAACAAAGACTCTCTGAAAGCCTCGCTAAATAAATGCAACATCCCCATCAACGCGTGGGAATCGCTTGCATTAGAACACACAAACTGGAGAAAAACCATCCCCGAAGGAGAGTGTTGGAGGGTGGAACACCTGGAGGCCAAACGTAAACAGTGGAATGAGAGCACAGAATCCAGAGCGTCCATCCCACCAAACACCTCATCAAACACCGCCTGCCGAGAAGTTCAGGATCCCGCGGGGGCGGTTTTCACATATATACAGGCACGGGATTTCGTGAAAAAAGGTTTTTCCAACTTTTCCGGTGACACCACCGTCCTCGTTGTTGGAGGGGGTGCTGCCGGCGATGGGACTGGAGGGGGATCATCGCGCCAATCTATGAGAGGATTTTGGAGGAGGATATGGCATTTCTGGAGGTTAAGGCCAAGTGGGATGAGGACAAAAGAACAAAGAAATGTACAGCACAGGAACAGGCCCTTCGGCCCTCCAAGCCCGTGCCGACCATGCTGCCCGACTAAACTACAATCTTCTGCACTTCCTGGGTCCGTATCCCTCTATTCCCATCCTATTCATGTATTTGTCAAGATGCCCCTTAAATGTCACTATTGTGCCTGCTTCCACCACCTCCTCCGGTAGCGAGTTCCAGGCACCCACTACCCTCTGTGTAAAAAACTTGCCTCGTACATCTACTCTAAACCTTGCCCCTCTCACCTTAAACCTATGCCCCCTAGTAATTGTCCCCTCTACCCTGGGGAAAAGCCTCTGACTATCCACTCTGTTTATGCCCCTCATAATTTTGTAGACCTCTATCAGGTCGCCTCTCAACCTCCTTCGTTCCAATGAGAACAAACCGAGTTTATTCAACCGCTCCTCATAGCTAATGCCCTCCATACCAGGCAACATTCTGGTAAATCTCTTCTGCACCCTCTCTAAAGCCTCCACATCCTTCTGGTAGTGTGGCGACCAGAATTGAACACTATACTCCAAGTGTGGCCTAACTAAGGTTCTATACAGCTTTGTGTCGTATGCAAACTTACTAATCAGACCAGTTACATTTTCCTCCAAATCATTTATATATACTACAAAGAGCAAAGGTCCCAGCACTGATCCCTGTGGAACACCACTGGTCACAGCCCTCCAATTAGAAAAGCATCCTTCCATTGCTACTCTCTGCCTTCTATGACCTAGCCAGTTCTGTATCCACCTTGCCAGCTCACCCCTGATCCCGTGTGACTTCACCTTTTGTACTAGTCTACCATGAGGGACCTTGTCAAAGGCCTTACTGATGTCCATATAGACAACATCCACTGCCCTACCTGCATCAATCATCTTAGTGACCTCCTCGAAAAACTCTATCAAGTTAGTGAGACACGACCTCCCCTTCACAAAACCATGCTGCCTCTCACTAATACGTCCATTTGCTTCCAAATGGGAGTAGATCCTGTCTCGAAGAATTCTCTCCAGTAATTTCCCTACCACTGAAGTAAGGCTCACCGGCCTGTAGTTCCCTGGATTATCCTTGCTACCCTTCTTAAACAGAGGAACAACATTGGCTATTCTCCAGTCCTCCGGGACATCCCCTGAAGACAGTGAGGATCCAAAGATTTCTGTCAAGGCCTCAGCAATTTCCTCTCCAGCCTCCTTCAGTATTCTGGGGTAGATCCCATCAGGCCCTGAGGACTTATCTACCTTAATATTTTTTAAGACACCCAACACCTCGTCTTTTTGGATCTCAATGTGACCCAGGCTATCTACACACCCTTCTCCAGACTCAACATCTACCAAAGCTGGGGATGGCGCTGGAGGAGGCATTGAGGTGTGAGGTGCTGCTGAGGGTGAATGCCTCAATCTCGTATGCGAGGCTGGGGTTGATACAGCTAAAGGTGTCAAGGATGAGATGGTTCTTTGAGGCGTGGGGGGCACTTGCAAACGGTGTGGGAGGGGCCCGGCCAATCACGTACATTTGTTCAGGTCCTGCCCTAAGTTGAAGACATTTTGTAGGTCGTTCTTCAGCACCATGTCGGCGGGCTCGCACATGGATTTGGAGCCCTGGGGCCATATTTGGTGTTGGACTTGCCAGAGCTGCAGATGGGAGCAGGGGTAGATGTTTTAGCCTTCGCCTCGCTGATCGCACACAGGCGGGTCCTGTTGGGGTGGAGAAGCTGACCTCCAGTGCCTCAGTGGGGCAGGGGGATCGAATGGAGTTTTTGTATCTGGAAAAGGTGAAATTTGCTTTGAGGGGGGTGAGTGAAGGAGTCCCACAAGAGATGGGGTTTGTTTGTACTACATTTCAAGGAGCTGGTTACCTTCAGTTGTTGAAGAGGAGGGGAGAACAGGGTGTTTGGTTGAGGTTGGGGGGGGTTGTGTTGTTTCTTATGTTGTCTATTTAAAATGCTAAAATATCAAAACTTGAGTAAAAATATTTTCAAAAAGAAACATGACCTGCCAAACCTGTGGCAGAGTCTGCGGACCCAGAATTAGACTATTTAGCCACCGCAGAACCCACCATCCCAGAGCAGATGCAAGTCATCCTGGGCGCTGAGGGACTGCCCAAGAAGAAGACTTCATTGACTGAACTATTTGGGTGTCTGAGATCACGAAAGATACTATGTGAATGCAAGTTCTGGTCTATTTGCATAGCAAGAAACATTCGCTAAATCCACATTCAGGTGGTTAATACGATTGTATTGAAAGACGAATGAATATTACTTTTGCTGATCTGTCAACATGCAAAAGTTCTATGTTGAATTTCCTTCCCCTTTTCTCTTGTATACTTCATTTTTGAATAAATTGTACCACATATTAAAACGCGCTCAATGCACTTTTACTTTCGCGACTGCTGCGGGCTACGACCGTAAGTTCTGCACCAGTACAAACCTACAGTGTGTCTCTTTGAACGTTGCTGTTAATATCCATTTCGCATCGAAAATAAAAGTACCTAAATTATAGGTGTGAGCACAAAACGAAACAGGAAAGTAATCTCATTAATGTTCCCTTTCCACTCAAATGTTAGTTAATTGAACATATGATTATGCCATTTTAGCTGCCGATCCATACTATATACGGACCGAGAAATTAAAATTTAATTATTTAAATGTTAGTACGCGTTGAATTTCCGTTCAGAATACATAACGGGGCATTGTCGCAAGTCTATGTAATTCGTATGTTTGGGAGTATTTACAACTAAAAATTATTTGATATTTACGAAAAACTGCTTATAATTTGCGTATGATCATTAAATTAACTGAGGATAATTGCTACTGTTGAAACAGATCTGCAATATTCTCTTTTTATCTATACCATTATGCGGCGCATAATAAGATCATTTATATTATGGCATCAGATGGTGCATATATGTAATTGTGCGTTCTGTCATAGACAACGCTTAAAGTTCAATGAAAAGATTGTTGTAAACAGTACTGCAATGTTATCAGGCCACTGTTGCACGCCAAGTGTCAAGTAGTGTCCAGCAGCTGTAATGAATGCAGCAGAGTGCAGTTTACCCCTGTATTCAGGCTGCACGGCAGAGTGCAGCTTACCCCTGTACCCAGGCTGCACGGCAGAGTGCAGCTTATCCCTGTCCCCAGGCTGCACGGCAGAGTGCAGCTTGCCCCTGTACCCAAGCTGCAGGCAGAGTGCAGCTTACCCCTGTACCCAGGCTGCACGGCAGAGTGCAGCTTACCCCTGTACCCAGGCTGCACGGCAGAGTGCAGCTTACCCCTGTACCCAAGCTGCAGGCAGAGTGCAGCTTACCCCTGTACCCAGGCTGCACGGCAGAGACTATGTTCTCCAGTTGCTGAGTGCCCAGGCTGCACACACAGAGACTGTGTTCTCCGGTTGCTGAGTGCCCAGACTGCACGGAGAGACTGTGTTCTCCAGTTGCTAAGTGCCCAGACTGCACGGAGAGACTGTGTTCTCCAGTTGCTGAGTGCCCAGGCTGCACACACAGAGACTGTGTTCTCCAGTTGCTGAGTGCCCAGACTGCACGGAGAGACTGTGTTCTCCAGTTGCTAAGTGCCCAGACTGCACGGAGAGACTGTGTTCTCCAGTTGCTGAGTGCCCAGGCTGCACACACAGAGACTGTGTTCTCCGGTTGCTGAGTGCCCAGACTGCACGGAGAGACTGTGTTCTCCAGTTGCTGAGTGCCCAGGCTGTACACACAGAGACTGTGTTCTCCGGTTGCTGAGTGCCCAGACTGCACGGCAGAGACTATGTTCTCCAGTTGCTGAGTGCCCAGACTGCACGGCAGAAACTATGTTCTCCAGTTGCTGAGTGCCCAGACTGCACGGAGAGACTGTGTTCTCCAGTTGCTGAGTGCCCAGGCTGTACACACAGAGACTGTGTTCTCCAGTTGCTGAGTGCCCAGACTGCACGGAGAGACCGTGTTCTCCAGTTGCTGAGTGCCCAGGCTGTACACACAGAGACTGTGTTCTCCAGTTGCTGAGTGCCCAGACTGCACGGAGAGACCGTGTTCTCCAGTTGCTGAGTGCCCAGGCTGCACACACAGAGACTGTGTTCTCCGGTTGCTGAGTGCCCAGACTGCACGGAGAGACTGTGTTCTCCAGTTGCTGAGTGCCCAGACTGCACGGAGAGACTGTGTTCTCCAGTTGCTGAGTGCCCAGGCTGCACACACAGAGACTGTGTTCTCCAGGGCCCAGCTCTGCCGCTCTGGCTGGGTTTGGATTTGCGCGCTGTTTTGCCCTCGGCAGTCGTTTTCCCCGCGGCGGCCAATGGGAGAGCGGCTCTGGTCAGAACAATGGAAGGGCGCTGGCCAATGCCGGAGCGGGCTTGCTGGGCAGCGGCCAATGGGAGTGCGGCGGTGGCTGGCGGCAGTGCGCAGGCGCAGCCATCACAGTGAGAGACGCTGCCAGGCTCAGGCTGAGTGTGAGTGTACGGAGCAAGTGGAAGCGGACAACCTCTGACAACACTGCCTCGCTCTTACTGACCGAGAGGGGCCAAAATCAGGCATATTCTAAACGGGCATGTCTTACTCTCTTGTTTTGTTTCACAAATATCCGCTGTTAGAGCGCTAGAGTTAAAGTTAAGAAAAATTTCCCTCAGCCGCCGCTGTTTAACATGGCTGACGGCGGCTGAGGGAAAAGCCATTATTAAACAGCAGCGCGTCGAGAGCGAGTTGGGTTCAACTTTTCCAAACCGTGTGTGGCGCCGCGGCGGTGCGTTCGCAGCGGGGTCTGGGAGCGGGATCGGGTGGCCCGGGCTCCGGGCTATCCAACCGTGCGCTTTTTGCCGGGGTTGCGGGCGGTTGAAGGGGCGAGACGCGGGCTGTTATGGCGAGCGGGTCTGTTTTTCCCCTCGCACTGACGCTGCTATCAAGATGGAGCCATGTACTGTGTGTGTTAGAGGCAAGCGGCCATTCGCGGCTCTAACACTAAACTATATGTACAAAGCCCACACACTATATATACCACTCAGCGCAAAGACCACAGGCGAGAAAAACACGCGGAAAACGGGCATCTGCACATTGGAAACGACCCGAAGACGGTGCTTGGTGACATTTGAAGGGGACTTTCTCTCATGAAGAAAGATTTTTCAACATGGAAGAAGAAATATTGTCGTTGTTGTTTGACCTCTTTTTTTTTTGTTCTCAGCCATTGCTCCAGCAGCACCATTTTAAACGGAATGAAAGATTCGGGGCGGAATTAACGGTGCGGATTAACTTTCAAAAGGGGCAAATAAAATAATTTTAAATTGGGAGAGTTTTATTTTTTAAATATTTTCATTATTTGTGTTTTTTTTCTTTTAAAAAATTATCCATCCCCACCCGTCGGTGGAAAATAATGGGACAAGTAAAAGTCTCGCAGCGATCAAGAAAACTAAAGAGAGTGTTTTATATCTATTTTTTTTTAACTTTCGCAGTAAAACTGCGTGAAATATTAGGCGGGGCTGTTTAATCACGGAAACAGTTTTTTTTGTTTTGTTTTAAATTTGGGAATTAAATAATTTAGGGCTGTTTTACTTTTTGATTTCAAAGTTCCGCTTAAGTGTGGCTTTAATGCTGAGGGCAGATTTGCAACAATAACATCGAACTCGTTCCATTTAATTTTGGCTGTTTGAATTTACGCACCGTTTCTCCACCTTGTCCCGTATTAAAATGTGTGGGCGCTGTTGTTTTTCTTGTGAATGGGGTGACAATTCGGACACCCTAAATAAAGTATTTCAAAAAGGGTTTAGATGAAAAATGTTTTGAATAAAAATTCTCTTAAGAGATAGCGACCTCGGCTCAGGTATTTAAAGGTGCCGATGTGAAATGCGGGTGTATAGATGATACCTCAACAACACGAGTGCTACTTGCACCCCGAAAACACTTGAGGAAATGTAAGGACTGCTGTACTATATTAAACGAGATTCCAATTATGAATTACCACCCCCAAGTGGACCAGCATCCCATGATTTCATGAACTACTGGGGCACATGTGGAATCTTAAGGATTGTGCAGAATTGAATTCATTTTCTTATGCTACTTTTTTCAGAAAAGTCCAAAATGGCAAGAGGCGATCCTAAAAAACCCCGGGGCAAAATGTCCTCTTATGCCTTCTTCGTCCAAACATGCCGTGAGGAGCACAAGAAGAAGCATCCTGATGCAAGTGTCAACTTCTCCGAATTCTCAAAGAAGTGTGCAGAAAGATGGAAGGTGGGCAGTTTGACTTGGGTTGACTAACTGACCTAGGTTGTACATGACAGTGTATTATTTTCTTCCCCACCTTTAATACAGCATCCATTCAGTTCCTTGACTGGAAATTCTTCAGTATTCATTACTGATTGTGAACTTGACTTTTACTGGTCTGAAATTGCCACTTTATCTACTCTGACAATTAGAATTTCAAATATCCTGGATTAATATTTATTGTGTATTCTGTAATGGTAAAATTACCTCTGATTCATCCTTGTACAGAAATTGTCCCAAGTTTCTGTAGTTGCTCTTAACCCTGACACTAATCAGCCTTGTAGTTCTTAATTACCAGTTCCAGAGATGCAGTTTGACCACACTAACTAATTTACACATGCATATGAATTGGCAATTCAGCCCCTTCAGCCTGCTCCACCATTCAACAAGATAATGGCTGAAATGATTATGACCTTGACTCTTAAGGGGATAAAAATCTTAAACTGTCCCCTTTGTTCTAGTCTCTCCCATAAGGGAAACAACCTTTCAACATCCACCTTGTCAAGTCCCTTCAGGATTTTGTTTCAATAAGATTCCCTCTCCAAACAAAAGTATGACTTAATCGTAAATTGATTTGATCTCTGCCATTTTCCCATTAGTTTCTGGGTGATTAGGATAACACATGGAAATAAGTATAGCAGAACATTACTTAAACTGGATTAGGCTCAGGTGGTGATTGAGTTTTGTAAAATGCCAGGTGGTGGTGACAAGAATGATATAAAAGCTTGACATTTAATTGGTTGACAAAAATTATACCTGCAGATTTGCCTTTGGTCAGTTTCACAAATCCTGAGTAAAGTAAACATGAGCAGATTTTTTGCAGTCATTTTAGTTGCATTCTTTTGCAGTCCATGACCAGTAAAGAGAAACTAAAATTTGAAGATAAGGCAAAAGAAGACAAGGTTCGCTGGGAGAAGGAAATGAAGAATTATGACCCACCAAAGGGTACCAAGAAATTAAAGCGAAAGAAGGATCCTAATGCACCAAAGAGACCTCCGTAAGTTTTCATAAAAAACATTGTAAATTCGAAATAAAGACAATGGCAGAAACATTCAGTCGGTTAGTGAGTGCATTGGAATAGCAGTATTAAAATTCATATTTTTCATAAAAGCTGTTCTTCCATATAAGCATTTAACCTGAATTCCAGTGCACTAACTTTCTTGGGCAAATGGGACAGCCATAATGGCAACAGCAACCCCCAAAGCTGTGATTAGGTTGGTACTGCCCCTTTGGGTTTATTTGTAGCATCAACTTTGATTTTTTTCTTACTGTGTGCAAGTTGACTTTGAAATAATTTAACTCCATTTAATTTCAGATCTGCATTCTTTGTGTTCTGCTCTGACTGGCGCCCCAAAATTAAAGAGGAAAATCCTGGGTCATCAATTGGGGACACAGCCAGGAAGCTGGGACTGCTTTGGAATGCAACCGCTGCAAATGATAAGATTCCATATGAGAAGAGGGCAGCAAAGCTGAAGGAAAGATATGAAGTGGTAATGTTTGACTAAGGATATTAGCTTTTCTGTTTGTCTTCTGCACCCCCACCTCTGGTTTTAGCTGCAGAATACTCTGTATGCTACCCTTCTGGCCCTAAATTGGGGATGAGGGGGGTAGTGGTTACAGTTGAGTGCTGCTTGGATGGATATTTGGAATGAAAACCAAGAATTCCTGAGGTCACTGTACAACTTGGCACAAGTCAATGATTAAACTTGCCATCACTGCCAGTACAACAGTGATACTATATCCGATCTTTTGAGGTAGGGGGTGCTATAGAATCAAGTTTTCAATATAAGTATTTGGACTGCATTGATTCTGGCTAATATAGTTAATGGAAAAAGTGTTTATTTAGCACAGATAAATGATAATTTATTCTTGGCATCTAGGATCTTGCCGCATATCGTGCTAAAACAAAGTCTGAATCCACTAAGAAGCCTTCAGCTGCCAAAGTGGAAAAGAAGAAGGTGGTGGAGGAAGAGGAGGAGGAGGATGATGAAGAGGAAGATGAGGAGGAAGAGGAAGAAGACGATTGAATTTTACCTTCCAGCAACATTTCTCAGCTATAGGGCATTTACCCCTGCCCTGTACACACTCTGCTTCTTTTTAAAATATATAAGGCTATGTATATGAGAATTTGATTTTAAACTGTACAGTTTATTTTTGTTTTGTATAGTTAACACACTATGACAGTGTATTTGGATGGCTCAATGGTTCTTAGTGGTGTTTTGTTTGACACTTAACCTTGGCCGGTATGGTGAGGGGGTACAATAAATTGGCTTGGTGAGAGCTATTTCATGTTGGTATACATTACCAGCTGGCTTTGAGGGAGGGGAAAGTTAATTTGCTTTTGAGTTGTTGTAAGGTTCTTGGTGTATCAGACATTGTGCTAGAAAGAGATTGCTGCACTGTAATTGCCTAAAAATTGCAGCTTTTTGTTTTTGTTGACCTTTTGAAATGCTTAAGAAATAAAACTTTTTATTAATGCTCTCCAGTTGTTTTTGTTTTATTTTACAATGTAATGATCCCTATAATCCCCCACTCTTGGGTCAGAGCTCTTTGAAACTATTATTCATTTGGGTAAATCGCTGCCACAGGCAGTTTTGAATTATTTTCACCCCATTTTTGAGCTGCTATATACAAAGTGATGAGCAAAAAAAAAAAAAAAAAATTCTCACCTGGGCAATTGTTTCAACACATGATATCAAATCCCAATCGTTCATGGCATGTGGCGTTGCTGGCCAGGCCAGTATTTATTAACCATTGCTAAGATGTTGCGGAGCTGGCTGCAGTCCCATGTGGTGTAGGAAGGGAGTGATTCAATGACCTTGAAGGAATGGTGATCTTGTTCCAAGTCAGGATGGTGCATAGCTTGGAGGGGATTTTGCAGGTGGTGGTGTTCCTAATGCCTTCAACCTAGGTGGTGGTCGTGGGTTTGGAAGGTGCTGCAACCATTGCCCCTGATGGCTCAATGTTAACAATTGCCACCTTGTGGAGAGGCTTGAATGTTCCATTGACCCTGAGAGAAATGCTGCCACGTGCTGTAAATTCCTGGGCAGGTCACTTGTGGTATGGTCAGAGGAGAGGGATCAGACAAGTACAATCAAAAACAAGACCTCATAGTGGATCAGGCAGACGACTCCTCAATATCCGTGATGGGGGAATGAAGGCTGCAGGAGCAGGGAGCTCCCCAGTCCAGGTTCCCTTAGTCCTGGGACTGGACTCCCCTCAAGGACTGTGTGTGCTGATGTGCAACAGCACACCCATGTTAAAAGATGTCCTGCACAAGGTGTCTACTTGGAGATGACCAACACCAACCCCCATGCAGATCGGTGAGAAAATCAAAGTTAGCCTCATGTTGCCGAAGTCCCAGGTTCGATCCTGGGTCACTGTGGAGTTTGCACATTCTCTGTGTGTCTCACCCCCACAACCCAAAGATGTGCAGGGGAGGTAGATTGGCAATGCTAAATTGCCCCTTAATTGGAAAGAAAATTGCATACTCTTTAAAAAAAGAAAATCAAAGTTGAACTTTATTTTGGAACCTGGAATGTATGAACCCTCATGGATAATGAGAACCTCATTGAAGGGAAGCAATTCTTCAAGGGCACCCAAGGGTGAGAGGAGGCCCAGTAAAGGAGCTTGAGAAAGGAATACCAATGTCTGGAGTAGAAAGACTGATCCCACCTTCTGGAAACACCCGCCAATTGTGAGGTCACACCTGCCAAGTGTGCGGTTAAAGATGCGGATCTAAGGATTGGGCTCACCAGCCACACAACCCATAAGCAGTAATACGGAGTTTCTTGGGTGGACAATCCTACTTGTTGGCGAATGATCACTGAAGAAGACTGATTTATGCTGCTGTCAGGTGGCCAAATTGAATGGAGTTCTCTGAATTTTAACATCTATTTTGCACTTAAAAATTAGTTAACAGAGGGGGCGGTACTGTGGCACAGTGGTGCCGCACGGCGCTGTGGACCCGGGTTCAATCCCGGCATGCCCCCTTCAAGTTCATTCATTACTTGCAATTGCTGTAACCTTAACTTTGGAACTGCACCCATCTTGTCTCAGAGCAATTCTGATAGGAATTTCAGAAATTAATGAGATCAACAGTGAACTTGAGACGAAAACAAAATTACAGCCAAGTAACAAGACTGACAGGAGTCTAGAGGAATAATGAGGTGCGATTTGCCCAATACCAAGATGAGCAAGCACCGAGAGAGATTGGGGTGCAAAGGGCCAACCAGAAACTTTGTTTACCAAAGATCAGTGGGGCTATACAACTGGCAAGGAATTTAAGCGAGGTAAACAGCAGAATCTACAGATGGTGCTATGAAATAGACTGAACAGTATAGGTTCTCATTGGGGAGAGGCTAGTTCTCCATCCAACAGTCAGACAGACCAGTTCCATCTATAATCCGAATCATGGAGGCCTGGTCCACCTAACTTTTTGAGCCACAATAGATTGCAGATATTTTTCTCCAAAAGATGCAGTTTTGTGACTGCTGAACCAGAAAGAGATGTTTTCCTCGACTTAGTCACCTGAGCGGTATTGTGTGGTAACTATTAACTGGATTTGACCTAGAGAGTTCCTAAATTTGGATGTTGCTTGGGAGAAGGTGTGTCTCAGTGAGTTCAGGGAATGTGGGTATATTTTGGGAACAAGAGGTAGCTTCAGATAAAACTATTTAGTTATCAATATACTTAAGTGACATAGTGTATATCAGTCTTTTGTTGTGTGTCTTTTTCTTCTTGTTTTTTTTTAAAACATTTTATTGAAGGCATTTTTAATATATACATATTCACAAAGAAACAAAAAACAACCACAGCAACAGATAACAAAACCCCCCTGACCGCATCTCCCCCACACACTCCCCTGGTACCCGGCTCGCTTTTCCAACCTATTCCCCCCCCCCCCAAATACAAAGTAAACTCCAATCCCCCGTCCCCAGGCTGATGACTCAATATCCTTAAAGTAGTCGATAAACAGCTTGCACCTCAAGGTGCACCCCTCCTCCACCCCTCGAAAGGCAAACTTAACTTCTTCCAAATGCAAACATTCCGCCAAATTACTGGAGGCTCCGAGTCCTACCAACCCAACAATATCCATTTCCGAGGACAGCACGGTGGCGCAGTAGTTAGCACTACAGCCTCACAACGCCGAGGTCCCAGGTTCGATCCCGGCTCTGGGTCACTGTCCGTGTGGAGTTTGCAAATTCTCCCCGTGTTTGCATGGGTTTCGCCCCCACAACCCAAAAAGATGTGCAGGGTAGATGATTTGGCTATGCTAAATTGTCCCTTAATTGGAAAAATGAATTTGATACTCTAAATTTTTTTTTTTTAATCCATTTCTGTGTTATAAGGGAGGCAAAGGCCAAGACTGGCCTCTCTCCCCACCAGAACTCCTGGATCCTCTGACACCAACTATTGCTACCTACAGACTCGGAGCTACCTCTATCCCCAGAATCTTTGACATTACGTCCGAAAATCTCTTCCAAAACTCCCTCAACCCCGAACGCACCCAAAACATGTGCACATGGTTCTCAATACCGCCCCCCCCCCCCCCCGCACACCACCCACACCTATCTTCCACCCCCGAAAAGAACCGATTCAGCCTGGACACTGTCATGTGGGCTCTATGCACCATCTTAAATTGGATAAGACTTAGCCCAGCACACCACAAGGACGTATTCACCCTCCGCAAAGCATCCCTCCACACTCCAGCTGTTGCTAACTTTTGGTTGGCTCTTAATTCGTAATTTGCTCTGTTTGTTTAACCTTTGCTCTAGAGTCGCCAGGTATCTTTATGATACCGCCACGAGGTTCAAGTTCAAGTACTGATCAATAACTCAACACACCAATTAGTAAGATTCAAATCAAAACACATTTATTATATACAGTAAGTCACTACTTATGCATATAATTCTACTTTCTAGACTATTTCTATCCCTAAAAGGCCTATACTTAGCTTCGGAATTGGCCCACCAGGTCAGGGGAACAAATGGCCTTTCGTTCAGGTCCTGAGTCTGCAGGATTCACAAGCTGGTATGGACTTGTAACTCGGAGCGCCTATCTCGTAGCGAGCGTTGACTGGAGACTTACTTGGTTGGTGCTGCAGCTGGGCAGTTCACTCTCAAGGGTTGATTCCCTGCTGAGTGACCCTGCCAAGAAGGACGATTTGAACTTGGGGGCTTTACTTTATAGTCCCGAGGGGCTTCCCGTCACCCCGTATCTGGTTCCAAGTGTTTGGACTACTTTCCGGTCACTTGGATCGATTTCTCCAATGCTGGAGCGGTTCCCTGATCGCTGGGCGGTCCCTAAATGTCCGTTGGCCTTCCTTTGTCTTGGCTCCCACTGGCGCCGAGGAGTCTGTCTTGGCCTTATTCACCTGAAGTGTATCATTGTGCCTGGGAATCGCTCATTACTATGCAGATGGCAGCTGGTTTCAGTGCTGTCTGGTTTTTGCAAGTTCCAATACACAGGATTTCTGCACTTGCTCGTTTTTGCCTGTGTTGGCTGAATTTCCCTTTAGTCTTTGCGGTTCTCCATTTTAAGTCGGGAAGTGGCCAACCTAGGTGGCTAGACACCCTCCTTGTGATCCCTAACGCAAAGCATGAAGGATCACATAACTGCGTTGTCTTCATTCCCTGACCCAGCGAGCACTCTTCCATGGCCTCTACACTGACTATGCAGTAAAAATTTTAACTAACAATTTCTAAGTGGCGTTATGTCAGACAGGGACATGCATTACAACACAAAAATAAAACGGTACCTCGAACTGTCCTCAATAAACTACACTCACTGAAACATTCAGTCATTAACTTCCTAAACAATACAAAAATAATAGCAGCATTCACATTTTTCCTCTGGCTTGGCTGTCAAGCACAGGGGTGTACAATATTTCCATTTCTTTACTTACAAAAGATGCAACACAAATGGTCTTTATTGTAGATCAAGGGGTTCGTGGGCCTGGTGAAAACCGAAAATAGTGGATCTCATTCTGTATACCGGGGTGCTAGCGCGGTAGGCTTTCCTTCGCCATTTCCTCATGCGGATAGTCTGCACGATAAATTGCCCTCAGTGTCCAAAATTGCACTTAGTGTTGGGTGGGGTTACTGGGTTATGGGGATAGGGTGGAGGTGACCTTGGGTAGGGTGCTCTTTCCAAGAGCCGGTGCAGACTCGATGGGCTGAATGGCCTCCTTCTGCACTGTAAATTCTATGATAATCAAATTCTATGATGTGTGGTCAGTGCATTTTTAAACCTATCATAGGGTGCTGTAAATTGTCCTTTTAAAATCTCCCTGAGATTGCTATCCTGCTTCTGGGCCTGCACTAAATCCTCGATATTAGTCTGCGAGACCTGAAATGCATTCACTGGTGCGCTTTCAGGGGGTGTCCAAAAATATCCATGCCTGGAACCTGCTTTGGCCAGTGCGCCGGCTTTTACATTTCCAGGGGGGGAGGAACGGTGGTGACTGCGAACTTTAACTATTCCAAATGTCCTGTCCTGTGCTTTGGCTAAAATGTGGCAGAACAATGGGGCTGAAGGAAGGGGTTTTCCGTCTGCGGAAACAAATCCTCTTGCTTTCCACAGGAGTAGGAATTCTGTAAGGCTATTGCAGACATAGAGGCTGTCCGAGTATACGTCTGTCGGGCTGGGGAAGGAATCTGGGTGGTCCACAATGTATGCAACGGCTGCTAGTTCTGCCGCCTGCGCGCCTAAGTGGCCTGGTAGCTTTAAGGAGATCTCTTCTAGGGCGCGTCCCTGCTCGTCCTCGACATAAATGCTGTATCCTGTAATGCGCTTCCCGTCTAATACTGTGGAAGAACCATCCACATATATCCTTAAAGGTGCGCACATGTCTGTGTGCTGGGGGCTCTGGGGTGAACTACCTATCTTTTTGGGGGGTGTTTTTGCAATAAAGGGCCTGTGTTGTGGTGCGGTGAGATGGTTTCACATTCGTGGGGGGTGCCTGGGTACTGAAGGTTATCGGCTAAGAAAGTGTGGGTCTTGGTCCTTTTAACAGTGATGTCCCGTCCCTGCAAAAGAAGGGTCCATCTTGCTGCTCTAATTTGGCTGACTGGATCGTCCTTAAGTCGTCCATCCAGTAAAAGTTGGGTGGGGGTGTGTTCCGTGAGGATTGTGATGGGGTTTAGTCTGGTTATGTAGGAAAAATACTGAACCGCCCAGAAAACTGCGAGCAGGTGCCTTTCACAGGCCGAAAATCCCTGCTCCACAGGATCTAAAAGTCTGGAGGCGTAAGCCATGGGTCTTAACTGTTCGTGCCGTTCCTGGAGGAGCACAGCCGAAAGGGTACGCTCTGTGCTAGGTATCTCTATAGTATAGGGGGAAAGCGGGTCTGGAACCTGTAGTACGGGGGCTGCAATGAGGGCTCTTTTCAAAGCATCCACAGCATCCAGATGCTGCGGAAGCCATTCCCAAGGGGCTCCTTTCTTTAGGAGTTCCGAGCGGGGTGCTGCCTTGGTGGCGAAACCGTCAATGTGGTTTCGGCAGGAGCCAACCAGTCCTAAAAATGACCGGAGGGCTGAAACATTCTGGGGAAGAGGTAATTTGGCAATCGAGTCAATTCTTTCGTGCTTGATCTTGCGTTTACCGTGCGTGATAATCGTACCCAAATTGCAGCCAATCTGTTGTAGGAGTTCCAGGAGTTCGGACAGAAGCTCGATGTGCTCTGCCTTGGTGTCTGTCTGCAGTAATAGGTCGTCCACATACTGGACCAGACATTCGGGGCGAGAAAATTTTGATAATCCATTTGCCAGCCGTCAGTGGAAAATGGAGGGGGAGTTGTGGAATCCTTGTGGAAGGCATGTCCACGTGTACTGCAGAGTTTTAAAAGTGAAGGCAAATTTATATTGGCACGCTTTTGCCAATGGAATGGACCTGAATCCATTACTGATGTCCAAAACCGTAAAGTATTGTGAGTTGAGTCCCTGTTTGAGCATGGTCTTGTGGCTACCGTGGGGGCTGCTGCGGGAGTGACTTTGTTGAGTTCCCGGTAATCGATGGTCAGTCGCCATGATCCATCGGGCTTTCTCACTGGCCAAATCAGGGCATTATTAGTGGAGGCTACTGATCTGAGTACGCCCTGCTCTAATAAGCTGTCGATAGCTTTTGCAATTTCTCCCTCTGCCTCTTGGGGAAATCCGTATTGCTTTTGGGGTCTAGGGTCAGGTCCTGTGATTTGAATGGAACCAGTCATCCGGCCACAGTCGTGTTTGTGGGTCGCGAATGCTGTCCTGTGCTTCTGCAGAACTGCCCTAACCTGCTTGTCTATGCTAATCGTGGCCGGGTCAAACCAGAAATCGCCGACTGCGCTAATCTTGTTTGCGTATTCACCTATTGTGAGCGTTGCGGGAGCTCTTGCGGATTTTGCCATTCTCCAAACTCATTGGTTTACCGGATCAAATGAAAGGTGGTGGGAGTTCATGAAGTCAATTCCCAAAATGTGTTCTGCTGTGTGGGGTAGATCGACTAAAGCTATGGGGTGCTTTGTCGTTATATTGCCAAATTGAATGGGTACAGGGGCTGTGATGCGTCTCTGCTGTGAGTGGCCTGTGAAGCCGCTGAGGGTGATTGTGGCTGTAGTGGGCCACGTGTCTTTCTGAAACATGGTGGAGGAATTAATTGTGGTGCGGGACCCTCCTGTGTCCCAGAGAAATTCGATGGGCTGTCCCCGTATCTTTGCTGCAACTACTGGTCGGCCGGACCGATCCCAGAGGGTGTCGCAGACCCAACTGGGGGAGCCCGAACACCGTCAGTCTGTTCCGTTCAGGTCTGTTTGGTCTGAACGGGTGCCTGCACAATGTATGGGCCCTGTCCTATTCTTATTTAGAGTGTCTGCCTGCTGGGCTCTCTGTGGCTTTCGTGGAGCATTGCATTCTCGTGCAAAGTGTCCTAACTGTCCACAGTTGTAACACTCCTGTTGTTTCTGTGGGGGGCTGTTCCTGCCATCGTTCACCCATGCAGGGTTCTGGTGCATTTTCACCGCTTGGATGTCTGCTTCTGCCTGCTGTTCCTCGGGTTTCCTAACTGCGGATTTGTTTTGGACAGATTGCTCCCAGGTGTGGGACAATCTCTTTAAAACCCATTTCTCATTATGCGCTTCTTCTGAGGGGTCATAGTTGGTACAGGCTTTTTGTCCTGCCTCTGTGGCATGGGAGATAAGGGTGCAGGTCCATTTGGCCATACCGTCTTGGGACAAATGGGCACATTCTAAATGACCGAAAACGGCTGTGAAATGAATCCACAGGCATCCAGCAAACGCTGTGGGGTGTTCCGTCTTTTTCTGCCTGCACTTATTCAGGCCTTCTACTGGGTCACCTCTGTTGTAGCCGATCGCATCTAGGATCGCTGCGTGCATCTCTACAAGGGTGCCTCCTCTTGCATTCTGTGGGCCGGGAAGGGATGCTACGACCAAAGGGTCTAAACTTAAAACTGTGAGCTTCACGTGCTCACACTCATCCAGGCCGTACATGGTCGCCTGCTGCTTTACTCTAGCAAAGAATTGGTGGGGATCTGAGGTGGGGAGGAACGGTGTGATTTTCTCGCACGCGTCCCGTAATTGGGTCACGGATAAGGGGGTGGTATAAAGAAATTCTGTATCTCCGTCCGATGTGACTGTGCGGTGGATGGTTACTGGATTCATTGGTGCCTGAACTATCTGCGATGTGGGGGGTTGGGGCGCTTTTCTCTTCTGGGGCTTTCCTTGCGCACATGTTCCCTGAACATATCTATTCGCGGTCTCATTTAATTCTTCCCAATCCGGGCCGTCTTCTGTGTCTAACTGGGATTCAAAGGTGCTCTGGAAGCCATTCTGAACTGAAAGCAAAGACTGCAGTTCTGCAGTCTGCTTCCTGCACTTCGCATGACCTAGTGAGCTCTGGTGGTAGCATGGAGTGCTCGTAATGCTGCTTTCAGGTCGCTACACTGCCTTTGCAATGCCTCTACCTGTTTCTCTGTTTCCTCTCTTACCAGGACTGCACGTTGCGTGTCCTGATAGGCCTTTTCGTACTGGAAGCTGCTTAAATGCACCAGACAAGACTGGTGTGCCCACTTGGCATCATCCACCTCTCCGTCCTTTGCTGCTAACTTCCTTCTCAACTCTATGTTCTCTTTCTCAACCTCACTTACATCGACCTTGCTAATTCGATGTACTCCTATCTCTTTATGGAGCGTCCAAACGACCTCCTCTGTGTCTCGCAATTGTGCCAGGCAGGACACGATTGCCATCGGCTTGCGAGCTTTTCCCAAGTTATTCTTATGAATCTCTGACAGGTTCTCCCACCAAGTATGTCCTATACTCCCGGGTCCTGTTTCCTCATTATGACAGAATTCACTCCAAAGGGGCCATCCTTTCACTTTGAGGTACTTCCTGATATCCTCTTCCCAAACGGGACACTGTCCTTCTCTGCTGCTCATCGCTGCGACCACAAATTCTTCAGGGTTCATGAGGCGTTGCATTGCCATCTTTCCTCTCTAAATACGTCTCTTAAAATTTGGAACGAGGGGTACTAAGGCGGTGCTGTAATTACGGGTACGGCTTTCGCTATTTTCAGGAATACAAACTCCCGACAGTTTTTCGCAACAAAAACCTATCAGTTTTACCTTATAACCCTGTTAGTTACGCATGCATTAACACACTTCCGAATTACGAGGATTGATCAGAACTGCTTGAACACTTGTGGTTTTTCTGTTCTCAATTGGATTCTAATTCAAATTTTGGGTTCTCCCAGAGTGGTTAAGCCACTTCTAAGTCGGGTCCCGTCAGGATGTCACCAGTAATATGTTGCTAACTTTTGGTTGGCTCTTAATTCGTAATTTGCTCTGTTTGTTTAACCTTTGCTCTAGAGTCGCCAGGTATCTTTATGATACCGCCACGAGGTTCAAGTTCAAGTACTGATCAATAACTCAACACACCAATTAGTAAGATTCAAATCAAAACACATGTATTATATACAGTAAGTCACTACTTATGCATATAATTCTACTTTCTAGACTATTTCTATCACTAAAAGGCCTATACTTAGCTTCGGAATTGGCCCACCAGGTCAGGGGAACAAATGGCCTTTCGTTCAGGTCCTGAGTCTGCAGGATTCACAAGCTGGTATGGACTGGTAGCTAGGAGCGCCTATCTCGTAGCGAGCGTTGACTGGAGACTTACTTGGTTGGTGCGGCAGCTGGGCAGTTCACTCTCAAGGGTTGATTCGCTGCTGAGTGACCCTGCCAAGAAGGACGATTTGAACTTGGGGGCTTTACTTTATAGTCCCCAGGGGCTTCCCGTCCTTCGGGGCGGACCCCGTATCTGGTTCCAAGTGTTTGGACTACTTTCCGATCACTTGGATCGATTTCTCCAATGCTGGAGCGGTTCCCTGATCGCTGGGCAGTCCCTAAATGTCCATTGGCCTTCCTTTGTCTTGGCTCCCACTGGCGCCGAGGAGTCTGGCTTGGCCTTATTCATAGATTATCATAGAATTTACAATGCAGAAGGAGCCATTCGGCCCATCGAGTCTACACCGGCTCTTGGAAAGAGCACCCTACCCAAGGTCAACACCTCCCCTTAACCCAGTAGGTCCACCCAACACTAAGGGCAATTTTGGACACTAAGGACAATTTTACCATGGCCAATCCACCTAACCTGCACATCTTTGGACTGTGGGAGGAAACCGGAGCACCCGGAGGAAACCCACGCACACACGGGGAGGATGTGCAGACTCCGCACAGACAGTGACCCAAGCCAGAATCGAACCTGGGACCCTGGAGCCGTGAAGCAATTGTGCTATCCACAATGCTACTGTGCTGCCCACCATGCTGCCCACCTGAAGTGTATCAATTGTGCCTGGGAATTGCTCATTACTATACCGATGGCTGCTGGTTTCAGTGCTGTCTGGTTTTTGCAAGTTCCAATACACAGGATTTCTGCACTCGCTCGTTTTTGCCTGTGTTGGCTGAATTTCCCTTTAGTCTTTGCGGTTCTCCATTTTAAGTCGGGAAGTGGCCAACCCAGGTGGCTACACAGCCCCCAAAACCACCTCCCCCAACTCCTGCTCCCACTTGCGCCTGGCCTCCCCCATGGGAGCATTCTAGCTCTTCATTGCTCCCCATACATGTCCGCAACCCTGCCTCCCCAATGTCATCCTCCAGCAAAAGCTTATTCTGCAGCACCGGGGGCGGTAGTGCCAGAAATGACGGCACCTCCTTCCTAATAAAGTCCATAACCTGTAGATACCAGAACCTATTCCCCTTTGGTAACTGGTGCATCTCCTCAAGCTCTTCCAGATCTCCAAAGTTTTCTCCCATGAAAAATCCCTGAAGTACTCTATCCCCACCTGCCGCCGCTCCCAGCACCTCGCATCCAACCCCGCCGGCGATAATCTATGATTATCACAAACTGGCACCCACAGCGACATGCCTTCCAATTCAAAATGTCGTCTACACTGGTTCCAAACCCTCTGTGCTGATACCATCACTGGGCTTGTGGAGTACCGAACCGGCGAGAACGGAAGGGGCGCCAACCCAGTGCCCTCAATGTGGTCCCCCTACATGAGGCTGCCTCCATCCACCCCAAACCAATCGCTCCTCCACCGCCCATTTCCTATCCATGCGATGTTTGCTGCCCATTGGTAATACAACAATCTTCGCAATGCAAGCCCCTGAACCCCACTGTCGAACCCTCCAAGAACACCCGCCTCACACGCGGAGCGTTCCCCCACACAAATTTCAAAATCAACCTAATCACCTTCCTAAAAAAGGACTTCGGAGCAAAAATCGTGATGTTCTGAAATACGAACAAAAACTTCGACAGCATCGTCAGCTTCACCGTCTGCACGCGCCCCACCAAATACAGTGACATGATTCTATCGTAGCTCCCAACCAGGTCCGAAATATACAACAGGAGGTCACCTGCACGCAGAGAAAATCCGTGCTCAACTCCTGCCCTCGCTCAATCCCCCTCCACCCCCTTGACCACCGAAGCGCCATTGCCAACGGCTCTATCGCTAGGGCACAGAGCAACAGGGAGAGTGGGCACTCCTGCTTTTTCCCGGTGTAGCCCAATGTAATCTAAACTAACCTTGTTTGTCCGAACCCTCTCCTTAGCTAAATTGTACAGCAGCTGAATCCAATCCACAAACCCCTGGCCAAACCAAAACGACCCAACACCGCAAACAGTTACGCCCATTCAACCCGACTGAACGCCTTCTCCACGTCCATTGTCAGAACCATGTCCACTTTTCGGCCCTCCAAGGGCATCATAATGACATTAGGCAGCCTCAGTACATTCACCAGCAGCTGCTGCCCCTTTACGTACCCCGTCTTCTCCTGTCACCTGTGGCACGCAACCCTCTATTCGCGATGCTGGCATCTCCACCAACAACTTTGCGTCCACAGTCAACAGCAAAATAAGGCGGTACAATCTGCACTGCTCCGGGTCTTTGGCCTTCTTTAAAATGAACGATGTATCCGGGATATTGGGACCGGTGCTGATGAAGGTGTTTAATGAGGCAAGGGAAAGAGGGGTTCTGCCCCAGATGATGTCACAGGTCACGATTTCGCTTATCCTGAAACGGGACAGGAACCCGGAGCTATGTGGGTCTTACAGGCCGATTTCCCTGTTGAACTTGACGCCAAACTGTTGGCCAAAATTTTGACCTCCAGGATTGAGGATTGTGTACCGAACGTCATTGTGGAGGATCAGACGGGGCTATGTTAAGGGCAAGCAGCTGGTAGCCAACGTAAGAAGGCTGTTAAACGTGATCATGATGTCCCAGAAAGTAGGGAGGTGGAGGTAGTGGTCGCGATGGATGCGGAAAAAGCTTTTGACCGGGTTGAGTGGGATTATTTATGGGAGGTTCTGGGGCAGTTCGGATTTGGGAGGGGCTTTATTGACTGGGTCAGGTTGCTGTACCAGGCTAAAAGCAGTGGTGCCTCTCCCCACTGCTGTTTGCACTGGCTATAGAGCCGCTGGCAATTGCTCTGAGGGCCTCAAGGGGCTGGTCCGGGGGGCGGGGGGGGGGGGGGGGGGGGGGCGGTGGAGCACAGAGTCTCGCTGTGTGCGGACAACCTGCTTCTGTATGTTTCAGATCCAATTGAGGGGATGGAAGAAATCATGGGAATTTTAGGGGAATTTGGCCGGTTTTCAGGGTATAAGCTTAATATGGGGAAGAGCGAGATGTTTGCGGTCCAGGCGAGGGGTCAGGAGAGGGGACTGGGGGAACTGCCGTTTAGACTGGTAGGGGCCAGTTTCAGGTACGGTTTTGGCCCGGTTGGTGGATCAGATGAAAGGTGATTTCCGGAGATGGGATGCGCTCCCGTTGTTTCCAGCTGGTAGAGTCCAAACGGTGAAAATGATGGTCCTCCCGAGAGTCCTGTTTGTATTTCAATGTCTTCCCATCTTCATTCCGCAGTCCTTTTTTAAGCGGGTCAATAAAGTTCTAGCAGGCTTTGTACGGGGGGGGGCAAGTCCCCGCAAGTGAGGAGGGTAATGCTGGAGCGGAGTCGGGGAGAGGGAGGGCTGGCGCTGCCGAACTTTAGCAATTATTACTGGGCGGCTAACATAACCATGATTAGGAAGTGGCTGGCGGGGGGTCGGCATGGGTGCGTATGGAAGCGGCTTCTTGCAAGGGCCCAAGTTTGGGGCGCTGGTAACGGCGCCTCTGCCGTTCCCGCTGGCGCGGCACTCCACCAGTCCCGTGGTGGTGGCGGCCGTGAGAGTCTGGGGGCAATGGAGGAGATATGTGGGAGCAGTGGGAGCATCGGTCTGGTCCCCAATCTGCGATAATCACCGGTTTGCCCTGGGGAGGATGGACGGGGGGTTCTGAATATGGAGGAGAGCAGGGATTGAGAGGATGGGGGACTTGTGTATAGAGGGGAGCTTTCCGAATATGAGGGCACTGGAGGAGAAGTTTGCATTGGTGGGGGGAAACAAATTTCGATATCTGCAGGTGCTGGACTTTCTGCTCAGACAGGTACCAATCTTCCCACTCCTGCCGCTAAGGGGGATTCAGGACAGGGTAGTTTCTAGAGGATGGATAGGTGAGGGGAGCGTTTCTGACATTTATAAGGAACTTATGGGATCAGAGGAGACACAGACCGAGGAGCTGAAGCGAAAGTGGGAGGAGGAGCTGGGGAGAGATAGAGGAGGGCCTTTGGGCGGCGCGTTGAATAGAGTCAACGCGACCGCAACTTGTGCCAGACTCAGCCTGATTCAATTCAAGGTCGTGCACCAGGCTCACATGACAGTGGCCCGGATGAGCAGATTCTTTGGGGTGGAAGATAGGTGCGCAAAATGTGCGAGAGGACCAGCGAACCATGTCCACATGTTCTGGGCATGTCCAAAGCTGAGGGGATTTTGGCAGGGGTTTGCTGACGTCATGTCCAAGGTATTAAAAACAAGGGTGGCATTGAGTCCAGAGGTCACGATTTTCAGGGTGTCGCAGGATCCAGGAATCCAGGAGGAGAAAGAGGCAGACGTTCTGGCCTTTGCTTCCCTGGTAGCCCGGAGGCGGATATTACTACTAGCATGGAGGGACTCAAGACCCCGGAAGTCGGAAACCTGGCTATCGGACATGGCTAGCTTTCTCTGTTTGGAGAAAATTAAGTTCGCCTTGAGAGAGTCACTGTTAGGGTTAGCCCGGAGGTGGCAACCATTCATCGACTTCTTTGCGGAGAATTCATCGTCAGCAGAGAGAGGGGGGCGGGGGGGGGGGGGGGCGGGAGCGGGGGTGGTGGTAGTTAGGTTAGCATAGATTAGAGGGGTAATTAATGGCGGGACCTGTTGGGGAGGGAGGTGGTATTTGCACTATGTTTATATTTTCATGTACATTGTTTATATTGCTGCTGTTACAATGCCAAAAAATACCTCAATAAAATGTTTATTAAAAAAAAATGAGCGATGTAGGGCGGCACGGTGGCGCAGTGGTTAGTACTGCTGCCTCACAGTGCTGAGGACCCGGGTTCGATCCCGGCCCTGGGTCACTGACTGGAGTTTGCAAATTCTCCCTGTATTTGCATGGGTCTCACTGCCACAGTCCAAAGATGAATTGGTGAATTGGACGTGTTAAATTGCACCTTAATTGGGAAAAAAAGAATCTTGTACTTTAAATTTCTTTTAAAAATGAGCGAAATAGAGGTCCTGACCATTGACTCATTATACATCTCAAACTGCAGGGGCCTCAGCTCCAACCCAAACTTCTTTTAAAACTCAGATGGGAACCCAGCCAGCCCTGGGGCCTTCCCCACCTGCACCGACCCCACGCAATCCATCACTTCCCTCAGCCCAGTCGGGCCCCAAACCTTGAACCTTCGCCTCCTCAACCCTCGGCAACTCCAACCCGTTCAAGTACTGCCTCATCTCTTCATCCCTCACCGGAGGCACCGAGTCATACAATCTCTGATAGAAGGCCTCAAAAACCTCATTCACCCCCTCCTGTTCCGATACCACCATGCCCCTCTTAACCCTCACCCTTCCAATCTCTCACTGCCGCCTGCTTCCTCAACTGATCCGCAAGCACCCGACTCGCTTTCTCCCCATACTCATAAACCTCCCCCCTCTGGCTCTACATAATTGTCCCACCGCCTTTCCAGTGGAAACCAGCCCAAACTCCATCTGGAGCCTCTGCCTCCCCTTTAGTAACACCTCCTCAGGCGTCACCAAATATCTCCGGCCCACCTTCAGGATGTCCTCCACCGACCTCAGCCACTCAGTCCGCTCTGCTCTCTCTCTGCGCCCGAATCAATATAAATTCCCCCTTTACCACTGCTTTTAGCACCTCCCACAGCGTGGAGGCAGGAAACTCCCCCATATTATTCAGCTCCACATAATTTTGGATGGTCACACTCACCCTCTCACGGCCCTCTTGTCCGCCAGCAACCCCATATCTAACCTCCACTGCTACTGCTGAGCCCCCTCCTGCACCACCCACAAATCCACCCAGTGCGGCCCATGGTCAGAGACCACAATCGTCGAATACTCCGATCCAACTACCCTGCCAACAACGCCTTTTCTAAGACAAAGTAAACAATGCGGGAGTACACCCGGTGCACATGCGAGAAGTACGAAAATTACTTCGCCCTCGGCCTCTCAAATCGCCATGGTCCCTTCCCCTCACCCCCTCCCACACACACATACGCATTCCTTCAACTCCCTCACTGTAGCTGAAACCTTCAGGGACCTCGTATCCAGAACCGTGTTAG
The DNA here is from genome assembly GCF_047496885.1 of Scyliorhinus torazame. Classification (NCBI taxonomy): domain Eukaryota; kingdom Metazoa; phylum Chordata; class Chondrichthyes; order Carcharhiniformes; family Scyliorhinidae; genus Scyliorhinus; species Scyliorhinus torazame. Next base: position 154,883,013 of record NC_092721.1, on the reverse strand, counting down.
AATCTCCCCCCACAATTAGCCGTGCGTATCCAGGTCTGAAATCTTCCCTAGAACCAATCTCAAAAAACCCGCAAATACCAATTTGGGGCATATACATTCAGTAGCACCATAGGCGTCCTCTCTAGCTTCCCATTAACCATGACGATCCCCAGGATCGGTTTCAATACTGCCTTTGAGGAGTTCTTTGAAGAGGTAACAAGCAAGTTAGACAAAGGAGAACCAGTGTACGTGATTTATTTAGATTTCCAGAAGGCCTTTGACAAGGGGCCGCATAGGAGACTGTTGAATAAGTTAAGAGCCCATGGTGTTAAGGGTAAGATCCTGGCATGGATAGAGGATTGGTTGACTGGCAGAAGGCAAAGAGTGGGGATAAAGGGGTCTTTTTCAGGATGGCAGCCAGTGACTAGTTGTGTGCCTCAGGGGTCTGTGCTGGGACCACAACTTTTCACAACATACATTAATGATCTGGAAGAAGGAACTGAGGGCACGGTTGCTAAGTTTGCAGATGATACAAAGATCTGTAGAGGGACAGATACTATTGAGGAAGCAAGGGGTATATAGAAGGATTTGGACAAACTAGGAGAGTGGGCAATGAAGTGGCAAATGAAATACAATGTGAAAAAGTATGAGGTTGTGCACTTTGGAAGGAGGAATTTAGGCATAGACTATTTTCTAAATGGGGAAATGCTTAGGAGATCAGAAACACAAAGGGACTTGGGTGTCCTTGTTCACGTTTCACTTAAGGTTAATGTGTAGGCTCAGTCGGCAGTTAAGAAGGCAAATGCAATGTTAGCATTCATGTCAAGAGGGCTAGAATACAAGACCAGGGATGTACTTCTGAGGTTGTATAAGGCTCTGGTCAGACCCCATTTGGAGTATTGTGAGCAGTTTTAGGCTCCGTATCTAAGGAAGGGCGTGCTGGCCTTGAAAAGGGTCCAGAGGAGGTTCACAAGAGTGATCCCTGGAATGAAGAGCTTGTCGTATAAGGAACGGTTGAGGACTCTGGGTCTGTACTCGTTGGAGTTTAGAAGGTTGAAGGGGGATTTTATTGAAACTTACAGGATACTGCGAGACCTGGATAGAGTGGACGTGGAGAGAATGTTTCCACTTGTAGGAAAAACTAGAACCAGAGGACACCATCTCAGACTAAAGGGACGATCCTTTAAAACAGAGATGAGGAGGAATTTCTTCAGCCAGAGGGTGGTGAATCTGCGGAACTCATTGCCGAAGAAGGCTGTGGAGGCCAAATCACTGAGTGTCTTTAAGACAGAGATAGATAGGTTCTTGATTAATAAGGGGATCAGGGGTTATGGGGAGAAGGTTGGAGAATGGGGATGAGAAAATATCAGCCATGATTGAATGGCAGAGCGAACTCGATGGGCCGAGTGGCCTAATTCTGCTCCTGTGTCTTATGGTCTTAAGCCAACCTCAAAGGCCACCCCCATTTAAACGCCGTACGCAGCAGGCAATTAAGAAGGCAAACTGAATTTTGTCCTTCATCGTTAGAGGGGTGGAGTTTAAAAACAGGGAGATCATGTTGTAGCTGTATAGGGTGCTGGTGAGGCCACAGCTACAGTACTGTGTACAGTTTTGGTCTCCTTACTTGAGAAAAGATGTACTAGCACTGGAGGGGGTGCAGAGGAGATTCATCAGGTTGATTCTGGAGTTGAAAGGATTGGCTTATGAGGAGAGACTGAGGAGACTGGGACTATACTCATTGGAATTTAGAAGAATGAGGGGGAATCTTCTGGAAATATATAAAATAACGAAGAGAATAGATAGGATAGAAACAGGGAGGTTGTTTCCACTGGCAGCTGAAACTATAACTAGGGGGCAGAGCCTCAAAATAAGGGCACGCAGATTTAGGATGAGATTTAGACTGTGAATTTCTGGAATTCTCTGCCCAGTCAAGTAGTTGAGGCTATTTTGTTGAATGTTTTTAAGGCAAAGGTGGATAGATTTTTGAACAGTAAAGGAATTATGGGTTATGGTGAGTGGGTGGATAAGTGGAGCTGAGTCCACAAAAAGATCAGCCATGATCTTATTGAATGGCGAAGCAGGCTCGATGGCGCTAGATGGCCTACTCGTGCTCCTAGTTCTTGTGTTCTTATGTTCCACTAATCAACCTGGTGGGGAGGCTCCTCACCTCCCCCCCTTCACCGATCAGCCATAATTCCACATTAGTCAACTCCCTCAGGCCTACGCCTTGCTCACCCTTGGGCCCAACCCAGGCTGTCCGCTGCGATCTCCCAAAACAAATTGCGCCACATCAACATCAGCATCCACCCCCCCCCCCCCCAATATAAACAAAGACAAAGAAAACCCAACCACCCCTCACTCCCTCCACAGGTCGACCCGCACTTCACTCCCGTTAACTAGCTATGGTGGCCCCTACTCGAGGCCTCCATCTACCTCTCTTCCCCGCAACCGCCCTTCACCTGGAAATCCCCAAAACCAGTAAAAAACAAAAACAAAACACACTCTCCCACTCCGCACCCATATTCAATAAATAAACCATCCACCCGTTGTGTGAACCCACATTCCCCACTTTAGCTTCTCCAAAGTTCAGTGTCCTCACACACCTCCCAGTCCATGGTCTCTCATAAATTCACTCGCCTTCTCTGGCGTGTCAAAATAAAACTTCCAATTCTAGTGCGTGACCCACAGACGAGCAGGATACAACACCCCAAACATCACCCCGTCCTTGTAGAGGGCAGCCTGGATTATAACGGGTCTGCCGCTTGGCCAACTCTGCACCCAGGTCCTAGTAGATCCTCAGCCCATTTCCTTCCCAGGTGCACTTTTTCATTTGTTTCGCCCACCTCAGTATCTTCTCCTATTCTAGAAAACGATGCAGCCACACCACCATCGCCCTCGGCAGCTCCTCCATCTCTGACCTCCTCAGCGCCTGTGCGCTCAATCCATCTCGGGGGGATGGTAAAATACCCCGTGCCCCACCAACTTCTCCAATATACTCGCCACATACTTTGTGGCCTGTGTTCCCTCAATCCCCTCAGGTAGCCCCACAATCCAGAGTCCCTGGGGTGGGGGTGCTGGGGACGGTCGGGGTGCAGGTCCTCCCACAATGCGTTCTGCCCGCTGCCCACCAGATGCACCAGGGACAGGAGGGAGAGGGAGTCCGAGGTGCAAAGGTGTTCCGGCATCTCCCCTGTGGGAGTCACCGGCACGGGCCCCATCACCTCCTCCTCCCTCGGGGAGCCAGCGGACCCCCCATCCACCTGGAGATGCCAGTCCTGGAGGCCCACTCTGATCTCGACGAGGGTCTGCATGCTCGCGGCCATGGAGCACAGGGAGTGGACCATCTCCGCCTGGAACTGCGGCACATCACACTGCGACTGTGCCACCACTCTGTGGGTCTGTGCCACATCAGCCAGTGACTGGGCCACCTCACTCTGGGACGGTGCAATGCTGGCCAGCGCCTGGGCAATGCCACCGACGTTCACAGCCATGGCCTGCTGTGACTGGGCCATGCTGAAGTGCGCCGCTGCAATGTCCAGGCGTCTCTTCCACCGCCTGCACAGAATGCCCCAGGCCTTACTGTCACTACCAATGCCTCCACCGCGGACGCCACCCATGCGGTGTCAGCCTGAGTGGCATGCATGGCCGGGACTACACCCTGCTCCTGCACGCGGTTGGACTCCTCCACCTGCGCCTGCAGGTACTGGAGGCTCACAGACATCCCCTCTTGTAGTCCCTGGCTGTCTGACTGCATCTGCATTGTGCCTGGGACTGGATGTTCCAGAGGCCCTGGACCAGTCTGGACGGCAGCTCGTTCCTGGGGCTGGCCTGCCCTCCGGCCGTCCAGCCCCTCAACTGCTCCTACCTCCACCTGCTGTACCAGATGGATTGGATTGGATTGGTTTATTGTCACGTGTACCGAGGTACAGTAAAAAGTATTTTTCTGCAAGCAGCTCAATAGATCATTAAGTACGTGAAAAGAAAAGGAAATAAAAGAAAATACATAATAGGGCAACACAAGGTGCACAATGTAACTGCATAAGCACCGGTATCGGATGAAGCATACAGGGGTGTAGTGTTAATGAGGTCAGTCCATAAGAGTTTAGGAGTCTGGTAACAGCGGGGAAGAAGTTTTGAGTTTCTTCGTGCGTGTTCTCAGACTTTTGCCCGATGGAAGAAGCTGGAAGAATGAGTAAGCTGGGTGGGAGGGGTCTTTGATTATGCTGCCTGCTTTCCCCAGGCAGCGGGAGGTTTGATGGAGTCAGTGGATAGGAGGCGGGTTTGTGTGATGGACTGGGCTGTGTTCACGACTCTCTGACGTTTCTTGCGGTCTTGGGCCGAGCAGTTGCCATACCAGGCTGTGATGCAGCCCGATAGGATGCTTTCTATAGTGCATCTGTAAAAGTTGGTAAGGGTTAATGTGGACATGCCGAATTTCCTTAGTTTCCTGAGGAAGTATAGGCGCTGTTGTGCTTTCTTGGTGGTAGCGCCGACGTGGGTGGACCAGGACAGATTTTTCGAGCTGTGTACCCCATGGATTTTGAAACTGATAACCATCTCCACCTCGGCCCCATTGATGCTGACAGGGGTGTGTACAGTACTCTGCTTCCTGAAGTCAATGACCAGCTCTTTAGTTTTGCTGCCATTGAGGGAGAGATTGTTGTCGCTGCACCACTCCACGAGGTTCTCACTGCGATGTGTGGTGCGCACCAGATAGTGTCCCATGAGCCTCCTCACTAATGTGCCCAACCAAGCTGATAGTCTCTGGATGGTGGAAGGTGTAGGAGACAGTGTGATGGAAAGTCAGTGTAACCCTCCGACCCGAGCTCCAGGGTGTCCGGAGTCTCGGGCGGAGGGCTGGTGTCGGGCTGCTCTCCCCATCAGTGCTCAGCTGTCTGGGGGACACCGGCTCTGGCACTGGCTGGGGCCGGGGGACTCCGGATGGACCGGTACCATATCCGGCAGGTCCTGTAAGTCACAAGGTGACATGGATGATTAAACAGCGGGCTGGGGGTGAGTCGGGGTGGCCGGGGGGGCCGAGTGGGTGAGGGGGGTGAGGGGGGTGTAGGATGAGTGGGTGAGGGGGGTGGAGGGGTTGCCCACACATGTGTCATGGGCAACCGTAACTCAGCGGGGTCCCACTTGCTCGCCCGTTACCGCACTCACCCTCGGCGACATCCCTTTCCTCTGGGCCGCCGGCCATGTTCAGGGCTCTCTCCTTAGGCATGGTGAGGGACCGCAGTTTTGTTGGTTCCCCTCCGGTCTTCTCCAACTTCCGGTGGTTGTGCGCGACCTACTCCAGGGGGCGGGGTGGTGGTGGGGGGCGCGGGGGGGGGAAACGTAAACAGCGGTCCAATGCATGCAGCCCAGGGGTTTGGTAGATGGTGGGTGGCATGTGGGGCAGGGTGAGGGTTCGGCCGTCCCCCGGGGGGGGTGGGGTTCATGTTACCGGTGTGTGGGGGCGCAGGGTTAGTGTCAGGGGCATGGAGTAGCCAACTCACCCTGAGAAGGTTGTGCAGTTTCTTCCGGTACTGCATGCCAGTCCAGACTACATTGCCTACTGCGCAGACCACCTCTGCCAGCTGTGCCCTGGCACGGCGGACGGCGGCGCCTGGTGGCCTTCCAACCAGGCCGGGCATAGGGTCATCCTTCTCTCCTCCACGGTGTCCAGGAGTGTGTCCAGCTCAGCGTCAGTGAACCGTGGCGCTGCTCTCCTTCCAGCCATATTGTTGACTGGGACGGTGTGTGTGGGGAGATGGACCGTTCAAGTGCGGCTGCGGCATGTAAGCCTCATGAGTGCCAATCACGGACCCGGCATATCCGGAACCGTTTTCCATGGAATTGATTGCGTTCCACAGGGCGAAGGTGCTGGCCCATTTAAAGCACTGCCACTGTTGTGCCGTTTTTTCTGTCGCAAAATGCCACTGTTCCCACGCCGGCGTCGGCACTTAGTCTCAGAAACGGAGAATCCAGCTCCAGAAACTTGGGATGAGATGTAGAATTGCAGGTTAATTCTAACTGTGTAATATGCTAAGCAGACACTGTATATATCATCCGAGGAAGCAAAGTAACATTGTATGATTTTTCCTTGTGGAAGATGGAGCCAGAGCAGTGAGATATATTTCAACAATGCTTGTGTTTTATATACGTCTGCAGACTCAATATGTGTTCTTTATTAGTCAAACTATACCAAGAATATTATAGAAACTACCAGTGAATCAGTCAAAAGTCAGTGTGCGGAAAATTACTGGAGACTATTATCCAGGACAAAATTCATTCTAATTTGAGGAACCATGGATTAATAAGAGACAACCAGAATAAATATGGTAAATTGTGCCTGATTAGCCTGATTGAACTTTTTGAGAAAGCAACAGAGGATTGATGGAAGAAATACAATAGATAATGCACATATAGGGCTGGTCCGGAAACAATTCTAAGTAGCGAGCGGGAATTGCTGCGAGCTTCCGGCGGTCGGCCAAGCAAGGTCGGCAACGCAATTCAACGTTAATTGGTCCATTGGCCTCACGGGCTTCTCGCCGCAAATAACGGCTCACCAGCTGTTCGCCGGCACTGCGGTCACCAGCCCCTCGCTAACAAGATCGAGCAGCACTTAAGCTGCACTTGCACAGCCAACACCAGCCAGCTCGCAACAAAGGTGCCAGGACACCGGCCTCAAGATTCGGGGACGCTGACCTGGGGAGGCTCCTGGACTGACTGACCCATCCTCCCCCACTGACCACATGTCTATTCTCCCCCAGGTCCTCCAGCTGACGGCACCGGCCCATCCCGGGCGGTTTCCTCTCCTACCTCCAAGGAGAACACCTCGGAGATGAGAACCGAGGATGCCACATAGTCGCGGCACAGCTGTCATCCCCACCCTCCAGCAACGCAGATACAGGCACCTCGGTGGGACATGTTAGTGGACAGGCTTCGGGGGCACAATCTGGTGAGTACCACACAACTGGTGAGGCAAATCAGGTGGAGGCAGGAACCTCTCGGCGAGACAGCAGTCGGAGGGCTGATGGATCCCAGGAACCAGCTGGGCCCCAGCGTGATGCTGAGCCTCTGGAACAGAGTTACCTGGAGCTGATGGAGACAATAGGTTGCGGCCGGGATGTTCAGAGGGAAATGTCAGTGTCGCTCGAGCAGATCCATAGCCGCTTGGAAGAGTCCCAGAGGCTACGGGCGCAGGAGATATTGCCAGCAATGAGTGGCATCAAGGCCAACACTGCTGTGGTGGCGACTGCAGGGGAGAGCCTTGTGCACAATGTCGGCACCATGAGTGAAGGTGTCCGAGGCTTTGCGCAGTCGGTGACGGCCATGGCTGAGGGTCTCGGCAGAATGACCGCCTCACTGGGGGATGTCACCCAGTACCAGGCTTTGTTTTCTTTTATTTATAAATTTTGAGTATCCAGTTCATTTTTTCCAATTAAGTGGCAATTTAGCATAGCCAATCCACCTACCCTGCACACTCTTTTGGCTTGTGGGGACGAAACCCATGCAAACACGGGGAGAATGACCGAGTACCAGGCTGACCTTGATGGGGGTCTGCGGGACATATCACGCTTTCAGATGGGCACGGTCAAAGTGCTGCAGAGCGTGTCCCAGTCATAGGTGGGCATTGTCGAGGCGCTGCAGAGCATGTCCCAATCACTGAAGATCATCGCCGAGGGCATCGACACCGTGGTGCAGGCATTGGGGAACCACCAGAGCTGGCAGAGTCAGATGATACAGGGGCAAGGGGCTCAAACCAGCTGCCCCTCTATCCCAAGGTGAACTCCAGGGCCCTAAGGGCACCGATCGGGAGTGTCAACCCGGGCCTGTCCCATGGACTGGCGACGGTGGGCACCAGCTCCCCCGAGTTTCACCCTTCTGATGAGGCCACGTCTCGAGCTCAGCGCATGGGACAGGGCGGCACATAAGATCATAAGAACGTTAGAACTAGGAGCAGGAGTAGGCCATCTGGGCCTTCGAGCCTGATCCACTTTTCAATGAGATCATGCCTGATCTTTTGTGGATTCAGCTCCACTTTCCGGCCCGAACACCATAAACCTTTATTCCTTTATTCTTAAAAAAAAAAAAGACACGGCTCTGCATGTGCCACTGGCAAGTGTGCCGGGGCACTCCACCCCCAGAGCCCCCAGAGGATGCCCGCCAGGGGCATCGAAGGCTATGGGATGAGGGAAGCAGCTGGCAGCCTCCACCTTTGATGTGCATCCTCGGGAGACACCTAGACATAGTGGTAGAGCTAGGAGGCCAAGCACATCGAAGATCACTGAGAGCACAGGGGGAGGGGGTGTAGACAGGGGTGGGGAGGGGGCTGGGTTTGGGATGTGGGGAGGTGGCACTATTGGGAGTGGGGTATTGTACAGAACATTAAACTCTTTTTTGGAAACAGGATTATCACGGGATTTGTGTGGGCCAACAAGACCCCGCGAGTTAAAAAACTGTTTTTGGAGCGCAGTCAGGGAGGGGGAGGGTTGGCGCTTCCAAATTTCTGTAGCTACTACTGGGCGGCTAATGTAGCCATGATTAGGAAATGGGTAATGTAGGAGGGGTCGGCGTGGGGGCGGCTAGAGGCGACGTCCTGCAAAGGCACCAGCCTAGGGGCACTAGTAACGGCACTGCTGCCGTTCTCGCCGGCACGATACACCACAAGCCCGGTGGTGATGGCGGCACTGAGGGTCTGAGGTCAGTGGAGAAGGCACAGGAAGGAGGAGGGGACCTCAGTTTGGACCCTGATATGGATCAATCATAGATTTGTTCCGGGGGTTTTCAAAGCTGGCACAGGGCAGGCCTTAGAAGGATGGGAGACCTGTTCATAGATGGGATTTTCCCTAGCTTGAAGGCGCTGGAGGAGAAATTCAGCCTGCCCCCTGGAAACGCCTTCAGATACCTCCAAGTCCGCGACTTTCTCAAAAAACAGGTGGGGACATTTCCATTGCTACCCCCTCGTAGGATACAGGACAGGGTGGTGTCTGGCATCTAGGTAGAAGAGAGGAAGGTGTCGGACATCTACCAAGAACTGCAGGAGGCGGAGGAAGCCTCAGTGGAGGAACTGAAGGGCAAGTGGGAGGAGGAGCTGGGTGAGGAGCTAGATGAGGGCCTGTGGGCTGATGCCCTGGCAGGGTAAATTTCTCCTCATCATGTGCCAGGCTCAGCTTAATTCAGTTTAAGGTGGTACATCGGGCACACATGACGACGGCGAGAATGAGCAAGTTTTTTGGGGTAGAGGACAGGTGCGTGAGATGTGCAGGGAGTCCAGCGAACCATGTCCATATGTTCTGGCCATGCCCGGCACTTAAAGAATTCTGGCAGGGCTTTGCGAGGGCTATGTCCAGGATTTTGGACACTCGGGTGAAGGAGAGTCCAACAATAGCGATCTTTGGGGTGTCAGAGGATCCGGGAGTGCAGGAAGCGAAAGAGGCCGAGGTTTTGGCCTTTGCCTCCCTGGTAGCCCGGAGACGGATCTTGTTAATGTGGAGAGATTCGAAACCCCCGAATGTGGAGACCTGGGTTAGTGACTTGGCTGGGTTTCTCAGCCTGGAGCGAATAAAGTTTGTCTTGAGAGGTTGCTAGGGTTCTCTCGGCGGTGGCAACCATTCCTTGATTTTCTAGGAGAGCGTTAAAATGTTAGCAGCAGCAGCAACCGGGAGGTGGGGGGTGGAGGGGGGAGGGGTGGGGGGGGGGGCGGGGGCTTAGGTGGGGAACTGTTCATTTAATGTGTATTCTCTTTGTGTATAATAATAACAGCCACCTAGTTTTGTTAAATATTTTCCTTTTATTTTTCTGTTATTGGTTATGTAAAAATTCTGTTTGAAAAAAGCTTTAATAAAAACAAATTTAAAAAAACAACTCTTTTTTGCACAACCATTATGATGCCTCTGTCATAAGGCGGCACGGGGGCACAGTGGTTAGCACTGCTGCCTCATGGCACCCCGGACCTGAGTTCCATCCCGACTCTGGAACACTGTCCGTGTGGAGTTTGCACATTCTCCCCGTGTCTGCGTGGGTCTCACCCCAACAATCCAAAGATGTGCATGGCCACCCTAAATTGCCCTGTAATTGGGGAAAAAAAGAATGGAGCGCATTAAATTAATTTTAAAAAACGATGCCTCTGTCACTTACTTCCGCAATGCAGACCGACCTCCAGACCCTTTGCCCATCTCTCCAGGGCACTCAGCCATGGACATGTCCCCGGGACTGTAACCCATCCCCTGGGTGTTCAGATGATGTGTGTGTGATGTTGCCCCCGGCATTGTTCAGGCATCAGGATGAGATTGGGATGCTAGATGATGACTGCCACATGCTACAAGGCCCGCCCACCACAGGAATCCACTTGGCATCTATGAAGTGCTCACTTAACCACGGCTGCCAATTCCCTATCAGCAATAGCCTTCAGCCACGCAGCCAGAGGCTTCAGCAGGCGGTGGGGGGTATGGGTGATCGTTGGGGCAGATGGGTTGCCCCAGGAATGGTTACGTATGATCCAGGGGTTGGCATGGTGTTGCCGTGAGCGGTTGCCCCCCCCAGGGCCTCCTCTACACCCCCCCCCCCCCCCCATGGCGGCCCACCCCTGTGGAGGGTCCCCCAACCACAGCCGAGCTTCCCCCTCCTGCCCCACACCGCCGGGCTCTGGGGCGGCACATCCAGTGCCCCTGGTCTCTTTGCCTGTGGCTACTCACCTTCTCGACTCCCCACAGAAGCCCTTCCGCCAGTTTCACGTTTGTCACAAGGAGTACTAATCAGTGCCAGCATGACCACTTGCTGGGGAGGCAGCCGAATGATGGGAGGCCATTTAATATGGGGTCACAGAATCATAGAATTTACAGCGCAGAAGGAGTCTATTTGGCCATCGAGTCTGTACCGTTTGTATATATTCATTCTATGGAAATGGGGTTGAAGTGGTGATAATTGGTTTCTCGCCACACTACGGCGAAATCCCGATTTCACCTATGGGAGCGGGCTGGTTGCATCAGAGACTGTTTGACGTGGTTCTAGTTTTTGGTATCTATTCGCTGGCCTCTTAACGCTTGGGTGAGAGTGCAACGAGGCTGCAGAATCGCGACCAAAGTGTTGATGCCGACGCAGAAGTCATGGAGGTCCATGACAGCAAAACTGGCACCGCACCTGGACCGGTTCTGCTACTATTAAGGAATAGTTAAGGGGCTAGCACTGGTGCCACGTGGAACACAATCGATTCCAATGAGAAACGGTGTGGGATTCGCTGGTTCCGCGATTGACACTCGGGGGGCTGATAAGCTGCAGCTGTATATACACACTTCACTCCCCACACACACCAACACAGCCAACAAGATGGCAGCAAGGAGAGAAGCCCCAAGGTTCATGGATGCCGAGCTGGAGACCCTCCTGGATGTGGTGGAGGAACAAAGAACAGCACAGCACAGGAACAGGCCCATCGGCCCTTCAAGTCTGCGCCGACCATGGTACCTGCCTAAACTAAAACCGTCTGCACTTACAGATTCCGTATCCTTCCATTCCCACCCGATTCATACATTTGTCTACATGCCCTTTAAATGCTGGTATCGTACCTGCTCCCACCACCTCCTCCGGCAGCGTGTTCATATTTACCATCGTCTGTGTAAAAAACCTGCCTCGCATATCTGTTCTAACCTTAACCCACACAGTTTAAACCTATGTCCCCTAGTACTTGACTCTCCTACCCTAGGAAAGAGCATCTGACTATCCACTCTGTCCATGCCACTCATAATCTTGTAGACCTCTATCTGGTCGCCTCTCAAACTCTGTTGTTCCAGTGAGGACAGACCAAATTTATCTAACCTCTCCTCATAGCTAATGCCCTCCATACCAGGCAACATCCTAGTAAACTGCTTCTGTACCCTCTCCAAAGCCTCCACATCCTTCTGATATTGTGGCGACCAGAATTGTACACCATATTCCAAATGAGGCCAAACTAAGATCCTGTACAGCTGCAACATGTCTTGTCAATTTTTATATTCAATGCCCCGATCGATGAAGGCCAGCATGCCGTATGCCTTCTTGACCACATTATCCACATGCGTTGCCACTTTCAGTGATCGGTGGACATGCACGCCCAGATCTCTCTGCCTGTCAATACTCGCAAGAGTTCACCATTTATTGTGTAATTTTTACATGCATTGGACCTTCCAAAGTGTATTACCTCACACTTGTCGGGATTAAACTCCATCTGCCATTTCTCCGCCCAAGTTTATATCCTTCTGCATCCTCTGACAATCTTCTTTACTATCCGCAACTCAACCAATTTTTGTGTCGTCTGCGAACCTACTAATCAGACCAGTTATATTTTCTTCCAAATCATTTAGATACACTATGAACAACAAAGGTCCCAGAACTGATCCCTGTGGATCATTGCTAGTCACAGCCTTCCATTCAGAAAAACACACTTCTACTACTACCTTCTGATTTCTGTGCCAAGCCAGTTCTGTATCCAACTTGCCAGCTCTCCTCTGATCCCATGTGACTTCACCTTTTGTACCATCCTTGCCCTCCCCCGCATCCTCCTCGTCAGACAAGGACTGGCATTCCTCCTCCTCCTCCAGCACATTGGCCTTTTGCTGTACGATGTTGTAGAGGACGCAGCAAGCCGCCACGATGCGGGCGATCCTCTCTGCGTCATATTGGAAGGCCCTTCAGACAGGTCCAGGCACCTAAATCGCATCTTCAGGAGACTGAAGCACTGCTTGATCACGCTCCTGGTTGCTGTATGGGCCATTGTTGTAAGGTCTCTGCATCAGTCTGTGGCCTCCAGATTGGTGTCATCAGCCATGACCACAGTGGATAACCCCTGTTGCCCTGGAGCCAACCCCTAGGCCGGGTGGGGGGGGGGGGGGGGGGTGGCATCTCGAACCATGTGAGGAATTGTCGAGTGCGCCAGGATGAAGGCATCATGCACACTGCATGGGTATTGGGCGCAGAGGTGAATGATGCGCAGCTGATGGTCACATATCAGCAGTACATTCACCGAGTGGAACCCCTTTTGGTTGGTGCAGAGCGGTCTGTTATCACAGGTGCCCATAGGGAGACAAGCATCGCATCAATCACCCCATGGACCTGGGGCATTCCATTGATGGCGGCTAATTCCGCTGTCCGGGCATCCTGGTGGGCCCGGTTCACATTGAAATAGATGTATACCGCTTGGGTGTATAGGACCTCCGCGACAGCATGGATGCACCTGTGCACCGAGGTCTGTGAGATCTGTGTCAAATCCCCACTCGGCACCTGGAAGGACCCCATTGCGTAAAAGTTCAGGTCGACCGTCACCTTGATGGCCATCGGGAACGGGTGTCCTCCCCCATATCCCCGCGGTACCAGGTGTACCATGATCTGGCAGATATGTCGCATTGCCTCTCTGCTCAGCTGGGGCCTCCGACGGCATGCCCGGTCCGGCATGTCCTCGAATGACAGGCGCACACATGAGGCCTCCTTGCCACCTGCTCCTCCTCGGCCTGTTGGGTTGCTCACTCTCCATCCTGGGCGGCTACTACCTGTTCCTCTGGGGCAGGCTCTGCTGCTGCAGCTTCATCCTCCTCGAGCACCTCCATCTCGTACAAGCCGCAGGGCATCCCCCAGCGACTAGCAGGAAGGCCACCATTGCTGGTTGAATTCCAAATTCCATTGTCTGCAGGGGTGAAAGACCGACATATTAGTATGGTGCATACTCCTGTGCCAAATCAGGTCCAACGGCCTACATGGTGGCCCTGGTTAGCACTGCGGAATCTGCCCCCACATGTCCTCCTCATCCTGCACCCCTGGCCCTGCCGATGCCCAGCACCGGGGGGCCTCTGGCCCTGGTGCCTATCCCTGATGCCAGGGGTACCGTTGGCTGGCACTGCCCTTGACAGGGGGTGGTGCCGGTTTGATGCCGATCAGCCATGCTCCGCCCCCTTGGAAGTGGCATAATCGTGTAGCGTGACGCATGCCATTGCAAAGGCGTTGGCACGTCAGAAAATCCCTACTGTGCAGAAGGAGGCCATTCGGCCCATCGAGTCTGCACCGACCATTTGAAAGACTACCCTACACAGATCCAACCACTGCCCTACCCCTGTAACCCCACCTAACCTTTGGACACTTGCGGGCAAGTCATCATGGCCAATCCACCTAACCTGCATATCTTTGAACTGTGGGAGGAAACTGGAGCACGCAGTGGAAACCCAAGCAGACACTCGGAGAACGTGCAAACTCTACACAATCACCCAAGGTCGGAATCAAACCTGGGTCCCTGGTGCTGTGAGGCAGCAGTGCTGACCACTGTGCCTCCGTACTGATATCGAAGACTAGAACGCAGACAGAGAAGGGACTGGATGGGAATTGAACTTTATGAATGGGAAGGGATGCACGCAGACTCCGAAATAGGAGGGTGTGTGGGGGTTGAGTTAGAGTGTCCCAACAGGGATGGGTCCCACAGAGATTCATGGAGGTGGGGGCGGGGAAAGACTTTCAGCAGGCCCTCCCACGATGCTCCGCCCCCGATGGGCCAAGTTCCAGACCACACGGTTGACGTGTGGTCTGAGCGGTCGGGAACCCGGCGTGGCGACTGCGGACTGTGTCCAGCGTCACCACACTTGGCTGGGATTCGTGCCGCGGATGGCAGGACGGGTCCGTGCATGGCCAACGCCATGTTGTACGGCGCAACCGCTGCAGGTCGCGCCATGCCCAGGCGCGGCCAAGGACCTGGCCATTCTCCAGCCGTTTTCGCTGTAGGTGCCAGGAGCTTCACCCGGCGCTGCTGCCAGCCCCTCACCGGTCCCGGAATCGGTGAGGGTGCCGCGCCGATTTTGGCATCGTAAAACCCCTGTGAATTCTCCGTTTCAGCCGGCACTCCTGCTGATGCCGTGGGGTGGTGAGGGGGGGGGGGGGGGGGGCGGCACCCAGCCAGTGTCCAGCCCGGCAGCCCACGGTCACGCCTCTCTCTCTCTCTCCCTCTTCAGCCATGAGGCCAGTTTTGCAATTTCTAAAAGCACAAGTGTACCGCGCCGTCGGGAGCTCGCCCCATCGGAAGCGGAGAATCGTGTAGCCCCTGGAGAATACCGGGTCAGGCCCGCCAATGACATGCAAACTGTTGACGCCGCTGTCGAGGTGACGGAGAATTGTGATTTGGTGTCAAATCGACGTCAGCCGCCATTTTGCCGTCGTTACCTATTCTCCGCTCAATCGCGTTTCCTGATTTTGGTGTCAGACAATGGAGAATCCTGCCCATAAACTTTGCAAAGGCATTTGACAAAGTACCCCACAATAGATTTGTGTGTAAATGTCATGACTAGCCATAGGAGGAGTTCCCTAAAAGTATTTGACCCGGGCGAGACCCCGCTTTATCATCGTCCAGCTGGGATACCCGCTAATTATTACAAACCCGGGTGAGTAGGAATGACTGGCCCCATATCTTTATTCAACCCTCCCTTGGGTACTTGTTCCAGACTCAAATGTTTTGTTTAAAAAGGAGCCAATTCAACCACATTTTCTTGAGTTAAGACAGAATTCCCAGAATTCAGAAGGAGGCCATTAGGCCCTTTGGGTCTGCACTGGCCCTTGGAAGGAACACCCTAACTGGGCCCCGCATCCACCCTACAACCCAGTAACCCCATTCAACCTTTAGGACACTGAGGGGCAATTGAGCATGGCCAATCCACCTAAGCTGCTCATCTTTCGACTGTGGAAGGAAACTTGAGCATCCGGGGGAAAACTACGCAGACATTTTTTTCCCATAAATTTAGTGTACCTGATGCACGATCAATTAGACTCGAAGACAAGGTTGTATCATAACTGAAGGCTTTAATAGGCTAGATCTGTTCCCCAGCAGCTTCGGTACAGAATGAGGGCTGCTGGAACGGCACCTGTTCTTATACCCCGCCTGTCAGGGCGGAGCCAATACCAAACAGCCAATGGTAAGCTGCTAGGCTTACCCAATGGTCTACAGCCTCTCGGGTACCGCAATACCTGATACTACCACATTCACCCCCTGTTAAAAAAGAATCCGGCGGGGGTGGTGGCCAGTGGTTACAATTGCATTGAACATGGTATGACCAGATATGGAGGTACCGTGAGTATTTACAAGTGTGGGAGATATATATATAGTCAGCGTTCATGTACAGTTACAGTGTAGCAATCAGTCGGTCGGGTGGCCTGGTCGTCCTCCTGGATCGTCTGAGTTCTGGTGGGGGTCCGGGCGTCTGCGACTCCGGGAGCGTGGCTTCGTCGTCCATGGCAGCTTTGTCACCCCTAGGCAGCGCTGGTGGGGCAAATGGTTGACACGAGAGGGGGGTGCCTGTAGGGGACGTCGGTGGGTGGGATGGCTGAGGTAGGAGCGGCGGGAGGACCTACCCCCCAGTGAGGTGCTGTGGGGGGGGGGGGGGGTTAGGGTTAGGGGGCAATGGTTCGGGTGCGCGTGGGGTTCCGGCGGGTGCCAGGTCCCGGAGGGAGACTGTATCTTGCCGGCCGTCAGGGAACGCCACGTAGGCATACTGGGGGTTAGCGTGCAGCAGGTGGACCCTCTCAACCAATGGGTCCGACTTGTGCGCCCGCACGTGCTTCAGAAGCAGGATGGGTCCGGGTGTCGCTAGCCAGGTTGGGAGCGAGGTCCCGGAGGAGGACTTCCTGGGGAAGACAAGGAGACGTTCATGAGGTGTCTGATTGGTAGTTGTACAGAGCAGCGACCGAATGGCGTGGAGGGCATCCGGGAGGACTCCCTGCCAGCGGGAGACTGGGAGATTCCTGGACTGTAGGGCCAGTAGGACGGTCTTCCAGACCGTTCCGTTCTCCCTCTCTACCTGCCCGTTTCCCCGGGGGTTGTATCTGGTCGTCCTGCTTGAGGCGATGCCCTTGCTGAGCAGGAATTGACGCAGTTCGTCGCTCATAAAGGAGGACCCCCTATCACTGTGTATGTACGCGGGTAACCCGAACAGTGTAAAGATACCCTGGAGGGCCTTGATGACAGTGGTAGTGGTCATGTCGGGACAGGGGATGGCGAACGGGAACCGGGAGTACTCGTCAATCACGTTCAGGAAGTACGTGTTGCTGTCGGTGGAGGGGAGGGGGCCTTTGAAGTCCATACTGAGGCGTTCAAAGGGACGGGAAGCCTTTATCAGGTGCGCCCTCTCTGGCCGGTAGAAGAGCGGTTTGCACTCCGCGCAGATTTGGCAGTCCCTGGTGACTGTCCTGACCTCCTCGATGGAGTAGGGCAGGTTGCGGGCCTTAATGAAGTGGAAAACGCGAGTGACCCCTGGGTGGCAGAGGTCCTCGTGGAGGGCTCGGAGGCGGTCCACTTGTGCGGTGGCACACGTGCTGCAGGACAGGGCACGGGAGGCTCGTTTAGCTTCCCAGGATGGTACAAGATCTCGTAGTTGTACAGTAAGAAGTCTTACAACACCAGGTTAAAGTCCAACAGGTTTGTTTCGATGTCACTAGCTTTCGGAGTGCTGCTCCTTCCTCAGGTGAATGAAGAGGTATGTTCCAGAAACATGTATATAGACAAATTCAAAGATGCCAGACAATGCTTGGAATGTGACCATTAGCAGGTGATTAAATCTTTACAGATCCAGAGATGGGGTAACCCCCAGGTTAAAGAGGTGTGAATTGTGAATTGTGTCAAGCCAGGACAGTTGGTAGGATTTCGCAGGTCAGATGGTGGGGGATGAATGTAATGCGACATGAATCCCAGGTCCCGGTTGAGGCCGCACTCATGTGTGCGGAACTTGGCTATAGGTTTCTGCTCGGTGATTCTGCGTTGTCGCGCATCCTGAAGGCCGCCTTGGAGAACGCTTACCCGGAGATCAGAGGCTGAATGCCCTTGACTGCTGAAGTGTTCCCCGACTGGAAGGGAGCATTCCTGCCTGGTGATTGCGCGACAGTCTATATACATGTTTCTGGAACATACCTCTGTGCTCACCCCAGTCTGGGGTGAGTCTGGAACATACTGTGCTCACCCCAGTCCAACGCCGGCATCTCCACATCGTAGTTGTAGGTGGAGAGTTCGATCCTCCACCGCAAGATCTTGTCGTTTTTTATCTTGCCCCGCTGTGCATTATCGAACATGAACGCCACCGACCGTTGGTCAGTGAGGAGAATGAATCTCCTGCCGGCCAGGTAATGCCTCCAGTGTCGCACAGCTTCTACTATGGCTTGAGCCTCCTTTTCGACTGAGGAATGGCGAATTTCTGAAGCATGGAGGGTATGGGAGAAGAAGGCCACGGGTCTGCCTGCTTGGTTGAGGATTGCGGCCAGAGCTACTTCGGACGCATCGTTCTCGACCTGGAAGGGGAGGGACTCGTCGATGGCCCGCATCGCGGCCTTTGCAATGTCTTCTTTGATGCGGCAGAAGGCCTGGCGGGCCTCCATCGACAGGGGGAAGGTTGTGGACTGGATTAGCGGCCGGGCTTTGTCTGCGTAGTTAGGGACCCACTGTGCGTAATAGCTGAAAAACCCGAGGCAGCGCTTCAGGGCCTTGGGGCAGTGAGGAAGGGGGAACTCTATAAGGGGGAGCATGCGTTCAGGGTCGGGGCCTATGACTCCATTTCACACTACTTAGCCGAGAATGGCTAGGCGGTCAGTGCTAAAGACGCATTTATCCTTATTGTACGTTAAGTTAAGGACTTTTGCGGTCTGGAGAAATTTTTGGAGGTTGGTGTCGTGGTCCTGCTGGTCATGGCCGCAGGTGGTGACGTTATCAAGATACGGGAACGTTGTGCGTGAGCCGTACCGGTCAACCATTCGGTCCGTCTCGCGTTGGAAGACCGAGACCCCATTAGTGACACCAAAGGGAACCCTTAAAAATTGGTAGAGCCGCCCATCTGCTTCAAAGGCAGTGTACTTGCGGTCACTAGTGCGGAGGGGTAGCTGATGGTAGGCGGACGTGAGATCCACCGTGGAGAAGACCTTGTATTGCGCAATCCAGTTCACCAGGTCGGATATGCGGGGGAGAGGGTACGCATCCAGTTGCATAAACCTGTTGATGGTCTGACTGTAGTCAATGACCATCCTATGTTTCTCCCCGGTCTTTACCACCACTACTTGAGCTCTCCAGGGACTGTTGCTAGCTTCAATGACCCCTTCCCTCAGTAGCCTTTGGACCTCTGACCTGATGAACGTCCGGTCCTGGGCACTGTATCGTCTGCTCCTGGTGGCGACGGGTTTGCAATCCGGGGTGATGTTCGCAAACAGGGAAGAAGGGTCGACCTTAAGGGTCGCGAGGCCGCAGACAGTAAGGGGGCTATAGGGCCGCCGAATTTAAAAGTGAGGCGTTGCAAGTTACATTGGAAGTCCAACCCCAGGAGTGTAGCCGCGCAGAGGTGCGGCAGGACATTAAGGGGGAAATTTTGAATTTCCTGCCTTGGACAGTGAGGTTTGCTAGGCAGAACCCCTTTATCTCCACTGAGTGTGACCCGGAGGCCAGGGAGATTCTTTGGTTTACAGGGTGGGTAACAAGTGAACAGCGCCTTACCGTGTCGGGGTGTATAAAGCTCTCCGTGCTCCCAGAGTCGATCAGGCAAGACGTCTCGTGGCCGTTGATGAAGATCGTAGTCGTTGCTGTTGCGAGTGACTGAGGTCGATTTTGGTCCAGCGTCACCGAGGCCAGGTGGAGCAGTTGTGGGCTGTGATCGGACAGCATGTAGTCGGCTGTGCTGGGGGCCTGGGGCCCCATCCAAGATGGCGTCGCCCATGGATCGCGCATGGTGGTCGGGGATGTACAAAATGGCGGCGGGGATGGACAAAATGGCGGCGCCCATCCGTCCAGCATGGCGTCCGAGGGGCAAGATGGCCACGGCCGTGGGTCGGGCGTGGTCCTCGGATGGGGGGTGGCGGTGAGTGCTGGCCGCCTGGGGCCCGAAGGGAAGGTTGCCGCGGCGGTCCGGAGTCGTTGGAGACCGCAGCCACGGCTCGTGCTTGGCAGACATCCACAAAATGGCCCTTCTTGCCGCACCCTTTGCAGGTGGAGGTGCGGGCTGGGCAGCGTTGATGGGGGTGCTTCGCCTGCCTGCAGATGAAGCAACGGGGCCCAACGGAGCTAGCGGGCCGTCTTACAGCACAGGCCTGCGGGGACACGGGGAAGGTCAGTGGGGCTGCCGCTGCGGGATGCCACACAGCCCAGGGGGCCGCCGCATGGTCGGGCGCATAGGACTGTGCGTTTCTGGAGGCAATATCCATGGACCCGTGCCAGGGCCCGTGCTTCTCTCAGTCCCAGGGTGTCCTTTTCTAAAAGTCTTTGTCGGATCTCTGAAGAGCTCATACCTGCTACGAATGCATCCCAGATTAGACGTTCTGTGTGCTCGCTGCCTGAAATTTGCGGGCAGCCACAGTTTCTGCCCAGCACCATTAGCGTACGGTAAAAGTCATCCAGTGATTCCCCAGGGCTTTGCCGTATAGTTGCAAGTAGGTGACATGCGTAGACCTGGTTTACAGGGCGTATGTAATGTCCCTTTAACAGTTCGATCGCATCATCAGAGTCCTCCACCTCCTCGATGAGGGAGAAGATTCCAGGGCTTACTCTCGAGTGCAGGAGATGCAATTTCTATTCTCCTGAGGGGGTGCCTCCGGCCGTCTCGAGATAGCCTTTAAAGCACGCCAGCCAGTGCTTAAAAATCGCAGCCGAGTTCTCCGCGTGGGGACTGAGTTGTAGACACACCGGCTTGATTCGGAGATCCATTCTTTCAGCTCAAGAGTAGTCTATTAAATTGATGCACGATCAATTAGACTCGAAGACGAGGTTGTATCATAACTGAAGGCTTTAATAGTCTAGATCTGTTCCCCAGCAACTTCGGTACAGAATGATGGCTGCTGGGACGGCACCTGTTCTTACACCACGCCTGTCAGGGAGGAGCCACATACCAAACAGCCAATGGTAAGCCTCTCGGGTACCGCAATACCTGATACTACCACAGTACCCAATTCACTTTTTTTCCAATTAAGGGGCAATTTAGCGTGTTCAATCCACCTAGCCTGCACATCTTTAGGTTGTGGGGGCGAAACCCACGCAAACACGGGGAGAATGTGCAAACTCCACACGGACAGTGACCCAGAGCGGGGATCGAACTTGGGACCTCGGCACCGTGAGGCAACAGGGCTAACCCACCGCCACCGTGCTGCCCGGAAATCTACGCAGACACGAGGAGAAAGTGAAAACTCCACACAGGCCGTCACCCGAGGTCAGAATTGAACTCGGGTCCCTGATGCTGTGAGGCAGCAGTGCTAACCACTGTGCTACCGTTAGATAGAATATGTTTCTTAACTACTAAAAAAAAGTAAGAAAGGGTGGCACGTGGCACAATGGTTAACGCTGCTGCCTACGGCGCTGAGGACCCGGGTTCAAATCCTGGTCCTCGGTCACTGTCCGTGTGGAGTTTGTGCATTCGCCTTGTGTCTGCGTGGGTTTCACCCCCACAACCCAAAGATGTGAAGGTTAGGTGGATTGGCCACGCTAAATTGCCCCTTAATTAGAAAAAATAATAGGGTACTCTAAATTTAAAACGAAAGGTAAGAAGAAATGGTAACACACATGCATTTATAAATGGATTAGAAATAAATAAAAAGAGAAGTTGTACAGAAGTCCTTGAGAAGACGGGAGTAGATGCTGATGAATTATGGCCCATGGAATTCTTTCCAGTGTAGCTAGCTTCCGCTGTCGAATAGTTGTTTCTTCGTTTCGAGTGTCCTGTGGTTCAATCGAGATTTCAGTTCTTTGTCCAGCTGCAGTCTTTTGCAGACGCTGCCCTGGGCCACTTAATATATAATATAATATAATAATAGCCTTCAGCGTCAAGCACTGCTATTTCTAAGCCCAACACACACAGACCAACCTGCAGAGAGAGGAAGAGAGAGAGTGAATTACATGAGAATGCCTGAAAGCCTCAAATGCCTGTTAGCTATCAACCCCCAGATGTGTATTCCAAGGGGTATGTACTCATCTGGCGATGCTGTTATAGCCAGGGTCCTGGAGACAAAATAATTGTTAAGTTCCTTTATCTCTCAGTGATGGTAGTCAGGCTTAGAATGTCTTTTACAAATACCTTGAATTGTCTGGACCCATAGGAAGATGTCCCATTGTTCCACGGAGACCCCCTGCTGTCATTCCTGTCAGCAGCTAATGGTGCATTCATCAGCCATCTTTAGTGTCTCATTTCCATTTTAAAACACATATAACTTGGGTGATTTTAAAGTTCAATATTTCGACATCTTACTCCAAGTTTTTCCCTATTGCAGCAGTAAAATAGAAGCACATACTATTTAAAGGACAGTGGTAACTGGGTATAAAATTGGCTCAGGAATAGAAGACAGAGCGCAGTGATGAACAGATGCTTTTCTGACCAGAAAAAAGTTTGCAGCTACGTTCTTAAAACATTTTTTTTTCCAGTACCCGATTCATTTTTTTTTCCCAATGAAGGGGCAATTTAGCGTGGCCAATCCATCTACCCTGCACATCTTTGGGCTGTGGGGGGTGAGACCCACGCAATGTGCAAACTCCACACAGACAGTGTCCCAGGACTGGGATTGAACCCAGCTCCTCGGCGCTGCGCCACCGTGCAGTGAGGTTCATCAGAGATTGTTATTAGGGCCATTGCTTTTCTTGTTATAAAAAATGACCCCGGCTTAGCTACAGGAAGTACAATATTGAAGTTTGTGATTGACGCAAAACTTGGCAACGTGGTAAATAGTGAACATGTCAGCAGTGGACTTTAGGAGGTCGTTGCAGATTGGTAAATAGGCAGACATGCGCAAGATGCAATTTAATGTAGATAAGTATGAAATGATGCACTTTGAGAGGAACAACATGGAGAAGCAGTATAATCTGATCAGACAGATATGAAGACAAATTAAATACTTGGTTTTGTAAACAGCCATTCAATGCACAAACAAGGGAGTCACGCTAAAGTTTTATCAGTCACTGATGAGGCTTTTGCTGGAGTATTGTGTACACTCCAGGGCACCAAGGTTAAAGTTACATTCAAAATTATGAGGGGATTTGATAAAATAGAGAGAAATGTTTTATAATAACCTTTATTGGCACAAGTAGGCTTACATTAACATTGCATTGAAGTTACTGTGAAAATCCCCTCGTCGCCACATTCCGGCGCCTGTTCGGGTACACAGAGGGAGAATTCAGAATATCCAAATTACCTGCGCGGGATTTTCCACTCCCGCGCCGAAGTGGCCGCGCCGTCGTGAACGCCGTCGAGGTTCACGACGGCGCGAAACGGCCCTGATCCCGAACGATTCAGGCCCTGACAATGGGCTAGGATCGGGGCCGCGTCATCTACACGCGCCAGGCCTTGTCGCCCGCGTAAAGGCGGCGCCGCATAGATGACGCGGCCGGCGCCGCATAACTGGCGTCATCCGCGCATGCGTGGGTTGGCCGGCGCCAACCCGCGCATGCGTGGTTGCCGTCCTCTCTAAGTCCGCCCCGCAAGAAGATGGCGGACGGATCTTGCGGGGCCGCGGAAGGAAGGAGGTCCTCCTTCAGAGAGGGCGGCCCGACGATCGGTGGGCACCGATCGCGGGCCACCCCACATTTGAGGTACCCCCCGGTGCAGGATCCCCTCTCCCCCCCCCCCCCCCCCCCGCAGGCCGCCCCCCCAGCATTCACGCACTGTTCACGACGGCAGCGACCAGGTGTGGACGGCGCCGGGGGGAACCCGCCGTTTTGGCCTGGCCGCTCGGCCCATCCGGGCCTGAGAATAGCGGGGGTGCCGGAGAATCGCCATTTTGGGTGTCTCCGGCGATTCTCCGGCCTGCGGCCCGCGGAACTCGACCGGGCCGTGCCCGCCGCTTGGGAGAATCGCGGGAGGGCATCGAAATTTTGGCGGCCCAGGCGATTCTCCCAACCGGCGCGGGAGTGGAGAATCTCACCCCCTATCTTTCGGGACTTGTGGGAGGAAAGTGGAGCACCCGGAGGAAACCCACGCAGACACGGGGAGAATGTGCAGACTCCACACAGACACTCACCCAAGCCGGGAATCGAACCTTGGACGCTGGAAGCTACCCACTGTGCTACCGTGCTGCCCCATCAGTGGGTCAGTAACTAGAATAATAGATTTAAAATCATTGGGAAGGAAGTAACCATTGTACCAGATGACCATAGACTGCTTTCCCCTTTGAGGGGGAAGAGCTGACATTATTTAACCTGAGCATCACCACACCTCAGGTGAGGGGCAAGGCCTCATGAATAACCTCAGCCAGTGTAGGAATTAAACCTATGCTGTTGGCCTCAAAACCTGTGCATCATGAACCAGCTGCCCAGCCAACTGAGCTAAACTGGCACCAAGGGGAAATGAGAATAAATGTTCTCGTTCAGAGGGCTGTTAAGATTTTGAGTGGATCAGAAATGGTGATGGAGGGGCAGCATGTGGCGAAGTGGTTAGCACTGGGACTGCGGCGCTGAGGACTCTGGTTCGAATCCCGGCCCTGGGTCACTGTCTGTGTGGAGTTTGCACATTCTCCCTGTGTCTGCGTGGGTTTCACCTCCACAACCCAAAGATGTGCTGGTTAGGTGGATTGGCCATGCTAGATTGACCCTTAATTGGAAAAAGAAAAATAATTGGGTACTCTAAATTTATATTAAAAAAGAGAAATGGTGATGGAGTCAAATGTGCTAGAACTTGCATGTTTCAAAAAATTCTTTGAAATTGTTGTCCATCCCTAATTGCCCTTGAAAAGGTTGTGCTGAGCACCTTTTTGAACTGCTGCAATCCCTCTAGTAAAAAGTAATTGAGCACGTACTGTTAAAGAGGTCCAGCTTGCAAGTTTATGGAATGAAATTGGAGTGCGGGTTTAATTGAACAGCTTTATCATAGGATCAACAAAGGCAAGACAGGTTGAATGGCCTCTTTCAATGCTGTACAATTTTATGATTCTATCCTATGACGTATTTATTCAATTGCCTTTGAAGGTTACTATTCAATCCGCTTCCACAACTCTTTCAGGCACTCTATTACAGATTATAATAACTTTGTGTAAAAACATTCTGCCTGATGTCACCTCTGGTTTATTCGCAAAGTACAATCTCATGTCCTCCCGTTACTGATCTTTCTGCCACTGGAAACGGTTTCTTTTTATTTACTCTATCAAGATTCCTCCATGATTTTGAACACATTTATCAGATCTCCCCTTAATTCGCTGTGTTCTGAGGAGAATAATTCTGATCTTGCCATGTTACTAACCTCCTGCATCCCTGATGCCATTCTAGTAAAGCTTATCTGCATCCTCTCCACGGGCTTTGATGTCCTTTTTAAGATGAGGTGTCCAGGTTTGGGGCCTAATCAATGTTTATAAAAATTTAGCATAAATGCCTATTCCTCTATTTAACTAACCAATGATTCTATCTGCCTATTTAACAGCCCCTTAATTCATCCCATTACATTCAAATCTTGTGTTTGTAAAGCCCTAAGGTTGCTGCACCCCCTTTAAAATTGTACCATTGAGTCTTGTCATTCATCACCACAATTTTCCATGTTGAAACTAATTCTCCATCGTGTCCCTGTTCTGTTGGAGTTTGTTACTGATTGCTAGGTTGTAGTCGCCTTGTGGAATGCAGTTAAAGCTTGTGGGGATTTTGTGATTTAAGGTATTCAGATGGTTAGCACTGTTGCTTCACAGCTCTAGGGACTTGGGCTCAATTCCGGCCTCAGGTGGCTGACTCTGTGGAGTTTACACTTTCTCCCTGTGTCTGTGTGGGTTTCCTCCGGTTGCTCCAGTTTCCTCCCACAGTCCAAAGATGTGCAGGTTAGGTGGATTAGCCATGATCAATACGCAGGGTTACAGGGATACGGAAGGGGAGAGAGCCTAGGTAGAGGGTTTGTTTTGAGGGGCGGTGTAGGCATGATCTCCACTGTACGGATTCTATGGAAATTTTAAAAAATCCTTTTTTCGCACCTTGTTCAACGTTTTGTGCCTTCATCTGTAATATATTCACCAGTGGATGGTATGTATTTCCCTTTGGGATTTCCCTTCACCCCTTATGGGAAGGGAGTATAAGATCAGGAGCAATGCATGGAGTTTGAAATGGACCAGACACTTCTGCTGGTGTCAAGCTCCACCACCAGCAGTCAATGCCTTTGTGTTGACATTCAGGTGGTCATATCCTAACCTCATAACTTGCTGATGCTTGATGCACCAGAGCTGACACCTGTCCCTAATTAACTTGCTGCAACTGTGAAAATCAGTGCGGCACTCTGTTCCTATTCCTTTAAAAATATTTTTTTTAGAGTACCCAATTCATTTTCTCCAATTAAGGGGCAATTTAGTATGGCCAATCCACCTACCCTGCACATCTTTGGTTTGTGGGGGCGAGACCCACGCAAACACGGGGAGAATGTGCAAACTCCACACGGACAGTGACCCAGAGCCGGGATCGAACCTGGGACCTCAGCGCCGTGAGACAGCAGTGCTAACCACTGCGCCACCGTGCTGCCCTTCCTATCCTTTTTAAAATAAATTTAGAGTACCCAATTATATTTTTCTAATTAAGGGGCAATTTAGCGTGGTCAATTCACCTACCCTGCACATGTCTTTGGGTTGTGGGAGTGAGAACCACACAGACACAGGGAGAATGTGCAAACTCCACATGGACAGTGACCCGGGGCCAGGATCGAACCAGGATCCTTGGTGGCGCGAGGCCTCTGTTCCTATTCCACTGGTCTCTCTCAGGCGACTTCAAAGGACATTTTGCAATACCTGCCAATCTGTACATTACTCCATCAAGCAAGCATATCCTTTTATGAGCAACTCAGTTCATCAGTCCTGCAGACCTTGCACAATTTTGAAGAATGAATAATTTTACCCAGATTAGATAAAATTGTTTTAGGCCCCTTTCGGGAATTTTTTGTCACCGAACTAGCATTCCTGAGACCTAGGGCAATGCTCTGTGGACCTGGGTTCAAATCCCACCACAGCAGATGGTGAAATTTAGAACCATAGAATTCCTACAGTGCAGAAGGAGGCCATTCGGCCCATTGGGTCTGCACCAACCCTCTGAAAAAGCACCCCGCCCAGGCCCACTCCCCGCCATTTTATCATGGCCAATCCATCTAACCTGCACATCTTTGGACTGTGGGAAGAAACCGGACCCCCTGAAGGAAACCCACGCAGACACAGGGAGAAAGTGCATACTCCACACAGACAGTCATCCCTGGTCCTTGAGAGGCAGCAGTGCTAACCACTGTGCCACCATGCTGGTGAAATCCATTGGTTAACTTGGCCGGTTGCAATTCATTCAATTAAATTTGAATTGAATAAAAATCTGGACTTAACAATCTACAGGTGACCATGAAATCATTGGTTGATTATCACTAAAACCCACTTGGTTCACTAATGTCCTTTAGAGAAGGAAATCTGCCATCCTTACCTGGTCTGGCCTACATGTGACTCCAGACCCACAGCAATGTGGTTGACTACTAAACCAAATGCCCCCTCAAGGGCAATTGGGGGTTGGACAATAAATCCTGGCGCAGCCAATAGTGCCCACATCCAATGAAAGAATTTTTAAAAATTCCTTTGGCTTGCAACTGGCCTGAAATGTAACACGCCTCATACATATGAATGCATGTTACCCAGTAAGCAGCATTAATACATTACAAAATCACAGCACTGTCCACAGGTTTCAAAATAATTTAAAAAAAATTAATTTCAAGTACCCAATACATTTTTCCAATTAAGGGGCAATTTAGGGTGGCTAATCCACCTACCCTGCACCTTTTTTTGGGTTGGGAGGGTGAGGCCCACACAGACATGGGGAGAATGTGCAAACTCCTGTTTTGGGACAGTGTTTAGACAACTCCGAAGTATATTATGGAGTTTACCTGACCTATAACGGTTTGTTGAATTTGGCTGGGAATGAGCACAAGAGCCTGCCTGTCAGGTGTTCTTCAACGGACTTCTTAGGCACTTTTAATCAAAAAACAAGCTTTAATCTAAGAATTTAGTTGACATTTGTATAAACACACAGCAAGAATTTTTATCAATTACAAACACAATGACCCCACACAGCTACAGTAATCTATATTTAATCCTCAATGAATTCCCCCTTAACTGTTCCAATTTAATAATTCCGCTTCAGCCCCGATGCCCCAAGACCTTGACCCAAGGAGGATGTGTTTTATTGAGGGACGGCTCCACGAAGCACACCAGCATCACCTGTCAAGCTGGGAGGCTAAAGAACGTCAGCACAGCTGGCCACTGCATCATCCAATGTAGGAAGAGGATGAATGATTTCATCCACTCCGCCAGGGTAAGTCACCATTCAATGCCCTCCAATATCAATCTCTCAACATGGTATCATGCTATTCTCTCCAGGTTTTCACACAAACATTAGCGGGAGACACATCTCATCACTGACTTGCTCATGGAAACTTTCACATCACCACCATCTGATCTGTCATGTTGCTCACAACCTGGCCCTTCTGGGGAGAGCTCACCGCATCCAGGGGACATGCACTTTACCCAATCTCTGCGCCATCCCTTCTGATCACATGTCTTTCTTTTGTCTTCACCCAGCCCCAGGGCAAACTGGCACAGAGCAGAGAGGAAGGATCCAGACCCAGGGAAGGGCTGACATTGGGCCCCTTATCCAGTTCGGCAAGGATGGCACGGAACTAGCTGGGGAGAACAGAGATTGCTCGCATGGGGTAGGGGAGATAGGCTTGTCCCAGCAACCTAGTACAGATGACACCTCCATGATTTTATCACATCACAGAATCTGCTGTGGTGGCTAATTCATAGAATCCCTACATATCAGAAGGAGGCCATTCGGCCCATTGCGTCTGTACTGATCCTCTGAAAGAGCACCCCATCCAGGTCTACAGTCCCGCCCTACCCCGAAAACACCACCTAACCTGGAGACCAGCCACTTGCTGAATTTAAGTCAGATTTTGGGCCTTTGCTTCTGACAGATGAATGGCTGTCAACACAACGCTGGAGATGTAATTACAGGCAGTGGCGGACCATTAGGCAGTGATGCGGCAGTCACTCAGCAGAGTGGAGCAAATAATGGAGGAGTTCCATTCTGTCAGATTTTGTGAGTCCGATCTGCTAGCACCTCATGGCCAACATGGGAAAGTTGGCAACCACCATGCGGGCCTTGGTCCAGCCAGCTTTACCATATTTGCACTCAACGCTCGACCCCTGGCCACAAACACTATTGGGCAGCATCAGTGTCTAAGTGAGAGGGGGACAAAGCACCCTGACCTCAGCCCAAGTGTTCCTCCTCAAAGAGTCAGGGAAGAGTCCGCAAGTATTTATAGAGGGGATAAACATCAACTGGATACCCTGGGGCAAAGTTAAGAATATTTGCACATTCTCCCTGTGTCTGCGTGGGTTTCACCCCCACAACCCAAAGATGTGCAGGTTAGGTGGATTGGCTACGCTAAATTGCCCCTAATTGGAAAAAAAATAATTGGGTACTCTAAATTTAAAAACAAAAGAATTTCAATTCTGAAAATCACAGGGCGGCACGTGGCGCAGTGGTTAGCACTGGGACTGCAGTTTTTCATCGCTCACTCCTTTTTTCAGTTGTTACATAAGAACATAAGAACTAGGAGCAGGAGTAGGCCATCTGACCCCTTGAGCCTGCTCCACCATTCAATGAGATCATGGCTGATCTTTTGTGGACTCAGATCCACTTTCCGGCCCGAACACCACAACCCTTAATACCTTTATTCTTCAAAAAACTATCTATCTTTATCTTAAAAACATTTAATGAAGGAGCCTCTACTGCTTCACTGGGCAAGGAATTCCATAGATTCACAACCCTTTGGGTGAAGAAGTTCCTCCTAAACTCAGTCCTAAATCTACTTCCCCTTATTTTGAGGCTATGCCCCCTAGTTCTGCTTTCACCCGCCAGTGGAAACAACCTGCCCGCATCTATCCTATCTATTCCCTTCATAATCTTATTATGTTTCTATAAGATCCCCCCTCATCCTTCTAAATTCCAACGAGTACAGTCCCAGTCTACTCAGCCTCTCCTCGTAATCCAACCCCTTCAGCTCTGGGATTAACCTAGTGAATCTCCTCTGCACACCCTCCAGTGCCAGTACGTCCTTTCTCAAACCTGAACACAATACTCCAGGTGTGGCCTCACTAACACCTTATACAATTGCAGCATAACCTCCCTGGTCTCAAACTCCATCCCTCTAGCAATGAAGGACAAAATTCCATTTGTCTTCTTAATCACCTGTTGCACCTGTAAACCAACTTTTTGCGACTCATGCAGTAGCACACCCAGGTCTCTCTGCACAGCAGCATGTTTTAATATTTTATCATTTAAATAATAATCCCTTTTGCGGTTATTCCTACCAAAATGGATAATCTCACATTTGTCAACATTTCCATCTGCCAGACCCTAGCCCATTCACTTAGCCTATCCAAATCCCTCTGCAGACTTCCAGTATCCTCTGCACTTTTTGCTTTCCCACTTATCTTAGTGTCGTCTGCAAACTTGGGCACATTGCCCTTGGTCCCCAACTCCAAATCATCTATGTAAATTGTGAACAGTTGTGGGCCCAACACTGATCCCTGAGGGACACCACTAGCTACTGATTGCCAACCAGAGAAACACCCATTAATCCCCACTTTTTGCTTTCTATTAATTAACCAATCCTCTATCCATGCTACTACTTTCCCCTTAATGCCATGCATCTTTATCTTATGCAGTAACCTTTTGTGTGGCACCTTGTCAAAGGCTTTATGGAAATCCAGATATACCACATCCATTGGCTCCCCGTTATCTACCGCACTGTTAATGTCCTCAAAAAATTCCACGAAATTAGTTAGGCACGATCTGCCCTTTATGAACCCATGCTGCGTCTGCCCAATGGGACAATTTCCATCCAGATGCCTCGCTATTTCTTCTTTGATGATAGATCTCAGCATCTTCCCTACTACCGACGTTAAGCTCACTGGCCTATAATTACCCGCTTTCTGCCGACCTCCTTTTTTAAACAGTGGTGTCACGTTTGCTAATTTCCAATCTGCTGGGACCACCCCAGAGTCTAGTGAATTTTGGTAAATTATCACTAGTGCATTTGCAATTTCCCTAGCCATCTCTTTTTGCACTCTGGGATGCATTCCATCAGGTCCAGGAGACTTGTCTACCTTTAGCCCCATTAGCTTGCCCATCACTACCTCCTTGGTGATAACAATCCTCTCAAGGTCCTCGCATTATAGCCTCTTTTCCATCAGTCACTGGCATGTTATTTGTGTCTTCCACTGTGAAGACCGACCCAAAAAACCTGTTCAGTTCCTCAGCCATTTCCTCATCTCCCATTATTAAATCTCCCTCCTCATCCTCTAAAGGACCAATATTTACCTTAGCCACTCTTTTTTGTTTGATGTATTTGTAGAAACTTTTACTATCTGTTTTTATATTCTGAGCAAGTTTACTCTCATAATCTATCTTACTCTTCTTTATCGCTTTTTTAGTAGCTTTCTGTTGCCCCCTAAAGATTTCCCAGTCCTCTAGTCTCCCACTGAGACTAGTTTTTTCCTTCAATTTGATACTCTCCCTTATTTCCTTAGATATCCACGGTCGATTTTCCCTCTTTTTACCGTCCTTCCTTTTTGTTGGTATAAACCTTTGCTGAGCACTGTGAAAAATCACTTGGAAGGTTCTCCACTGGTCCTCAACTGTTTCACCATAAAGTCTTTGCTCCCAGTCTACCTTAGCTAGTTCTTCTCTCATCCCATTGTAATCACCTTTGTTTAAGCACAAAACACTAGTGCTTGATTTTACCTTCTCACCCTCCATCTATATTTTAAATTCCACCATATTGTGATCGCTCCTTCCGAGAGGATCCCTAACTATGAGATCCTGAATCAATCCTGTCTCATTACACAGGACCAGATCTAGGACCGCTTGTTCCCTCGTAGGTTCCATTACATACTGTTCTAGGAAACTACCGCGGATACATTCTATAAACTCCTCCTCAAGGCTGCCTTGACCAACCTGGTGAAACCAATCGACATGTAGATTAAAATCGCCCATGATAACTGCTGTACCATTTCTACATGCATCAGTTATTTCTTTGTTTATTGCCTGCCCCACCATAATGTTACTATTTGGTGGCCTATAGACTACTCCTATCAGTGACTTTTTCGCCTTACTATTCCTGATTTCCACCCAAATGGATTCAACCTTATCCTCCATAGCACCGATGTCATCCCTTACAGTTGCCCGTATGTCATCCTTAAATAACAGAGCTACACCACCTCCCTTACCATCCACTCTGTCCTTCCGAATAGTTTGATACCCTCGGATATTTAACTCCCAGTCGTGACCATCCTTTCACCATGTTTCAGTAATGGCCACTAAATCATAGTCATTCATGATGATTTGCGCCATCAACTCATTTACCTTATTCCGAATACTACGAGCATTCAGGTAAAGTACACTTATGTTGGCTTTTTTACCTCTGTTCTGAATCTTAACACCTTGATCAGTAACCTCTCCTAAGTTATATTTCCTCTTAACCTTTCTCCTAATTTTTCTTGTCGTTGAACCCATATCTTCATGTAACAACCTGCTGCGTCGCTTACCATTAATGTTTTCACTTCCCGTTTTATTCCTTTTAGTATTCCTGGTCCTATTCACTGAGCTCCCCTCAGTCACTGTACCTTGTACTGTCGCCCTTTTTGATTTTTGACTATGGCTTCTCTACCTTACACTTTCCCCCTTACTGCCTTTTGTTTCTGTCCCTGTTTTACTACCTTCCAACTTCCTGCATCGGTTCCCATCCCCCTGCCACATTAGTTTAAACTCTCCCCAACAGCTCTAGCAAATACCCGCCCAGGACATCGGTTCCAGTCCTGCCCAGGTGCAGACCGTCCGGTTTATACTGGTCCCACCTCCCCCAGAGCCGGTTCCAATGTCCCAGGAATTTGAATCCCTCCCTCTTGCACCATCTCTCGAGCCACGCATTCATCCTATCTATCCTGACATTCCTACTTTGACTAGCTCGTGGCACTGGTAGCAATCCTGAGATTACTACCTTTGAGGTCCTACTTTTTAGTTTAACTCCTAACTCCCTAAATTCAGCTTGTAGGACCTCGTCCCGTTTTCTACCTATATCGTTGGTGCCTATGTGCACCACGGCAGCTGGCTGTTCACCCT
The DNA here is from genome assembly GCF_047496885.1 of Scyliorhinus torazame. Classification (NCBI taxonomy): domain Eukaryota; kingdom Metazoa; phylum Chordata; class Chondrichthyes; order Carcharhiniformes; family Scyliorhinidae; genus Scyliorhinus; species Scyliorhinus torazame. Next base: position 154,849,928 of record NC_092721.1, on the reverse strand, counting down.
ACCCCCCCCAGAATGTCCTGCAACCGCTCCGAGACATCCTTGACCCTTGCACCAGGGAGGCAACATACCATCCTGGAGTCTCGATTGCGTCTGCAGAACCGCCTGTCTATTCCCCTTACAATTGAGTCCCCTATCACTATAGCCCTGCCATTCTTCTTCCTGCCCAGCTGCGCAGCAGCGCCAGCCATGGTGCCATGAACCTGGCTGCTGTACTTCCGGGTGCGGATAGGCAGAGCTAGGTCGCATATTCGGTAGCTCCCGCTTGGAACGGACTTTTGGGCTCTTTTACAGGGCCCCCACGACATTTGTTTGACATTTCCCGGTGTGGGAAGAAGACTGCAGCATTCCCCTGACAGTGTCCCCCAGGAATGTTATGTTTTTTGGCTACCAGACCCGGCAGAAACAGTAAAAGATTTGGCTTGAGCTGCAGGAATAGACAAAGGCCTCTTCCAGCATGCAGGCGGGGGAAGGGCAAGCTTAAAGCTGCAATCTGACTTGACTCTATCAAAGGTGAATTCTAGCAGCAGAGGGAACAACTGTGAAAAGATCTACCAAGGCCATTGAAGAAGCAGGGACGAGGCTTCCGGTGGCGGCCATGGAGGAGTAGGTCGCGCATTCGGCAGCTCCCGTCTGGAACGGACTCTCAGACCTTTTTCAGGAGTTTCCATAGACTTTTTGGGGCAGACTGGTGAAGCGAACACTGCCAAAAGGATTCCCTCTCGACTTACGGTTGCGGCTTTGCGGAGCTAAGCCGCACGATTCGGCAGCTCCCGCTACCACGGACTTTTGGGCTCGTTAGCCACGCAGCCCATGGGGAAGGGAAGAGAGAGGTCCCCCTCCAACTTTTATGAAACGGACCAGAAGTGTAACGGCCAAAGGAGCGGCACTGGAGCAATGGGAGAAGCGAGGGAAAGAAAACAAAATGGCGGCAGCCAGGGACAAAGGGGAGCTGCAGGAGTTCATCAAGCGCTGCTTCGAGGAGCAGCGCGAGGAGATGTGCAAGGAGATGTTGGCACCTATGCTTTCGGCAATTGAAGGACTCGGGATCACCCAGAAGGCCCACGAAGCTAAGATCCAGGAGGTACAGAAAAGAGTCAGTCAGAACGAGGACGAGCTCTTGGGCCTGGCGGTGAGAGTGGAGCAGAACGAGGCGCTACACAAGAGGTGGGCGGGAAGACTCGAAGACCTGGAGAACAGATCGAGGAGAAAGAATCTGCGAATCCTGGGTCTCCCTGAGGGAGTGGAGGGGGCTGATGCCGGGGCATATGCGAGCACGATGCTCGAGGCGATGATGGGCACGAAGGCCCCTTCGAGGCCGCTGGAGTTGGACATTGGGTGCTGGCGAAGAAGCCCCAGGCAAATGAGCCGCCAAGGGCGATGGTGGTGAGGTTCCATCGGTTCACGGACAGAGAGTGAGTCCTGAGATGGGCCAAGAAGGAGCGGAGCAGTAAGTGGGACAATGCAGAGATCCGAATATACCCGGACTGGAGCACGGAGGTTGCAAAGCGGAGAGCGGGTTTCAACCGGGCCAAAGCGGCGTTGTACCGGAAAGAAGTGAAATTCGGAATGCTGCAGCCAGCGCGACTGTGGGTCACATACAAGGGCCAACACTATTACTTCGAAACGCCTGAAGAGGCGTGGACCTTTGAACAAACCGAAACGTTGGACTCTAACTGAGGGTTTGTGAGGGTGGGGGGGATGTTTTAGGGTTTGATGTATGATGGTTGTTGTATATAGGGGGTCACTCACGCGCAGGAAATGTTACATGGGCTGGGGGAGAGAGACAAGGCTGCGACAGGAGCTGCGCCAGAGGGGGCGGAGCGGGCTTTGGAAAGGTGGGAATGGGAACGAAGGAATGCATATGGATTGGGAGACTCCCACGCGGGGAGGTCAATGGGACGGCGGGGGAAGCCGGGGTCAGCAGGCGTCAGCTGACTTACGGGAGTGACATGGGGGGAGCAAAAAAGCTAGACAGGGGTCTAGCGGGGGTGAGGGGAGGGGGGGGGAAGGGGGGGGGGAAAGGGTTGCTGCTGCACTGGCCGAAAGGGAATGGGACACAGAAGAGGTGGTCGGGACGGGGGTCCCCCCTCTGGGGGACTGGAGGGTGAGGGAGGCGTGGACACGGGACTGGCCCAGAAAAGGAGATGGCTAGTCGGCGGAGCGTGGGGGGGGGGGTGAGAGCCCCTCCAATCCGGCTGATAACGTGGAATGTGAGAGGCCTGAATGGGCCGGTGAAGAGGGCTCGAGTGTTCGCGCACTTAAAGGGACTGAAGGCGGACATGGCCATGCTCCAAGAGACACACCTGAAGGTGGCGGACCAGGTCAGGCTAAGAAAGGGATGGGTAGGACAGGTATTCCACTCTGAACTGGACGCGAAGAATAGAGGGGTGGCAATATTGGTGGGAAAGCGGGTGTCATTTGAGGCCAAGACTATTGTAGCGGACAAGGGAGGGCGATATGTAATGGTGAGCGGTAGGCTGCAAGGGACGTGGGTGGTGTTGGTAAACGTATACGCCCCGAACTGGGATGATGCAGGATTCATGAAGCGCATGTTGGGGCGCATTCCGGACCTGGAGATAGGAGGCCTGATAATGGGAGGGGACTTCAATACAGTGTTGGATCCAGCACTGGACCGCACCAAATCAAGGACTGGAAAGAGGCCGGTGGCGGCCAAGGTACTTAGGGGGTTTATGGATCAGATGGGGGTAGTGGACCCATGGCGGTTTGCAAGGCCGCAGGCCAGGGAATTTTCTTTCTTCTCCCATGTACACAAAGCCTACTCCCGGATAGATTTCTTTGTTCTGGGTAGGGCGCTCATCCCGAGGGTGGAGGGGACGGAGTATTCGGCTATAACTGTTTCGGACCATGCCCCGCACTGGGTGGAACTGGAGCTGGGAGAGGAGAGGGACCAACGCCCGTTGTGGCGGCTGGATGTGGGACTGCTGGCAGACGAGGTGGTGTGTGGGAAGGTGAGGGGGTGTTTCGAAAGGTACTTGGAGGCCAACGACAACGGGGAGGTGGGGGTGGTATGGGAGGCGTTGAAGGCGGTGATCAGGGGAGAGCTAATTTCCATTAGGGCTCATAGGGAGAAGACAGAGGGTATGGAAAGGGAGAGGTTAGTGGGGGAGATTTTGAGAGTGGACAGGAGATACGCAGAGGCCCCGGAGGAAAGATTACTTGGGGAAAGACGACGGCTCCAGACGGAGTTTGACCTGTTGACCACAGGGAAAGCGGAGGCACAGTGGAGGAAAGCGCAGGGGGCGACCTACGAGTATGGGGTAAAGGCTAGTCGGATGTTGGCACACCAGCTCCATAAGAGAATGGCAGCGAGGGAAATAGGGGGAGTCAAAGATGGAAGGGGAGCCACGGTTCAGAGTGCGACAAAAATAAACGAGTTATTCAAGGCCTTTTATGAAGAGCTGTACAGATCCCAGCCCCCAGCGGGGGAAGAGGGGATGAGACGATTCCTAGATCAGCTGAGATTCCCGAGGGTGGAGGAGCAAGAGGTGGCTGGTTTGGGGGCACCAATTGGGTTGGAGGAGCTGAGCAAGGGTTTGGGGAGCATGCAGGCGGGGAAGGCCCTGGGACCGGACGGATTCCCGGTGGAGTTCTACAGGAAGTACGCAGACCTGTTGGCCCCGCTACTGGTGGGGACCTTTCATGAGGCAAGAGAGGAGGGGACCCTGCCCCCGACAATGTCGGAAGCTACAATTTCTTTGATCCTAAAGCGGGACAAGGACCCACTGCAATGTGGATCGTACAGGCCGATCTCGCTCCTCAATGTGGATGCAAAGTTGCTGGCAAAAGTGCTGGCCACGAGGATCGAGGACTGTGTCCCGGGGGTAATCCACGAGGATCAGACGGGATTTGTAAAGGGCAGGCAACTAAACACCAATGTGCGGCGGCTCTTAAACGTGATAATGATGCCATCGGAGGAGGGAGAGGCGGAGATAGTGGCAGCTATGGACGCGGAGAAGGCCTTTGACCGAGTAGAGTGGGAGTACCTCTGGGAGGTGCTGCGTAGGTTTGGGTTCGGGGTAGGGTTTATCAATTGGGTTAAGCGCCTTTACAGAGCCCCGATGGCGCGTGTAGTGACGAACCGGCGGAGGTCGGAGTACTTTCGACTGTACCGAGGGACGAGGCAGGGGTGCCCCCTGTCCCCCCTGTTGTTCACATTGGTGATCGAGCCATTGGCCATGTCATTGATGGAGTCTAATAAATGGAGGGGTGTGGTCCGAGGGGGAGAAGAGCATCGGGTGTCGCTATATGCGGATGACCGGTTGCTGTACGTGGCGGATCCAATGGCCGGGATGGTGGAGGTCATGCAGACTCTAAGGGAGTTTGGGGAGTTTTCGGGCTATAAGCTCAATGTAGGGAAGAGTGAGCTCTTTGTATTACAGGCGGGGGACCAAGAAAGAGGGATAGGGGACCTACCGCTGAGGAGGGCGGAGGGGAGCTTTCGGTATCTGGGGATCCAGATAGCCAGAAGTTGGGGGACCCTACATAAACTGAATCTGACGAGGTTGGTGGAGCAAATGGAGGAGGATTTCAAAAGATGGGACATGTTACCGCTCTCGCTGGCGGGTAGAGTGCAGTCGGTCAAAATGGTGGTCCTTCCGAGGTTTCTGTTTGTGTTTCAATGCCTTCCCATTGTGATCACTAAGGCCTTTTTTAAGAGAGTAGGCAGGAGTATTATGGGGTTTGTGTGGGCGAATAAGACCCCGAGAGTAAGGAGAGGGTTCCTGGAACGCAGTAGGGACCGAGGAGGGTTGGCGCTGCCAAACCTGGGGAGCTACTACTGGGCAGCAAATGTGTCGATGATCCGCAAGTGGGTTATGGAGGGAGAGGGGCGGCATGGAAGAGGATGGAGATGGCGTCCTGCAAAGGAACGAGCCTGGGGGCGTTGGTGACGGCACCGCTGCCGCTCTCGCCGACAAAGTATACCACGAGCCCGGTGGTGGCGGCAACGCTAAAGTTCTGGGGCCAGTGGAGACTGCACCGGGGTGCAATGGGAGCATCGGTGTGGTCCCCGATCAGGGGTAACCACCGGTTTGTCCCGGGGAAGATGGATGGGGGGTTCCAGAGCTGGCATCGGGCGGGGATTGGAAGAATGGGGGACCTGTTCATCGACGGGACGTTTGCGAGCCTAGGGGCACTGGAGGAGAAGTTCGAGTTACCCCCGGGAAATGCCTTTAGATATATGCAGGTGAGGGCTTTTGTGAGGCGACAGGTGAGGGAATTCCCGTTGCTCCCGGCACAAGAAGGTCAAGATAGGGTGATCTCGGGTGTATGGGTCGGGGAGGGCAAGGTGTCGGAAATACAGCAGGAGTTGAAAGAAGAGGGGGAAGCGCTGGTAGAAGAGTAAATGGGAGGAGGAGCTGGGGGAGGAGATCGAGGAAGGTCTGTGGGCTGATGCCCTAGGTAGGGTTAATTCCTCCTCCTCATGTGCCAGGCTCAGCCTGATACAATTTAAGGTGGTTCACAGAGCTCACTTGACGGGGGCGAGGTTGAGTAGGTTCTTTGGGGTAGAGGACAGATGTGGAAGGTGCTCAGGGAGCCCGGCGAACCATGTCCATATGTTTTGGTCATGCCCGGCACTGGAGGGGTTCTGGAGAGGAGTGGCGGGAGCAATATCTCAGGTGGTGAAAGTCCGGGTCAAGCCAAGCTGGGGGCTAGCAATATTTGGAGTAGTGGAAGAACCGGGAGTGCAGGAGGCGAAAGAGGCCGGCATTCTGGCCTTTGCGTCCCTAGTAGCCCGGCGAAGGATCTTGCTAATGTGGAAGGAGGCGAAGCCCCCCAGCCTGGAGGCCTGGATAAATGATATGGCTGGGTTCATAAAGTTGGAGAGGATTAAGTTTGCCTTGAGAGGGTCTGCGCAGGGGTTCTACAGACGGTGGCAACCGTTCCTAGATCTCGCGGAGCGTTAGAGGAAGGTCGGTCAGCAGCAGCAACAACCTTGGGGGGGGGGGTGGCGAGGACGTCCTAGGAGGGAGGGGGGTAAAGGGAGGACTGCCTGGGTGGGTGGATGAGCAAGAGATAACATGAAGGGTTGGGGAAACTGGCACGTACGGGTGAGGGCCAGTGTACAAAGCTGTGTAAATATATCATTTTGCCATGTATATATCTTGCTCTGTGCGATTTCTCGTTTTTTTTTGTTACGAGAGGGGGGGGTTATTGTTTGTAAGGGAGAAAAATTGTGTTTAAAAACTTTTTTAATTTAAAAAATGAACCTGTCTGCTGCTGCCTTCCCCTGGTGAGCCATCTCCCTCAACAGTATCCAAAGCGGTATATCTGTTTTGCAGGGAGATGACCGCAGAGGACACCTGCACTGCCTTCCTACTCTTGTTCTGTCTTTTGGTCACCCATTTTCTATCTCCCTCAGTACCTTTCACCTGCGGTGTGACCAACTTGCTAAACATGCTATCCACGACGCCCTCAGCATCGCGGATGCTCCAAAGTGAGTCCATCCGCAGCTCCAGAGCCGTCAAGCGGTCTAACAGGAACTGCAACTGGACACACTTCTTGCACGTGAAGGAGCCAGGGACAGTGGCCGTGTCCCTGAGCTCCCACATCGCACACGAGGAGCATGACACGGGTCTGAGATCTCCTGCCATGTCTTAAACCTTCGGTTAACTTCAACAATTACAATTTACCCCCAAAAATTAAATAAATAAATAATCAACAAAGCAAAAAATATATCAATATACCAATGAAAAGAAAACAGAAACACTACTTACCAGTCACTGACCTCGAGCCTTCCTCTTGATCTTCACAGCGGTTGTTATTTTTTGGTTAGAGGAGGGGGTAGGGAGGGAAACACTGAAGAAGTGTTTCGGGTTTACGTGTCACTTGACAACAGCTCCTCCACAAACTACCTTCAAATTAGGGTGACCACGACGGAGGTATGCAAATTTCCCTTGCAACACCAATCAGCAGCTCCGCTCTACTGCCCTCTGCTGGATGCTTGTCTTCACTCGAACAGCTAGGGTCTTTAGCTCAGGTACACCTGCAATTTAGGGCGACCATGACGGAGGTATGCAAATTTCCCTTGCAACACCATTCAGCAGCTCCGCTCTACTGCCCTCTGCTAGATCTGCTGGATTACATGCGCAAAGCCTTGGGAATGATTTACACCTGTATTCTTTTTTTTTTAACAAACATTTTATTGAGGTATTTATGGTTTTACAACAACAACAAAATAAACAATGTGTAATAATCCACAGGAGGCAGGGGTTCCGTCACCACACCAGTATTTATTTGCAATAACTTACATACACGAGCAGCTCCAAACAGTGTTGCTAGCATTCCAGTCAACTTAAGACTGCCTCACAAATGCTATCATTGAGGGAGCTCATACTCCAATTGGCATTATTAGTTGGCCAATTGGAGTATGAGCTCCCTCAATGATAGCATTACACCCCTCTCCCCCAAGGTCCGAGGAATTCCTGCCAGCTGGCATTCCTCTGAGCTTCTTCCTGCTCCTCCTGTCCGGGTCTGTCACCTCTGTGTCGTCCGCCGGGTCGTTCTCTGACATGGGTGGGGTGTACCTTATAGGTGCCCGTCTTTTCCTTGACGACCTCCTTGGAAATTGTACTTCCTCCTCCTCGGGGAGAGGTGTCGCGGCGGCCTCGTCGAACGTGTCCATCTCTGACCCTGACGACTGGATGACGGGGTCTGGAGAAATTGCTCGGGGCTGGGGATCTTTCCCGCCTGAGCTTTCCCAGCTTGAGGCGGTCCTGCTTCGCCTGCCTCCAGGTGTGGTTCCGCTGCCCTTATTTGGTCTAGGTGTTTCTTCAGCACCTTACCTCCTATCAAAACTTTATATGATATGGGCCTTGTTTGGGACTCTACCGTGCCTTTGACCCACGTTGGTCCATTCCCATAATTCTTGACCCAAACCGGTGCCCCCACCTGGAAATGTCTCTGCTGCCGACTATTATCATGCCCCCTGCGTTGGACCTCCTGTTGTTTCTCCACTTTCCCCGTTAAATTTGGGAAAAGGAGACTCAGCCTCGTTCGCAGCCGCCTTCCCATTAGGAGTTCAGCTGGCGGTATGCCCGTTGTGGAATGCGGTGTGGTCCTGTAATCAAACAGCCAGCGGAAGAGCTTTGTGCCCATTGACACTGCCGGCTGCTTCTTGAGTCCCGCTTTTAGTGTCTGGACCGCTCTCTCTGCCAGGCCGTTGGACGCTGGATGGTAAGGGGCCGTTTTGATGTGGCGGACTCCGTTTCCCTCTAGGAGTTTTCCAAATTCCCCACTTGTGAATGCCGTTCGCTTGTCCGACACCAATACCTCCGGAAGTCCATGTGTTGCAAACGAGACCCTGAGCTTTTCAATTGTCGATGCTGTGCTTGCCGCGTTTACCCGGTGGACGTCCAAACATTTGGAGTGGGCGTCCACTATCACCAAAAACATTGAGCCCATGAAAGGGCCGGCGTGATCAATATGCAGGCGGGTCCACGGTCTGCCTGGCCATTCCCACAGGTGCAATGGCGCTGCTGGTGGCACTTTTTGCCCCTGTTGGCACTGCTGGTACCGACATACCAAGGCTGCTATGTCTGTGTCCAATCCTGGCCACCAAACGTAGCTTCGAGCTAGCATCTTCATTTTAAACACCCCGAGTGTCCGTGATGGAACTCGGTTAAGATTGCCCGACGGCCCTGAGCTGGGACTATTACCCGGGCTCCCCATGATAGGATAGTGTCTTCTACGGTTATTTGGTCCCTTCTGCTCCAGTATGGGTGCAACTGGGGCTCCACTGGTCTCTCCAGTTCCCCTGTGAGCAGTAAATGCTTCACCTTGGCTAAAACTGGGTCTTTTTGCGTCCACAACCGAATATGTTGTGCATCCACCGTGGTGGGAGCTGGGGCTTCTTTTATTGCCCTTACTCGGTCTTCCAATGGGTGTAAGCCCGACTCGTCTACTTTATATCCCAGGTACGTCACTTGTGGGGCCAGAAAAACACATTTTTCTCTTTTCAGCCGTACGCCTGCCTTTGCGAAACGCCTGAGCACTTCCTCCAGGTTCCTTCAGTGTTCCCTGTTTGTCCTACCCATGATTAAGACATCGTCCAAATAAATTGCCACCTGCGGTAGTCCCTGCAGAATATTTTCCATCGTATGCTGGAATATAGCGCAGGCTGATGACACTCCGAAGGGTAGCCTAGTATAACAAAAAAGTCCCTTCAGGGTGTTGATCGTAGCGAACTTCTGGGAGTCCTTGTCCAGTTTTAACTGCAGGTAGGCGTGGCTCATGTCCAGTTTCATGAACAAAAGCCCACCTGCCAATTTGGCATATAGGTTGTGTACTTCCCTGCGTCCCCACCTGCTATTTCTCTTTTGCCACCTCCTTCTAGGGTTTCTGTCGCTGTTACCCCACTCTGTCTGGTGCCAGAAACAGTCCTTCTCTGTTGGAGCCTCAGCCGGTAGCTCCCTCTATCTCCAGTTAGTCCTAGCAGACTTGCGGGCAGTTCTGGGGTTTTCCTTTGGCCCTCTGTTCCTCAGGCTTTTCCTGAGGGCGGCTTTCTGGTAGCTGGACCCATTGTGGTAGTCCCTCTCTCAGGTATCTACCTCCATTGGCGTGCCCTGTAGTTCCTGCGCCCCACTTGCTGCCTTTTCTAGGGACAGTGCGAGCTGTAACGTCCGCCTGCAGTCTAGCTGAGTTTCCGGCAACAGGCGCTTCTGTATTTGGAGGTCATTTATGCCACACACTAACCGGTCCCGAAGCATTTCATTTAGCGTCAGGCCGAACTCACATTTTTACGTCAGCCTTCTCAGGCGAGTCAAGAAATTCATGACTGACTCTCTGTCTTCCCGCTTCGTTGTGTAGAATCTGTACCTACGCAAAATGAGGGGTGGTTTTGGGTCATAGTGCTCTTCCACCAATTTCGGTAATTCTTGGAAAGGTATTGTGTCCGGCGTATCGGGATAAGTTAGACTACGTATAATGGCGAAGGCTGAGGGTCCACACGCCGACAGCAGTATAACCCGTTTCCTTCCGTCCTCCGTTATCTCATTGGCCTGGAAAAAGTAACACATTCTCTCCACATACTGGGACCAGTCCTCAATAGTCGGGTCGAATGCATCTAACTTCCTAAAAAGCGGCATTTTTGAAAGAGCAAGGCTTACCCTCCGAGTTCGGCAGCTGGCCTCTGCAAGGTTCTTTGTTTACCTCGTCGCCACTGTAATAATCCACAGGAGGCAGGGGTTCCGTCACCACACCAGTATTCATTTGCAATAACTTATATACAAAAGCTCCAAACAGTGCTGCTAGCATTCCAGTCAACTTAAGACTGCCTCACAAAGCCTACACAGGTGCTTATATGGGCCCCCTCAATGAGTTATCATTGACGGAGCTCATACTCCAATTGGCCAACCAATAATGCCAATTGGAGGTCATTACACAATGTATATGAAATTATAAACAGAGTGCAAAAGCCGTCTTCCTCCCTTACAGGTCCCACCTTTACTAACCCCCTACTTTAAACTAAGCTCACCCCCAACACCCCCCCCCCCTTCTGCTGCCGGTTAATTTTCCCCAAAGAAGTCGACAAACGGCTGCCACCTCCGGGCGAACCCCAACATTGACCCTCTCAAGGCGAACTTGATTTTCTCCAAACAGAGAGAGCTAGCCATGTCCTGTAGCCAGGTCACCGACTTGGGGGCTTTGAGTCCCTCCAAGCTAATAGTATCGTTCTCCGGGCTACCAGGGAAGCAAAGGCCAGAACAGCTGCCGCTTTCTCCTCCTGGAATCCCGGGTCTTCCGACACCCCAAAAATCGCCACCTCTGGACTCGGGTTACATCTGTATTCTAAGCAAAATGGGGGGGAAAAAAAGAATTGGGTATTTTAAATTAAAAACAAATAAAATGATTAATGACTTGATGCCCTTTGACTGGTATGAATGTCAATTCTGAAAATCACATGGTGCAGTAGTTAGCACTGGGACTACGGCGCTGAGGACCCAGGTTCGAATCCCGGCCCTGGGTGGATTGGCCACGCTAAATCAATAATAATAATAATCTTTTGTTGTCACAAGCATGAAGTTACTGTGAAAAGCCCCTAGTTGCCACATTCCAGTGCCTGCTCGGGTAAGCTGGTAAGGGAATTGAACCTGCACTGCTGGGCTTGTTCTGTATTACAAACCAGCTGTCCGGCCCACTGAGATAAACCAGCCCATTGCTCCTGCATTGGAAAAAAATAATTGGGTACTCGAATTTTTTTTTAAAAATTCTGAAAATCACATGAAAGTCTTTCATTGACACCATGTATGCAGCACCTCTACCTAATTAACAGTTGCCTGCATTCCTAAATTTAACATTCCTTTGTGTTAATGTTGAAATGAATTTAATGTGATTTTTAAAAATACGTTTAGAATACCCAATTTTATTTTTCCAATTAAGGGGCAATTTAGCATCGCCAATCCACCTACCCTGCACATCTTTTGTGTTGTGAGGGTGAGACACACGCAAACACGGGGAGAATGTGCAAACTCCACACAGACAGTGACCCAGGGCTGGGATCGAACAGCGCCGTGACTGACTGTGATGTACAGCTAGAGACCCCTGCATTTCCCGTTTAATAGCCCCGTTCCCTCTTGTGTGTTCTCCTTCCCTCCCCAACCCCTTTCAACGCCTTCCTCACCTTTGCTCCCCATGTCTCTGTTATCCTTTCCCCTCCGCATCCTGGTTGAAGTGCTGGTCTCTGTCTGAATGTTCAGCCCTGCTTAATACTGCTGCACAATTTTGCCATTCTGGACTCTGCCATGCCCACTGGGAGCAGACCAACCTTACACCCCTAGCAATGTGACGTTCCACTGGCATCACAACAGGACTGGCAAAGTGCGGTGGCAGGTAGGCTATGAACGTAGCACTCACCTCGGATGGGCGACTGAAATTCAGGTCCAACCACTGTAGCCGCCCCCCTCCTCCCTCCCTCCTCCTCCCCCCCCTCCCCACCCCCCTCTCCCCCCTCTCCCCCCTCTCCCCCCCCCTCCCCACCCCCCCTCCCCCCCTCTCCCCCCTTCTCCCCCCCTCTCCCCCTCCCACCCCCCTCCCCTCCCCCCCTTCTCCCCCCCCTCCCCTCCTCCCCTCCCCCCCTCCCCCCCCCCCCCCCCCTGTCTGAAGAACCCTTGCACCGATCCCCTCAAGGCAAATTTCACCCTCTCCAATTTAATAAACCCCGCCATATCGTTGATCCAGGATTCCACGCTTGGGGGCCTGGCATCCTTCCACTGAAGAAGAATCCTTCGCCGGGTTACCAGGGACGCAAAGGCCAGAATACCGGCCTCTTTCGCCTCCTGCACTCCCGGCTCCTCTGCAACCCCAAATATTGCGTGCCCCCAGCCCGGTTTGACCCTGGATCCTACCATCCTCGACACCATCCTCGCTACGCCCTTCCAAAATTCCTCCAGCACTGGGCATGCCCAGAACATATGGGTGTGGTTTGCTGGGCTCCCTGAGCACCTAACACACCTGTCCTCACCCCCAAAAAACCGGCTCATCCTTGTCCCGGTCATGTGTGCCCTGTGCAGCACCTTAAACTGTATGAGGCTGAGCCTCGCGCACGAAGAGGAAGAGTTCACCCTCCCTAGGGCATCTGCCCACGTCCCCTCCTCGATCTCCTCACCCAACCCCTCCTCCCACTTACCTTTCATCACCTCCACCGAGGCCTCTTCCTCCCCCTGCATCACCTGGTATGTTGCCGAAATCTTCCCCTCTCCAACCCACGCCCCCGAGAGCACCCTGTCCTGTACCGTGCATGGCGGCAGCAGCGGGAATTCCACCCTTACCTGTAGATACCGAAAGGCATTTCCCGGGGGGAGTACATACTTCCCCTCCAGCTCACCCAAGTTCGCGAACTTCCCATCCACAAACAGGTCCCCCAACCTTCTTATCCCTGCCCTGCGCCACCCCGAAAACCCTCCATCTATTCTCCCTGGGACAAACCAGTGGTTCCCCCATATCAGGGTCCACACCGAGGCCCCCACTTCCCCCCTGTGCCACCTCCATTGCCCCCAAATTTTGAGGGTAGCCGCCACCGCCGGGCTCGTGGTATACCTCATTGGAGGGAGCGGCAGCGGCGCCGTTGCCAGCGTCTCCAGACTCGTACCCTCACAAGACGCCGTCTCCTGCCTCTTCCATGCCGCCCCCTCCTCTTCCATCACTCACTTGCGTACCATCGCCGAATTGGCGGCCCTGTAGTACCCACAGAGGTTGGGCAGCGGCAACCCCCCCCATCCCTACTCCGCTCCAGGAACACCCTTCTCACCCTCGGAGTGCCTCGCGACAACACAAACCCCTTTTATGCTCCTGTTGACCAGCCTAAAGAAGGATTTCGGGATATGAATGGGGAGGCACTGGAACAGGAACATAAACCTTGGGAGCACCGTCATCTTGACTGACTGCACCCTACCCGCCAAGGACAGCGACAACGCGTCCCACCTCTTAAACTCCTCCTCCATTTGCTCCACCAGCCTAGTGAAATTAAGTCTATACAGGGCCCCCCCAGCTCCTGGCCCCCTGGACCCCCAAATACCTGAAGCTCCTCTCCGCCTTTTTAGTGGGAGCTCGCCAATCCCCCTCTCCTGGTCCCCTTGGTGAACCACAAACAACTGGCTCTTCCCCATGTTGAGCTTGTACCCTGAGAAATCCCCGAACTCCCTGAGGATCCTCATTACCTCCGGCATTCCCCCCACCGGGTCCGCCACATATAGCAGCAAGTCGTGCGCATAGAGCTACACCCTATGCTCCTCCCCTCCCCGCACCTGCCCCCTCCAGTTCCTCTACTCCCTCAGTGCCATAGCCAGCGGTTCAATCGCCAGTGCGAAGAGCAGGGGGGGACAAGGGACACCCCTGCCTCGTCCCTCGATGCAAGCGAAGGTACTCAGACCTCCTCTTGTTTGTGGCCACACTCGCCATCGGGACCTCGTACAACAGCCTAACCCACCTGACGAACCCCTCCCCAAACCCGAACCTCTTCAGCACTTCCCACAAGTACCCGAAGGCCTTCTCAGCGTCCATCGCCGCCACTATCTCCACCGCCCCCTCCCTCGCCGGCATCATAATAACGTTCAGGAGCCTCCGCACATTTGCGTTCAACTGCCTCCCCTTCACGAACCCCGTCTGGTCTTCGTGGATGACCTGCGGCACACAATCCTCAATTCTCGTGGCTAAGACCTTCGCCAGCAACTTGGCATCAACATTTAACAATGAAATCGGCCTGTAAGACCCACACTGCAGGGGATCCTTGTCCCGCTTCAGGATCAAGGAGATCAATGCCCGGGACATCGTCGGGGGCAACGCCACCCCCCCCCCCCCCCCACCCCCCCCCCCCCCCCCCCTTGCCTCATTGAAGGTCCTAACCAGCAACGGGCCCAACAGTCCACATATTTTTTGTAAATTTCGTCCGGGAAACTGTCCGGCCCCGGTGCGTTCCCCGCCTGCATGCTCCCTATCCCTTTGATCAGCGCCTCCAGCCCAATCGGGGCCCCTAATCCCGCCACCAGTCCCTCCTCCACCTTCGGGAACTTCAGTTGGTCCAGAAAGCGGCCCATCCCTCCCTCTTTCAGTGGGGGCTCGGACCAATACAGTTCCTCATAAAAGTCCCTGAAGACCCCATTGATGCCAATCCCACTCCGCACCACACTCCCCCCCCTATCCTTAACTCCCCCAGTCTCGCTAGCTGTGTCCCGCTTCCGAAGCTGATGCGCCAGCATCCGACTTGCCTTTTCCCCATATTCATAAATCGCCCCCTGGGCCTTCCTCCACTGCGCCTCCGCCTTCCTGGTGGTCAACAGGTCGAATTCGACCTGGAGGCTACGCCTCTCCCTCAACAGTCCCTCCTCCAGCACCTCCGCATACCTCCTGTCTACCCTCACCATCTCCCCCACCAGCCTCTCCCTCTCCCTCTGCTCTCTCCTCTCCTTGTGGCCCCTAACCACCGCCTTCAGCGCCTCCCAGACCATCCCCACTCGGACTGCCCCATTATCGTTGGCCTCCAGGTATCTCTCTATGCTTCTTCGGACCCGCTCGCTCACCTCCTCGTCCACCAACAGCCCCACCTCCAAGCGCCACAATGGGCGCTGGTCCCTCTCCTCCCCCACCTCTAGGTCTACCCAATGCGGGGCGTGATCCGAAATGGCTATCGCCGAGTGCTCGGTATCCTCTACTTTCGCAATCAGCGCCCTGCTCATAACAAAAAAGTTGATCCTGGAATAGGCCTTATGAACGTGCGAGAAGAAAGAAAATTCCCTAGCCCCCGGCTTGCAAATCTCCAAGGGCCCACCCCTCCCACCTGGTCCATAAACCCCCTCAGCACTTTAGCCGCTGCCGGCCACCTACCCGTCCTAGACCTGGAGCGATCCAGTGCCGGATCCAACACCATGTTAAAGTCCCCCCCCCATTATCAGGCCCCCCACTTCCAAGTCCGGGATCCGACCCAACATGCGCCGCATAAAACCCGCATCGTCCCAGTTCGGGGCGTACACGTTGACTAGCACCACCTTTCCCCTTACAGCTTACCACTTACCATTACGTTCCTGCCGCCATTGTTTGTCACAATGCCCGATGCCTCGAACGACACCCTCTTTCCCACCAAGATCTCCACCCCCCGTTCTTTGGCATCCAGCCCCGAATGAAACATCTGGCCTACCCACCCCTTCCTCAATCTTACCTGGTCTGCCACCTTCAGGTGTGTCTCCTGGAGCATGACCACATCCGCCTTCAGCCCCTTCAGATGTTCGAACACCCGGGCCCGCTTAACCGGCCCGTTCAGCCCCCTTATGTTCCAGGTTATCAGCCGGATCAGGCGGCTACCCGCCCCCCTCCCCCGCCAACTCGCCATAACCCCTCCTCGGCCAGCCACGCGCCCGCGCCCCACGCCCAGCCCGTTCCCCACGGCGGCAGACTCCCGTCCCAACACCCTCTACTCGTTCCAGCTCCCCCTTGACCAAACCAGCAGCAACCCGGTACCCCCCGCCCCCCACCCCCACCCCCCCACCCCCCAGCTAGGACCCCTCCTAGCTGCATTGCTTCCCCCATTGCACTCACGCAAGTCAGCTGACTCCTGCTGACCCCGGCTGCTCCCGCCTCTCCTTCGACTCCTCCCATTGTGGGACTTCCCCTCCCCCTCCATTACCCACCAGCAGGCTCTCCGCCTTCCCCTTCCATCCCAAGTGCAGGAAAAAACCCGCGCTTCCCTGCCCCAGCCCCGCCCCCTCCAGCCTTCAGCACGGGAAAAAGACCGCGCTTACCACCTGCCCGGCCCTGCTTCCTCTGGCGCAGCTCCTTTTACAGGCCCAGGCCCCTCACCCCCGACTCGGGCCTCACCCTCCCCCACGGGGCCCCCTACCGGCCATCCACCCCTACTCTGTTTACTTGCCCCCCTCCAAGAGCCCACCCGACAGACCCAACCAAAACAGTGCCCAACCCACCCTAACCACCCACACCGAACCAAAACTGAACAAGATCAAAGAATCGACCCTCAAAATGTAACACAACAACACCAATCCCCGACCATCCCCACGCCCGAACCCCCATCCCGACCCTCAGTTTGTGTCCAGCTTCTCGGCCTGAACAAAGGCCCACGCCTCCTCCGGGGACTCAAAATAATGATGCCCGTCCTTGTAGGTGACCCACAGTCGCGCCGGCTGCAACATGCCAAACTTCACCCCCTTCCTGTGCAGCACCGCCTTCGCCCGGTTGTACCTGGCCCTCTTCTTCGCCACCTCCGCGCTCCAGTCCTGATATATTCGAACCTCCGCGTTCTCCCACCTGCTGCTCCTCTCTTTCTTGGCCCACCTGAGTATGCACTCCCGATCAGCGAACCGATGAAACCGCACCAACACCGCCCGCGGCGGCTCGTTAGCCTTGGGCCTCCTCGCCAGCACTCTATGGGCCCCTTCCAGCTCCAGGGGCCCCTGGAAGGACACCGCTCCCATCAGCAAGTTTAACATTGTGACCACATAGGCCCCCACGTCCGACACCTCCAGCCTCTCCGGGAGGCCCAGGATCCGCAGATTCTTCCGCCTCGACCGACTCCATCTCCTCGAACCGTTCCTGCCATTTCTTGTGGAGCGCCTCGTGCGCCTCCACCTTTACCGCTAGGCCCAAGATCTCATCCTCGTTATCTGAGATCTTTTGTCGGACCTCGCGGATCGCCACCCCCTGGGCCGTCTGGGTCACCAGCAGCTTACCAATAGAAGCCTTCATTGGCTCCAGCAGGTCAGCTTTGAGCTCCCTGAAGCAGCGCTGGATAACCTCCTGCTGCTCCTGCGCCCACTGCATCCACGCTGCCTGGTCCCCGCCCGCCGCCATCTTGCTCTTCTTCCCTCGCACTTTCTTTGGCTTCACCACCACTTTTTTAGTCTCCCCGCTCCTGGTCCAAGCCATACACTGTCGCGGGAATGTTGCAGTCTTCTTCTCACACTGGGAAATGTCGAAAAAATGCCGGTGGGGCCCCTGAAAAGAGCCCAAAAGTCCATTCCAAGCGGGAGCTGCCGAACGTGCACCTTAGCTCTGCATAGCTGCAACCGAAGCGCCACTTCTTTTTCAAACGTGATTCACACCAACATGATTTGCCGCTGGCGTGACGCAAGATCGGAAAGCAGCACATGATTCTGGCGAGCAACAGATTTAATGAACATTGATGAGAGGATAGTGAAGGCAAATAGAATTCATGCCACTCGTCAGCAGAATACCTGACCCATCATTGATCCGCCATTGGGAAAACTGCGAATTGCTTTCATGCAATGGGTTCCAATTTAAAAAAAACTAAATTTAGTGTACCCCATTCATTTTTTCCAATTAAGGGGCAATTTAGTGTGGCCAATTCACCTACCCTGCACATCCTTGGGTTGTGGGGGCGAAACCCACGCAAACACGGGGAGAATGTGCAAACTCCACACGGACAGTGATCCAGAGCCGGGATCGAACCTGGGACCTCGGCGCCGTGAAGCAGTAGGGCTAACACTGCACTGTTGTGCTGCCCGGGTGCCAATTTTTTGGCTCCCGCTAGATTCTCCGTTCCTGCCTGTCATTAAACCCTCGTGGGCAGGGTGGAAACAATCTGCCCTTTGTATTTGCATAGCGCCTTTATCCAGTTACGGCATGTGTGAGGAGACCTGTATTTACTATCTGGGCTTCAATGGAGAGGTGATGATTATGTTAGCCTGTCAGTCTCTGATAATAAGGAAGCCGAGTGGCTGCCGCAATCAGAAGCCTACTTGCCATTTTGGAAAATAAACAATTGACAAGCTATTGAGCTTGTTAACGACCGAAGTGACTGGAGTTTTTCGTCGCTCACTCCTTTTTCCAGTTGCTACATGGGAAAAGCCTTGGGAATGATTTACATCAGGTATGAGCAGGCAGCACAAGGGTGGATGAAAAGGCCTGCAAACCGGACCAGAATCTGCTGCTGGAGGTGCCAGCATTTAGATGTTAGTATACCCTTTCTCTTCACTCTTTTCAGGTCGGCATAACAAGTAAGGAGAGAGTGAGAGGACAGGGTTCCTTTGAAATGGTGTCCGTCACTGAATTCTGGTTCATGGCTTATCACCTGCTCTGCATGCGGCCTTGCCCTGGATGCCCGACAGGGCACGGCCCCCTTCCCAATGCTAATTGGCCACCTTATCATTGGGCAGCTGCTAATTGGCTGGCCAACGCTTGATTCACCATGATGAAATGACGGGAGCGAGAGAGTGCAGACCGTGCACTTCCCATTCCACCTTCCCCACCCCACCGAATACTCTCAAATCCAGACCTGCTACGTGTATTTCCAGCATTTTCTGTTTTTATTTCAAATATTTATCATCCGCATTGTTTTGTGTTTGGATTACTGTTCACTCATTCAAATTGTCTGGCTGTTATCAGATTATTACTTTGGTTCCTAACTTTGCTCAAATTGGCTGCTGCCTTTCCTACAAAACAATAGTGATTACACTCCAGAAATACTTCATTGGTTGCAGATGGACTATCCTGAGGTTGCGAATGGATATTTATAGATAAAGGTAAGACTTTCTTTAGGTAGTAAAATGATGCTTTCCGAGAGGAGGCTGACTTATAGTTTCACAGAGGGCCACTTTCCATTGTTGACCCTCAAGGAACAGGACACAAGGAATTGGGGGTGAATAGCAGAGTCTTCCCCACAGCATTCACCGTAGGTAATTTACCTTTAAAACAAAATGCTCTCGCTCCACCTGACCAAGGCATTTCTATATGGTATTAAACTCCCCATAATGATGAGAAGCAAGAACTGCTAACTCATTTGAATGTGCAAATCAAATACAGGTGTATCTCCACCAAATAGATTGCAGTGGTTCAAGAAGGCAGCTCACCATCCACTTCTCAAGGTGCAATTAAGGATTAGCATAATTGCTGGCCTAGCCAGCGACCTCCACAACCCATGAATGAATGAACAAAAACTAGAACCAACCAACATGCCTCCCTGCATACATTTTCCATTTCTAGGGGGAATACAGAAATGAAGAGGGTGAGCATGCCTTCTGAAATTCAGCAAATCCAGACACTGCTGCCAATACAGGTGGATTCCAAATGCAGGTCTTTCTAGAGGAAACTCGAGAAACTTTTGGGCCAGACCTATCATTCTCCATAGCTATCATAAAACTAATGGAATTATGGTCACTGATCCCAAAGTGATTCCTCACGAATACTTCTGTCACCTGCCCTTCCTTATTTCCCAAAAGGAGGTCAGGTTTTCCCCTCTCTAGTCGGGCCATCCACATACTGAATGAGAAATTCCTCCTGAATACATTCAACAAATGTCTTTCCGTCCAAGCCCCTAATGCTATGGCTGTCCCAGTCAACGTTGGGAAAGTTAAAGTCCCCAACTATTACCACCCTATTTTTCATGCAGCTATCTGTAATCTCCTTACATATTTGCTCCTCAATTTCCCGCTGACTATTCGGGGGCCTGTAGTACAATCCTACCAAAGCAATCTCTCCCTTCTTATTTATCAGTTCTACCCCTATAAACTCAGTGGGCAAACCCTCAGATATAGCCCCTCTCAGTACTGTCGTGATATTCTCCCTAATCAAAAACACAACTCCCCCTCCTCTCATACCTCCTGTTCTACTGTTCTATCCTTCCTATAGCATTTGTACCCTGGAACATTGAGCTGCCAGTTCTGCCCCTCTCTTAGCCATGTTTCAGTAATAGCTACAATATCCCAGTCCCATGTACCCATCCGTGCCCTGAGTTCATCTGCCTTGCCCGTCAGGCCTCTTGCATTGAAATAAATGAGTTTCAGCTAGACTTCCCTTGCTCTCTGTCCTGTTTTCTCAGACCATCTCTCTGGTCATGTTTTGTACACTCTCTCTGTGTTTTGTTCCTCTTAGCCTTACTGGACCCATTCCCAGTCTCTGTACTCTGTACTGTGGCCCTTTTTGATTTGAGACTTTGGTTTCTCTGCCTTTCACTTTCCCCCTATCTCTCTTTTGTTTCTGTCTCCACTTTACTTCCCTCCGACTTCCTGCATCGGTTCCCATCCCCCTGCCACACTAGTTTAAAAGCTCCCCAACTGCACTAGCAAACGTTCCCCCTAGGACGTTGGTTCCAGTCCTGCCCAGGTGCAGATGGTCCAGTTTGTACTGGTCCCATCTCCCCCAGAACCAGTTCCAATGTCCAAGGAATTTGAATCTCTCCCTCTTGCACCATCTGTCAAGCCACGTATTAGAACATAGAACATAGAACGATACAGCGCAGTACAGGCCCTTCGGCCCACGATGTTGCACCGAAACAAAAGCCATCTAACCTACACTATGCCATTATTATCCATATGCTTATCCAATAAACTTTTAAATGCCCTCAATGTTGGTGAGTTCACTACTGTTGCAGGTAGGGCATTCCACGGCCTCACCACTCTTTGCGTAAAGAACCTACCTCTGACCTCTGTCCTATATCTATTACCCCTCAGTTTAAATCTATGTCCCCTCGTGCCAGCCATTTCCATCCGCGGGAGAAGGCTCTCACTGTCCACCCTATCTAACCCCCTGATCGTTTTGTATGCCTCTATTAAGTCTCCTCTTAACCTTCTTCTCTCTAACAAAAACAACCTCAGGTCCATCAGCCTTTCCTCATAAGATTTTCCCTCCATACCAGGCAACATCCTGGTAAATCTCCTCTGCACCCGCTCCAAAGCCTCCACGTCCTTCCTATAATGCAGTGACCAGAACTGCACGCAATACTCCAAATGCGGCCGTACCAGAGTTTTGTACAGCTGCAACATGACCTCATGACTCCGGAACTCAATCCCTCTACCAATAAAGGCCAACACTCCATAGGCCTTCTTCACAACCCTATCAACCTGGGTGGCAACTTTCAGGGATCTATGTACATGGACACCTAGATCCCTCTGCTCATCCACACTTCCAAGAACTTTACCATTAGCCAAATATTCTGCATTCCTGTTATTCCTTCCAAAGTTAATCACCTCACACTTCTCTACATTAAACTCCATTTGCCACCTCTCAGCCCAGCTCTGCAACTTATCTATGTCCCTCTGTAACCTGCTACATCCTTCCACACTGTCGACAACACCACCGACTTTAGTGTCGTCTGCAAATTTACTCACCCACCCTTCTGCGCCCTCCTCTAGGTCATTGATAAAAATGACAAACAGCAACGGCCCCAGAACAGATCCTTGTGGTACGCCACTTGTAACTGAACTTCATTCTGAACATTTCCCATCAACCACCACCCTCTGTCTTCTTTCAGCTAGCCAATTTCTGATCCACACCTCTAAATCACCCTCAATCCCCAGCCTCCGTATTTTCTGCAATAGCCTACCATGGGGAACCTTATCAAACGCTTTACTGAAATCCATATACACCACATCAACTGCTCTACCCTCGTCTACCTGTTCAGTCACCTTCTCAAAGAACTCGATAAGGTTTGTGAGGCATGACCTCCCCTTCACAAAGCCATGCTGACTATCCCTGATCATATTATTCCTATCTAGATGATTATAAATCTTATAATCCCCTCCAAGACTTTACCCACTACAGACGTGAGGCTCACCGGTCTATAGTTGCCGGGGTTGTCTCTACTCCCCTTTTTGAACAAAGGGACTACATTTGCTAGCCTCCAGTCCTCTGGCACTATTCCTGTAGCCAATGATGACATAAAAATCAAAGCCAAAGGCCCAGCAATCTCTTCCCTGGCCTCCCAGAGAATCCTAGGATAAATCCCATCAGGCCCCTATATTAATCTTATCTATCCTGACATTCCTACTCTGACTAGCATGTGGCACTAGTAGCAATCCTGAAATTACTACCTGTGAGGTCCTACTTTTTAATTTAACTCCTAACTCCCTGAATTCAGCTTGTAGGACCTCATCACCTTTTTTAACCTAAATTGTTGGTGTCTATATGCACCATGACATTCTCCCCCTCCAGAATGTCCTGCAGCCGCTCCGAGACATCCTTGACCTTTGCACCCGGGAGGCAACACACCATCCTGGAGTCTCATTTGTGTCCGCAGAAACGCCTGTCGATTCCCCTTGACATTAAGTCCCCTGTCCCCTCTATATAGCTCTACCACTAGTTTTCCGCCCTCCTGCGCAGCAGAGCCAGTCATGGGGTCATGAACCTGGCTGCTGCTGCCTTCCCCTGGTGAGCCATCTCCCCCAACAGTATCCAAAATGGCGTATCTGTTTTGAAGGGAGATGACAGCAAGGGCCCCTGCACTGCCTTCCTACCCTTGCTCTGTCTGGTGGTCACCCATTTCCTATCTCCCTCAGGAATTTTTAACTGCGATGTTACCAACACACTGAATGTGCAGTTCGCCAGGTTCGCGCTAGTTATATCCAGTCATCAATCAGACTGGTCCAATAATCAGCTGGCGCAGTGTTTAGATTGGGAGTGCGAACGTGATTCCGGCGAGCTAGGTTTTTAATGAACTTTGGTGAGACACTAAGGCACACAAATCTGGAGCTGGATTCTCTGTTTAGGAGACTAAGTCCACACGTCGGTGTGAAAATGGTGGTGTTTTACGCCAGGAAATCTGGCGTAAAACAGTCACCGATTTCCTGTTTTGCTGGAAGCTAGCAGGGAGGCAGCGTAGAGCTCCCAGCTCTCTCTGCCGACGGAGCATTGCCGGGTCCGTAGCCGTGCATGTGCACGGCGGCAGCCTGCAGCGGCCGCGCCATGCTTCCTGGCAGACTCAGCCCGCGGACCTGGACTGCAAAACTAGTACCCCCCTTCGGCTACTCGTGTGTCCCGGCCCGCCTGCCCACATTGCCCCCAGCTCCGAATGAAGCCCCGCCCGCCCGCCGATTGGCCCTCCCTCAACTGTGGCAGTGCTGGACTGAGTCCACAGCTGTCACGCGAGGTTCCCAAACCCACGTCGTCGGGAACTCAATCAGTCGGGGGACGGAGCATCGCGGGGCAGGTCTCAGACAATGGCCTGAAGCTGTGGATACATCACGCGGCTTTTCAGGGGTCGGAGAAAGTGAAAACAGGCGGTGCTCCCGATTTCGGCGGCAAAACGGATTCTCTGCCCAGTCGCCGAACGCGATTTCGGCGTCGGGGAGCAGAGAATCCAACCCCCAGTTCCTGGCAAAATCTGGTGGGAAAACCAACCCGCCATGAAAGTTAGGAGGGGGAAATTGCGACCTGCCGAAAAACTTACTTTTGGCTGCACTCCGAAGTTTCCAGTCTTGCCTGTCATGAAGCCTGCTGCTATCAGGACCAGAAACTCCCACGCGCTCTCTCTTATATACGTTATACTATATCATGATACTATATATAAATTATATATATTATTATATGTATACACACCGTGGACTTGGGAATAGAAAGCAAAATGTACACATTATACTGCAATAGGGAGCATGGTGGTTTTAAAAAAAATTTAGAGTACCCAATTATTTTTATTTTTCCAATTAAGGGGCAATTTAGCGTGGCCAATCCACCTAACCTGCTCATCTTTGGGCTGTGGAGGTGAAATTAACGCAGACACGGGGAGAATGTGCAAACTCCATGTGGACAGTGACCCAGGGCTGGGATTCAAACCCAGGTCCTCATCGCCGCAGTCCCAGAGCTAACAACTGCGCCACATGCCGCCCAAATATGGAGCATGGTTGATTGTGAAACAGGTTTCTTGCACAAAAATCTAATGAAGGGAAAATGTGATACATTTGGGAGGAAAAATAAGGAAAAAGCACAGACACTAAATATTAATGTTATAAAAGGAGTAAAGGAGCAGAGAAAGTCAAGGGTTCAGATATACAAATCTTTCAAGTTGGAGGACAAGTTAATGAAACTAAGAAAGTGCATGGATCCTAGGTTGTAATGAATAAGGAGCTTTCAATAAAAAGGTGAAAAAGCATTGGTAAACCTATAAAACACCAAAAACAGCGGTTAAACTGCAGTTCGACTTTTGCTTCCAGTTTCAAATGCTGTATCTTAAGATGGTGCAGTAGAGTTTCAGTAAGGAATGTTTGGAGAAGCTGCAATACTTACCACTAGAACACTGGAAGTTAAAATGAGATGAGTGGTTTTGTTAAGATTAGTTAGGAATACTAGTCACTGGTGGTTAAATTTACCCAAAAGAGGGCAGCACGGTGGCGCAGTGGGTTAGCCCTGCAGCCTCACGGTGCCCAGGTTCGATCCCGGCTCTGGGTCACTGTCCGTGTGGAGTTTGCACATTCTCTCCCCGTATTTGCGTGGGTTTCACTCCCACAACCCAAAGGTGTACAGGCTAGGTGGATTGGCCACGCTAAATTGGCCCTCAGTTGGAAAAAATGAATTGGATACTCTAAATTTTTTATTTAAAAAAAAATAATTTACCCAAAAGAACAAAGGGGATGTGTGATGAATGATAACTGTACCCTTAATGTGATGATCCCTTTAAGACCGGGCTTGGAACCCTGGGGGACTCCGCCTCTGGCTCCGCCCCCCCCCCCCAGGGAGCTGTATGTGAGGTAATGTTCAGTGGGAAGCGTGCAGCGACCACACTTCTCGGCAGCTGTCTGGTTCTCTGCTTATTAAAGCCTTTGTATTACCAATCATCTCTCTCGAGTTGTAATTGGGGGTATCTCAGAATGAAGGGCAGATTTGTTTATGCAGAAAGTCTTCAACACATTTCCTACCCTCATGGAAACAGGGATGGAATCAACAGCTTCTAAAAGAAAGATAGGCAAATACTGAAAAAAGAAAGTAAATGAACAGTTATGGGAAAACCACAGGGGAATGGGATTCTGTAGAAAACTCTTTCAGAGGACTGAAACAGGCACAGTGGGCTGAATGGTCTATTTTTGTGCTGTCAATTCTATGATTTGAAGATTACACCGTGTGTACTGATGAATGAAAAGAAAATACAAAAAAACAGTCATCACTGTCGCTGCTCAGCTTTCAAATGAAGGTTTAACTGGGGGAAGAAGATGACTGTCAGATTGATTTTTTTCAGCTTCGGCTTTTAAAAATTGAACTGTTTTGGCAAGAAATCATTTCCTGAAAGTCTGAAGATAAACAGATTATATTTTGAGTCCGAAAAAGTGGAGTACGACGAACAAATTCAATCGCATTTTTAACAATTTTTAAGAGTAAGTATGCCAAGTGGAAACCTTAGTGATGCCCATGGTAGTACAAACTCTTGTTTAATTATAGATGAGATAGTAAGGTTTGACTGCACACACACAAGTGATCAAGATGATAGTCTCCGGAGAGTGAATGCCTCCACCTCGTGTGCGAGGATGGGGCTGATACAGTTGAAGGTGGTATACAGAGCACACCTCACGAGGGCGAGGATGAACCAATTCTTTGAAGGAGTAGAAGATGTGTGTGAACGTTGTGGGGGGGAGGGGAACGTTGCGGGGTGGGGGGGGGGGGGGGGGGTGCGTCCCGCTAATCACGTTCCTATGTTTTGGTCCTGTCCAAAGCTAGAGGATTACTGGAAGGTGGTGTTTAGGGTAATTTCTAAAGTGGTGCACGTGAAACTGGACCCGGGCCCCCGGGTGGCCATATTCGGGGTGTCGGACCAGCTGGGGTGGAAATGGGTGCGGAGGCAGATGTTGTAGCCTTCGCCTCGTTGATCGCCCGAAGGCGGATCCTGATGGATTGGAGAGCAGCCTCTACACCCTGTGCCCTGGCGTGGCGGGGGTACCTGTTGGAATTCTTGACTCTTGAGAAGTTTGAACTGAGGGGAAGGATGGAGGGGTTCTACAATTCATGGGCATTATTCATCATGCACTTTCAAGAACTGGATAACATCGAACATTAGTTGGAGGGGTGGGTGGGAGGGGGGTGGTGTGTGTTGATGGTGACTATGGGTGATTCCTGATTCCTTTTTGTCATTTGTTTATGTGAACGTGCGGGCTAATGTTTGGGGTTTGGTGGGAGGATGGGATCGTTGTTATTGATATGGGGATTGACATATTTGTTACTGATTATTGTTTGTTGTTGGTGGGTGTAAATTTGGGAGAAAATGTGAAAAGGAGGAGAATAAAAAATATTTTTAAAAAAGTGATCAAGATGATCATGACAGTTATTGGGATGAGATTGGTATTTGAAAGACTGTCAGCTGGTATGTAAATTTTGTTTAATTCTTTAAAACGACTTGTCTGAGCTGATGATTGCTGGCTATAAACTTTGGGTAAAAAGTTAAAACCTTGCTCTGTTGTATTAACAGTATTGCAAAGTGGGCTGTTACCTATGTTTCATTTACAATCCAATAGGTGACTCCTATTACAGTGACAGAAGTGTCGGAAAAAAATTCACCTCCGATAAATTCCTCTTTTAATTATACGGTAGCACAGTGGTGAGCACTGTTGCTTCACGGCACTAAGGTCCCAGGTTCGATTCCCGGATTGGGTCACTGTCTGTGCGGAGTCTACACATTCTCAAGTGTCTGTGTGGGTTTCCTCCGGGTGCTCCGGTTTCCTACCACAAGTCCCGAAAGACTTGCTGTCAGGTAATTTGGACATTCTGAATTCTCCCTCAGTGTACCCAAACAGGCGCTGGAATGTGGCGACTAGGGGCTTTTCACAGTAACTTCGTTGCAGTGTTAATGTAAGCCTACTTGTGACAATAAAGATCATTATAAAGGGCAGCATGGTGGTGCAGTGGTTAGCATTGCTGCTTCATGATGCCAAGGACCCAGGTTCAATCCCGGCCCCGGGTCACTGTCCGTGTGGAGTTTGCACATTCTCCCTGTGTCTGCGTGGGTCTCACCCCCACAACACAAAGATGTGCAGGGTAGGTGGATTTACCATGCTAAATTGCCCCTTAATTGGAAATTTTTAAAAGATATACATTTTAAAATAAATTTAGAGTACCCAATTATTTTTTTTTCCAATTATGAGGCAATTCAGCGTGACTAATCTACCTACCAGGCACATCCTGTGAAGGTGAGCCCCCTGCAGATACGGGAGAATGTGCAATCTCCACACAGTGACCTGGGGCCAGGATTGAACCCGGGTCCTCGGCGCTGTGAGGCAGCAGTGCAACCACTGCGCCATCGTGTCGCCCTTAGAAAAAGATTTGAACAAAGAGATAAAAATATCTAACTTGGAGCTTTCAGTTTTTAAGATAATTGTTTTGTATAATATATACCAGGTGTTAATTGGTTTTCCAAAATTGATATTTAAAATAACATTTTTAAAATTTGTTTTTAGAGTATCCAATTTTTTTCTAATTAAGGGGCAATTTAGCATGGCCAATTCAACCACCCTGCACATGTTTTGGGTTGTGGGAGTGAGATGCACGCAGACACGGGGAGAATGTGCAATGTCCAAACTGACTGACTTGGGGCCAGAATTGAACCCAGGTCCTCAGCGCCGTGAGGTAGCAGTGTTAACCACGGTGCTACCGTGCCACCTGAATATTCAGAATGACATGATCTATTTATACAATATGAAGCCAAGTGGTAATTTGCATTGTTTGTATTTGTTGGTATGGTCACTGAAACACATCTAAATCAATAATAAGTTATGCTGGATATATCTTATGGTTCGTTTCTTAAGTGCAGCACGGTAGCACAGTGGTTAGCACAGTTGCATCACAGCTCCAGGGTCTCAGTTTCGATTCCCAGCTGCGTCACTGTCTGTGTGGAGTCTGCATGTCCTCCATGTGTCTGCTTGGGTTTCCACTGGGTGCTCCGGTTTCCTCCCACAGTCCAAAGATGTGCAGATTAGGTGGATTGTCCGTGCTAAATTATCCTTAGTGTCCAAAAAATAAGGTTAGGGGGGTTATTGGGTTACAGGGATGGAGGGGAAGTGTGGGGTTAAATGGGGTGCTCTTTTCAAGGGCCGGTGCAGACTCAATGGGCCAAATAGCCTCTTTTCGCAGTATAAATTCTATGGAATCTATGTGTGTCTCAAATTGTGATAAGTGCAGCTTCTATTTCCAAGGTGCAGTAGTCCAGGGGTTCGCAACCCAGAGGTTGAGGTCGATTTTCCGCCTGCGTTAGCCATCAGCGAGAATGACAATGCGGGTGGGAAATCCTGCAATTTTCGCTGGCGGGATTGCGATTTCTGATTCTCCACACCCCTGGCCAGTGACATGATGAGGTTCCTGTCATCTAAATACATTTTAATATACTTACCCAGACCCTTCCCTCCACCACATGATTCCCCTCACTGGCGGTGAGGCTTACAACAGGTTCTGAAAACGTGAATCAGTTGAGGGTTCCCCCTCTGAGTACAAAGGGAAGTATTGATCCCATCAGTATAGACCCCGGGGAGGGAGGGGGACATACGCCCCCTGGCACAGGTCGACACTGCCAGGTCAGCAGTGCCAACCTGGCATGCTAGCCTGTGCTGGGGGCAGTGCCAAGGGGAGCCCCATTGGTGTTGGGGGGGGGGGGGGTGCGGGGGCGAGCCACCAGTTCGGATAGCGGTCGGCGGGGAGGGGAGTCCCGATACTGATGGTAGTTGGGGGGTGAGCCACCGATTCTGATGGCGGTAGTGTTTGGGGGTGGGGGGGGGGGGGGTCCCGCGATGCGTATGGGAGGGGTTCCCCCGTGCCCCTGATGTCATGATATTCAAACACACACATCATGATGGACACACTAACAGGCAAATCAGAGTACACAACACCACAACCAATCACAGACAAGAACACCAACCACATAAAAAGCACGAGCACGACACCTGGAGGTCAGTAGGTCTGGGGAGAAGGAAGCATGAAAGAGCTGTTGAAACACCACAAGCAGGGAGCCCCCCACGTGCAGAGTGCAAAGACCAAGTTGTAAATAGTGAGTTTAAATAAACAAGCGTTGTACCATATGCAACTGTGTTGGCTCTTCTGTGTGTTAGAACACCCAACACCACATGGTACAGGAGTGGATCGATACCTGCCTACCAACCTGCCATTCTGGACATGGACCACACCGGCAAACCGCAGCCGATGCAAGTCACGGGGAACCTAGGCACCAACTGGAAGCTCTACAGGCAGCGATTTGACCTGTACATCCGTGCCACCGAAAAACAGAATGTCTCGGATGATTCGAAGATTGCAATGCTCCTCTTCTACGCAGGCCCCCACCCAAATGATGTCTTTAATTCACTGGTGTTCGAGGAAGGCGAAAACCAGGCCAAATATGACACGGTCATCCTCAAAATGGACCAGCACTTTCAAACTGAAGTAAACGAAACTTTCGAAAGATACATCTTTCAGCAACGCCTGCAAGGTAAGGAGGAGCTTTTTCAACCCTTTTTGACGCACCTCCGGATTCTGGCGCAGTCCTGCGGTTACGGCACCACCACAGAGTCCATGATCAGGGACCAGATTGTTTTTGGCGTTGCCTCCAGTGGCCTACGCCAGCAGCTTCTTAAAATAAAGAGCCTCACCTTAGCGTCTGCTGTGGAAGCCTGTGTCCTCCATGAGAATGCTGCCTGCCGTTTTGCCCGATTTCAGGCGTCCGAGTTGGCACGGAGGGGGTCCCCAGCCGTCGAATCGGCAAGCCAGGCCGCCCACGACGTTGAACGCATCCAGGCCGTCGATTTCTTCCCGCCCCACGGCCCGGACGACAGCGGCCGCTTCCCGCGCTTTTCGCGGTCTCCCGCGCAGGTGCGCGCCAAGAATAACGGCCACAACGAGGGACGCACTGCGCAGGCGCGCCCACCGCAAGATCGCACTGCGCATGCGCAGTGGCGCAACGAACGCCGTGACGTCATGACGTGCAGCAAGTGTGGAGGTCTACACTTAAAAGGGCAATGTCCTGCAAAATACCAACAGTGCAACAGATGTGCCATGATAGGCCACTACGCAGCCCGCTGTCGTGCGGCTCAACCCATGGATCCGGCGCATCCTCGACAACCTCGCACACGAGTCAGGACCGTCCAGCCCACGCATCAAGACTTCCAGTTAAGTGATGCAGATGACCAGGATGACTTCAGAGTTGCCGTCATTGATGTCAACAAGGTCAATGCCATCAATCCAGACGATGAGTGGTGTGCCACCCTGACGGTCAACCGATCGCGCGTCGCCTTCCGTCTGGACACCGGCGCATCCGCCAACCTGATTGCTTACTCTGCAGTCCAGGCCATGAAGGTCAAACCACTCATCACACCATCCCGGCTTAAGATGGTTGACTATAACGGGAACGTTATCCCGTCCGTAGGATCTTGCCAGCTACAGGTGACTCACAAGAGGTACACGGCCACACTCCCCTTCGAAGTTGTGGGCTCATCAAAGGACTCGTTACTGGGCGCACAAGCGTGTAAGGTCCTTCACCTGGTACAGCGCATCATGTCTCTCTCTCCAGATGAGATATCCGACTTCCCGGATGCTGAGTTCCACGCGAATCTCCATTCCCTCCTCGCTCACAACCAGGAGGTTTTTGAAGGCATGGGGACATTGCCACACACGTACAAGATTCGACTCAGACCGGACGCCATCCCTGTCGTTCACGCACCTCGCAGGGTTCCTGCGCCTCTCAAAGACCGCCTCAAGGCACAACTGCAGATTCTTCAGGACCAAGGGGTCCTATCCAAGGTCACGGAGCCCACGCCATGGGTCAGCTCCATGGTCTGTGTAAAGAAGCCCTCTGGCGAGCTCCGTATATGTATAGATCCAAAAGATCTGAACAACAACATCATGCGGGAACACTATCCCATCCCGAAACGAGAAGACCTCACCAGCGAGATGGCGCGAGCCAACATATTCACTAAATTGGATGCGTCCAAAGGATTCTGGCAGATCCAACTGGACCCGGCCAGCCGAAGACTATGCACATTCAACACCCCTTTTGGCAGATTCTGCTACAACCGGATGCCATTCGGCATCATTTCGGCATCTGAAGTATTCCACCGCATTATGGAGCAGATGATGGAAGGCATCGAAGGGGTACGTGTATATGTGGACGATATCATCATTTGGTCCACCACTCCGCAGGAACACATGCATCGTCTTCGACGTGTCTTCACCCGCATACGGCAAAATGGCCTGCGTCTCAACCGTGCGAAGTGTGCTTTCGGCCAGACGGAGCTGAAATTCCTCGGGGACCACATCTCAAGGTCCGGGGTCCGTCCCGATGCAGACAAGGTTAGCGCCATCACAGCCATGCCACGACCGGCTGACAAGAAGGCTGTCTTAAGATTCCTGGGCATGGTCAACTTCCTTGGGAAGTTCATTCCCAACCTGGCTTCTCATACAACAAACATGCGCCATCTCGTAAAAAAATCGACGGAATTCAACTGGCACCAGTCGCATCAGCAGGAATGGGAGGAGCTCAAGCACAAACTGGTCACGGCACCAGTGCTGGCCTTCTTTGACGCGACTCGCCCTACAAAGATCTCAACAGACGCCAGCCAATCTGGTATTGGAGCGGTACTCCTGCAAAAAGACAGCACGTCATCATGGGCCCCGGTTGCGTATGCCTCACGAGCCATGACCCCTACCGAACAGCGCTACGCGCAAATCGAAAAAGAATGCCTGGGCTTGTTAACTGGACTGGACAAGTTCCACGACTATGTGTATGGCCTGCCACGATTCACGGTCGAAACTGACCACCGCCCCCTGGTCAACATCATTAACAAAGACCTGAACGACATGACTCCTCGCCTCCAGCGCATCTTACTCAAACTCAGGAGGTACGATTTTGAACTGATCTACACTCCGGGGAAGGAACTCATAGTGGCGGACACTCTTTCCCGAGCAGTGAGCACACCACCAGATGCGGAGGGGTTCGTGCGTCAAATTGAGGCACACGTGACTCTGACAGCAGCAAATATGCCAGCTGATGATCCTTGTCTGGCCCACATACGCGCAGAGACGGCGACTGACCCTCTGCTGCAGCGAGTGATGCGCCACATGACGGAAGGGTGGCTAAAAGGGCAGTGCCCCCAGTTTTATAATGTGCGAGATGATCTCACCAATATAGACGGGGTCCTTATGAAATCGCATAGGATCGTCATTCCACACAGTGTGCGCCAGATGATTCTTCGTCAACTACACGAAGGCCACTTGGGTGTCGAAAAATGCAGACGAAGGGCCCGGGCGGCGGTATATTGGCCGGGTATTAATGAAGACATAGCCAACATGGTGCTCAACTGCACAACCTGTCAGAGGTTTCAGCCGGCGCAACCTCCGGAAACACTTCTACCACACGAGATGGTGACGTCCCCCTGGGCGAAGGTGGGTGTTGACCTATTTCACGCGCTCGGCAGAGATTACATTGTTATTATAGACTACTTCTCAAACTACCCGGAAGTCATGCCTCTCCATGATCTGACGTCGTCCGCAGTCATTGGGGCCTGCAAGGAAACGTTTGCTCGCCATGGCATTCCAAGGACTGTCATGTCAGACAATGGACCTTGTTTTGCCAGCCGTGAATGGTCGTCCTTTGCCGCAGCATATGGTTTCACTCATGTGACATCCAGCCCTCTGCATCCACAATCGAACGGGAAGGCTGAAAAGGGTGTCCACATCGCAAAGCGGCTCCTGTGCAAGGCGGCTGATGCCGGATCGGACTTTAACCTTGCCTTGCTGGCCTATCGATCGGCCCCGTTATCCACGGGCCTCTCGCCAGCGCAGCTACTAATGGGTCGCTCCCTCAGGACGACGGTACCTTCCGTCCTGGCACCGACAACAGACCATGAGGCGGTTCTTCGGGACATGCAACTGCAGCGTGATCGCCAGAAAGGTCGGTACGACACACGAGCGACGGACCTGCCCCCCCTGTCCTCCGGAGACAAAGTACGCGTCCATCAACCGTATGGTGGCTGGTCAGCACCGGCCGAAGTCCTCCGACAAGTGGCTCCCCGCTCGTTCCTGGTTCGCATGCCGGATGGTTCCGTGCGTCGCCGCAATCGGCGCGCCCTTCGCCGACTTCCACGTTCACAGCCACACAACACGCCAGATCCTCAACAGGCTTCCGAGGATGACTTTGTGGAGCTGCCGCACATCACGCCCTTTCCATCGCCACCCATGGCCATGCCTGCACAGCAGCCGGTGGTTCTTGATCCACCCTTAAGGCGGTCAACCCGAATTCGTCGCAAACCCATTAGAATGGACTTATAATACAGTTCATATGTTTAATAAGTTGGACAATTTTACATGATAACCTGTTGTTGTTTATCGTTCCAGATGTCGTCTGACTGGACAACTGTTCAAAATTTTTTTTCTTCTTCTCTCGTTCGCATTTCTGTTATGTTATGGTACAACTGGATTCATGTGACGCACTCGACATCGCCCCATGTACATAGTTCCGTCATAGACACATGCTGCACACGACACACACACACTCTTAGATGCACTCACGTCACGATCATATTTATTACCACGTAGGCACATATCTTTGTAAAAAGGGGGGATGTCATGATATTCAAACACACACATCATGATGGACACACTAACAGGCAAATCAGAGTACACAACACCACAACCAATCACAGACAAGAACACCAACCACATAAAAAGCACGAGCACGACACCTGGAGGTCAGTAGGTCTGGGGAGAAGGAAGCATGAAAGAGCTGTTGAAACACCACAAGCAGGGAGCCCCCCACGTGCAGAGTGCAAAGACCAAGTTGTAAATAGTGAGTTTAAATAAACAAGCGTTGTACCATATGCAACTGTGTTGGCTCTTCTGTGTGTTAGAACACCCAACACCACACCTGAGATGGGTGGATGGGGAGGTTATTTTCTGTGCTGATTGTGGAGCCGGCTTTGCTGACTCCCAGGTCCCGTCCCGCCATAGTGATGGCATCAAACACGCTCACTGATTTTTCTTTTTCAGAGATGCTCAGAGTCTGGACTAGAAACTCAGATGTGCAGCTGGAGAACCACCACGCTGTGTTTCACTCGGAGATGACACTGAAAAATATATGCGATTGTATTGTTAAATCCCATTTGAGGAAAATTGTGGGCTAGCGTCAGAAATTTCCCTGAACGTTGCTGCGTCCAACTGGTTCATGAACCTTTCAGGAAAGAGTACCTGGCGCCGCTTCCGAAACTGGCTTATCATTGATTCCACTTCATCACTAACTGGTTGACCCAAGGACTGCATCAGTGTCATGTGCCAGGGTTTAAAAAAATTGTTTCTATACAGTGTTGGAAAAAGTAGTGTACATGTGGGAAGTGTTACAATTCATTGGGTGTCATTTTCTTCGTGTGTCATCAATAAAAACGAGTGTCAGCCGTGGGTCAGTGATAGCACTCTCACCCCTCGAGTCAGAAAGTTGTGACATCCAGTTCCACTCGAGAAACTTGAGCACTAAATCTAACTCCTCAATGCACATAAAGGTGTTCTGCACTGTCAGAGGTGCAGTATTTCAGATGTAAACTTAAACTGAGGGCCTCATCTTCTGTAACAGGTGGATGTAAAATATCCCATGGCATTACTTTGCAAAAGAGCAGAGGAGTGCTACCAGGTCAATATTTCTCCCTCATTCAACATCATCAATAAATAGAATATGTGGCCAGTATTATATTGGAGTGTGAAGGGCCTTGCTGTGTGCAAATTGACTGCTGTGTTTCCCACAATATTACAGTGAGTACCGTTCAAATGTACTTCATTATCTGTAAAGCTCTGTGGGATGTCCTGAGGTCATAAAATGTGGCAAATAAATGCAGGTTATTCTTCTTTGTTTTAAAGAACCACTGTACACTCCCGTAATTCAGTGTCTGACCACAAGCTGCTCTGGATAACAATGCATCTCAGCATTTTCCTAACTTTCCATTCATCAAAGTTCTTGGCATCATTTTAAAATGAGTAGATATGCAGCAGTGACAGCGACGGCTGATAAAAAAATCTGCCGATGATACTGGTGTGATGATACAGGCCAAGGAGCCCAAGTTGATCCTCCAATGCATTGTTTCTCGTCCAGTTCCAACTCGCACAGTCATTTCCTTACAGAAACCACGGCAACCTCCTACAGTTGCTGTCACCCTCACTGTAAGTGGCCACCTGTTTTACCACAGATGATAAGTTAGGCACAATTCAGATATCTTCAGATTATTTGCAATAATTGTAACCACAGCAAGTCCTTTTGTGAGTGGAGTGATTGGGATGTGAAACACAGACTGTTGTGGTGATAAGTGGTTTTATGGGTTGGTGGTTTTGGAAGATATCGTCTAATTTAGTGGTAGATACAATTTGATTAGATAGGCTCCCTAAACCTTGTTAATCATTAATCAGTGTTAATGATACTCAGTAGAATAAGATGGACAGTATAATATTAAATATAATAATGTCTGTTTGAGGCCCCCATTGCAAGATTGCAGCCAAGAACCCATGATTAGGAACACCAGACCCTGGGTGTTCCACCTAAAAAAATAAGGCAAATGTCGACAGCGAAAGGAGAATGTGGCAACCTGTGCACCCCACCCATCCGCTCCTCCAACCACCGTCCGCCCCACCTGTAACAGAGAACGTAGGTTGCACATTGGACTCCTTAGTCACCTGAGAATGCATTTTTAGTGTGGAAGCAAGTCACCCTCAACTCCGAGGATTGCCGAAGAAGAAGAAAAGAGGATCTACAAGTGTTGTATCAGCTCTCATGAAATGTCTGAGCACCAGTGTCTCAGTAAGTTAAGGCCCTCATGGCAGGTCATCACTGACATCTGCAGCCTCCTGGAGCTAGACCACCCTCCAAATGGAGTTGGTGAGAGTCCATTGCCAGTGGCCATCAAAATGCCTGCCACTGAAGGACCACACATGTATCACCTCCTGGGCCTCTGCCCCTCTCCAGAATTTGTCTTCAAGAAGAGAAAGCAGGAACTTGTGAATGTTCATAATGGCTTGAGAGAAGAGGAGAGAAGGAGAACATTTGTGGAGGGTAACAGTGAGGCATGACCAATGAGAGTGTATTAGGATGAGGGCGAGTTTGCGTTTTGCCTGCTTAGGTGGAAATGCGAGGTTTCCAGAGAGAGAGGAATTAATGCAGTTGCAAGATCTGAGCGGTGTGTGGTTGCGTTGTAATTCATCGACTGACCACTAGGGGTCTCATTTGTAGAAAAGTGAATATTAGAGTCAGGCAACCTCAGACTGACTGGAGAGCTGGAAGTGAGAGGTTGCTTGTGCATGTTAATACTGTTATTCATCTGTTCTTTTCTATATAGTTGACCCACAGTTAATGTTAATAAATCATTTATAGCTTTAGCCACAAGTGTTCTTGTAATATAAATCAGGCCATCTGACAAGAATATTACAGGGTGCTATGCAGGAGAAAGCTGTGAAAGTCAGAGCTTGGGGCGTGGCACCTGAAAGTCTCATGACACTCACCTTTCCTGCCCTCCTGAGGTCCTGTCTCCAGGCTGGAGGAGGAACACCTATGCTGCGGA
This sequence comes from Scyliorhinus torazame, assembly GCF_047496885.1. Lineage (NCBI taxonomy): Eukaryota > Metazoa > Chordata > Chondrichthyes > Carcharhiniformes > Scyliorhinidae > Scyliorhinus > Scyliorhinus torazame. The sequence continues at coordinate 154,813,188 of NC_092721.1, read as the reverse complement.
CTTCCTCAGCCAGTGCCACCGAACCTGCTTATTGGAGAGGTTGTTCTCATCCTCCTGGGTGACCTCACCCTGATGCAGCTCCTCAGATCCCACTGTAAGAACTCCAGGTGAGAGCGAGCCTTCCCAAGTCTCTTCTCCATTCGTATAGTTGCTGCAGCCTCAAAAATCCATTGTAGCCCATGTCACCGATCCTTTAAATTAGAAGGCTCAGTTCCTCTGAGGATGTGGGTTCGATCCCGGCCCTGGGTCACTGTCCATGTAGAGTTTGTACATTCTCCCTGCGTCAGCATGGGGCTCATCTCCACAACCCAAAGATATGCAGGTTGGGTTGATTGGCCATGCTAAATTGCCCCTTAATTGGAAAAAATGAATTGGGTACTCTAAATTCATAAAAAAAAGAGATGGCTCAGTTAAAGAGCTTTGGCATAGTCCATTCCTTCATTATTCAGATTCCTGACTTGCTTCTGGTCCCATTGTTTGGCCGGGGACTTTGTCATAAAGTCATAAAGGTCGACAGCATAGGAAACGTCCTTCGGCCCATCGTGTCTGTGTTGGCCTTTGTGTTTTCTAATCATAGGAATTTTAATATCTAATCATAGAATTTACAGTGCAGAAGGAGGCCATTCGGCCCATCGTGTCTGCACCGGCTCTTGGAAAGAGCACCCTACCCAAGGTCAACACCTCCACCCTATCCCCATAACCCAGTAACCCCACCCAACACTAAGGGCAATTTTGGGCACTAAGGGGAATTTATCATGGCCAATCCACCTAACCTGCACATCTTTAGACTGTGGGAGGAAACCGGAGCACCCGGAGGAAACCCACGCATACACGGGGAGGATGTGCAGACTCCGCACAGACTGTGATCCAAGCCGGAATCGAACCTGGGACCCTGGAGCTGTGAAGCAATTGTGCTATCCACAATGCTACCGTCTGCCCCCCAAAAATGAAGTTACTGTGAAAAGCCCCTAGTCGCCACATTCCGGCACCTGTTCGGGGAGGCTGTTAATGGAATTGAACCGTGCTGCCGGCCTGCCTTGGTTTGCTTTCAAAGCCAGCGATTTAGCCCTGCGCTGAACAGCCCCAGGAACATCTGAGGATGATTGACATCAGTCATGCCAGCCAGCTTAAAATCCCACCAAACTGTCATACAGTGCTTCTGAAAGATAACAGTTTCTTTGTTCCTTTGCAGCAATGTACAATGGGTTACTGAGGTTACTTCAAGTTACATTAGAGTTTTGAAACGGGCCATGAGAGATAAATAGGCAAACCAGCCTTTGAGTCGTCTGTATTAATTCTAGATGTTCAAATAATAATGAAAGAATATGCATTACATTTTGCCTTTCACATCCTCAGGACATCCCAAGTTCTTTACAGCTAATGAGGTGCACTTTTGTTTTGTCGTAAAAGTGACAGACAATTTGCACACAGCAAGATTCAACACAGTAGTGGGAATGATGACTATGTATTGGTTCAGGAATAGATGTTTGCAGATCACTTCATTGCTCATCTTTAAACAGTGAAATGGAGATGTTTATATATGTTGTAATGCAAATAGGTTCTGCATTTATTACCTTCACTAGACGATAGCAGGTGCGATTCAACGGAAACATATTTTTTTCTAGAAATTTAGAGTACCCAATACTTTTTTCCAATTAAGGGGCAATTTAGCGTGGCCAATTCACCTAACCTGCACATCTTTGGATTGTGGGGGTGAGACCCATGCAGACATGGGGAGAATATGCAAATTCCACACGGACAGTGATCCGGGGCCAGGTTAGAACCAGGGACTATGCGCTGTGAGGCAGCAGTGCTAACCACTGTGCCACCATGCTGCCCTACGGAAATATTTCGAAGTGTAATTTTGAGTGCACTTAACGGGGTGTTCCTTGACGGCCGCATTGGTTGACACCTCGCACCCTCCCCACATCCAATCTTCGTACTTGTTCCGCGAGCCTCCTGGCATTCACCAGCACAGATGTGGTGCCCACACATGCCACCTGCTATAGACCCCCCTGACCCATCAAACATGTAGTTCACAATGCTCTCTCTTTGTCCCCGCAGTAGAAGGTGTTGTGTTGGATTTGTGGAACACATACAGGCCACCAACACTTAAAATAGTGCAACACTATTTTATTAAATCAGAAATTGTTTAACATACTTTCACTGTGAGTTAACACAATATTAGATTGAACTAAAGACCTGTGCCTTGTCCTAACCAGTCAATGCACTCAGCACATGATGAAGATCTGTGCTGCAGGCTGTGAGCTTTGTCCTACTAGGAAGCTGCAGCTCGAATGGGCCGGAACTCTGATGCCCCCTGTCTTTATAGTGCATGTGCTCTAACTGGTGATTGGCTGCAGTGTTGTGTGTGTTGATAGGTTCCACTGCGTGTCCATCAGTGTGTGTGTCTGCACCATGACATACTGGTGTATATTATGACATCCCCCCTTTTATAAAAGAATGTATATGTACGGCAATAAATAGAGTATGGTGAGAACGTTCCGAACTACGAGAGACATATTTACAGGACTATGTACATGAGAACTAAGCTATTTACATGGAAAGGTGCCTGGTGCAGAGAAACAGTATGCAACAAGAATAACGAGATGAACACTATATACATGAAATACTGGTGTATATTATGACAGAAGGTAGCCCAAAATAAGCAGGAAAGGATCAAGACGGGAGGTGGGATTCCAGAGATCTGAGTCCTTAGCTCCTATGAGGAGTAGGCCCTGGAGGTCACAGGGCTGACTGAGGATAGAGAGTCACTGGCAGAGAGGCTGGCCTGTGCCACAGAGGTGAGGATCCACTACCCCTTCACCCAAATGACCTGTCTCAAGTGAGTAGTTCATCCTCACAGTGAGTTATCATCACTCTTCAACCTTGCATATTGACCTGCTGACAGTGCTGACATACGGGCCTAATGTTACACAGACCCTGGGAGGGTGGAACAGGGTAGTCGGGGAGGGGGTGGTGTGATGGGGGTGAGGCAGTGGAAGAAGGGAACTGGGGATGGGGGGGATTTGAGGAGAGGAGGGAAGGGGGGGATGGAAGGAAGTAAGGAAATGGGGGGAGGGAGGGATTGGTGGAAGGAGGGAAATGGGAGGGATTGGGTGGAAGGAGGGAAATGTGGGGATTTAACGTTAAGGAGGAAAATGAGGCAGGGGGGGATTGGGGGAAGGAGGGAAATGGTGGGGGTGGGGGATTGGGTGGGAGGGGGGATTGGGGGAAGGTGGGATAACAGGGGGAAGCAGTGATGGGGGAGGGAGGGAAATTGCGGGGTGGTTGGGTTGAGCCGACAGACACAGCCTCATCCTATGAGAATCTGGTGAAGATGAGGGTCTCCCTCCTCTGGGTTTGTTGGACCCTTACCGCTGCCTGTCCTCCATCCTCTGGTCCTCCCAGGCTCATCCTCCAGCCCTTCCTGGTCCACCTCCTCCTCAGACCAGGCCGCATGTCCCTGCTCCTTCTCCTCCAGCATGTTGTCCCGCTGCTGTGCCAGGTCGTGGAGGGCATAGCAGACCACCACAAAGCGGGAGACCATCTGGGGGGTGTACAGCAGTGGGATCGAACCTCAGCACCAGAGGCAGCAGTGCTAGCCACTGCATATTTTGTTTATTAAATGGTCAGCAGTAACAAAGATTTGAAAAATCAACTACCATAAGACCATAAGACACAGGAGCGGAGGTAAGGCCATTCGGCCCATCGAGTCCACTCCACCATTCAATCATGGCTGATTTCAACTCCATTTACCCGCTCTCTCTCCATAGTCCTTAATTCCTCGAGAAATCAAGAATTTATCAACTTCTGTCTTAAAGACACTCAACGTCCCGGCCTCCACCGCCCTCTGTGGCAATGAATTCCACAGACCCACCACTCTCTGGCTGAAGAAATTTCTCCTCATCTCTGTTCTAAAGTGACTCCCTTTTATTCTAAGGCTGTGCCCCCAGGTCCTAGTCTCCCCTGCTAATGGAAACAACTTCCCTACATCCACCCTATCTAAGCCATTCATTATCTTGTAAGTTTCTATTAGATCTCCCCTCAACGTCCTAAACTCCAATGAATATAATCCCAGGATCCTCAGACGTTCATCGTATGTTAGGCCTACCATTCCTGGGATCATCCGTGTGAATCTCCGCTGGACCCGCTCCAGTGCCAGTGTGTCCTTCCTGAGGTGTGGGGCCCAAAATTGCTCACAGTATTCTAAATGGGGCCTAACTAATGGTTCATAAAGCTTCAGAAGTACATCCCTGCTTTTATATTCCAAGCCTCTTGAGATGAATGACAACATTGCATTTGCTTTCTTAATTACGGACTCAACCTGCAAGTTTACCTTTAGAGAATCCTGGACTAGGACTCCCAAGTCCCTTTGCACTTCAGCATTATGAATTTTGTCACCGTTTAGAAAATAGTCCATGCCTCTATTCTTTTTTCCAAAGTGCAAGACCTCGCACTTGCCCACGTTGAATTTCATCAGCCATTTCTTGGACCACTCTCCTAAACTGTCTAAATCTTTCTGCAGCCTCCCCACCTCCTCCATACTACCTGCCCCTCCACCTATCTTTGTATCATCGGCAAACTTAGCCAGAATGCCCCCAGTCCCATCATCTAGATCGTTAATATATAAAGAGAACAGCTGTGGCCCCAACACTGAACCCTACGGGACACCACTCGTCACCGGTTGCCGTTCCGAAAAAGAACCTTTTATCCTAACTCTCTGCCTTCTGCCTGACAGCCAATCGTCAACCCATGTTAGTACCTTGCCTCGAATACCATGGGCCCTTATTTTACTCAGCAGTCTCCCGTGAGGCACCTTATCAAAGGCCTTTTGGAAGTCAAGATAGATAACATCCATTGGCTCTCCTTGGTCTAACCTATTTGTTATCTCTTCAAAGAACTCTAACAGGTTTGTCAGGCACGACCTCCCCTTACTAAATCCATGCTGACTTGTCCTAATCCGACCCTGCACTTCCAAGAATTTAGAAATCTCATCCTTAACAATGGATTCTAGAATCTTGCCAACAACCGAGGTTAGGCTAATTGGCCTATAACTTTCCATCTTTTTCCTTGTTCCCTTCTTGAACAGGGGGGTTACAACAGCGATTTTCCAATCCTCTGGGACTTTCCCTGACTCCAGTGACTTTTGAAAGATCATAACTAACGCCTCCACTATTTCTTCAGCTATCTCCTTTAGAACTCTAGGATGTAGCCCATCTGGGCCCGGAGATTTATCAATTTTTAGACCTCTTAGTTTCTCTAGCACTTTCTCCTTTGTGATGGCTACCATATTCAACTCTGCCCCCTGACTCGCTGGAATTGTTGGGATATTACTCATGTCTTCTACTGTGAAGACTGACGCAAAGTACTTATTCAGTTCCTCAGCTATTTCCTTGTCTCCCATCACAAAATTACCAGCGTCATTTTGGAGCGGCCCAATGTCAACTTTTGCCTCCCGTTTGTTTTTAATGTATTTAGAGAAACTTTTGCTATCATTCCTAATGTTACTGGCTAGCCTACCTTCAAATTTGATCCTCTCTTTCCTTATTTCTCTCTTTGTTATCCTGTTTGTTTTTGTAGTCTTCCCAATCTTCTGACTTTCCACTACTCTTTGCCAGATTATAGGCTTTCTCTTTTGCTTTGATGCATTCCCTAACTTCCTTTGTCAGCCATGGCTGCCTAATCCCCCCTTTGATAACCTTTCTTTTCTTTGGGATGAACCTCTGTACTGTGTCCTCAATTACTCCCAGAAACTCCTGCCATTGCTGTTCTACTGTCTTTCCCACTAGGCTCTGCTCCCAGTCGATTTTCGTCAGTTCCTCCCTCATGCCCCTTTAGTTAGCTTTATTTAACTGTAACACCTTTACATCTGATTCTACCTTCTTTCTTTCAAATTGCAGACTGAATTCTCCCATATTATGATCACTGCCTCCTAAGTGCTCCCTTACTTACTTTAAGATCTTTAATCAAGTCTGGCTCATTACATAACACTAAGTCCAGAATGGCCTGTTCCCTCGTGGGCTCCATCACAAGCTGTTCCAAAAAGCCCTCCTGTAAACATTCAATGAATTCCCTTTCCTTGGGTCCACTGGCAGCATTATTTACCCAGCCCACCTGCATATTGAAGTCCCCCATGATCACTGTGACCTTGCCTTTCTGACATGCACTTTCTATTTTGTGGTGCATTTTGTGCCCCCGGTCCTGACCACTGTTAGGAGGCCTGTACATAACTCCCATTATGGTTTTTTTGCCTTTGTGGTTCCTCAACTCTACCCACACTGACTCCACATCATCTGACCCTATGTCGTTTAGTGCTATTGATTTAATTTCATTCCTAATTAACAAGGCAACCCCGCCCCCTCTGCCCACCTCTCTGTCTTTTCGATAGGTTGTGAATCCCTGGATGTTTAAATGCCAGTCCTGAACCCCCTGCAACTATGTCTCTGTGATGCCTACCACATCATACCTGCCAGTCACAATCTGGGCCACAAGCTCATTCGTAACATTCCACATATCACACTAACCATTAAACAGCAAGGAAAGGCGGCATATGGCACCGTAGTTAGCAATGCTGCCTACGGCACTGAGGACCCGGGTTCGAATCTTGGCCCCGGGTCACTGTCCGTGTGGAGTTTGCACATTCTCCCTGTGTCTGTGTGGGTTTCACCCCCACAAACCAACGATGTGCAGGCTAGGTGGATTGGCCACGCTAAATTGCCCCTTAATTGGGAAAAAAAATAATTGGGTTGGTGCACGATGAATGACCACTAAAGCGAGGTTGTAGTCCAACTGAAGGCTTTAATAATCTAGATGTTTCCCCCAGCAGCTCAGGTACAGAATGAAGGCTGCTGGAGTGGCACGGGCTCTTATAACCCGCCTAGCAGGGCGGAGCTACCATACAGCTTGACCAATAGGAAGCATACAATTTCTACCAATGGTGTTCCAGCATTACCAGGTACCGTAATACCTCTACTACCACATGGGTACTCTAAATTTATTTTAAAAAAACAGCAAGGAAATGACACAGTTCCATATTGGTACCAATACAAAGCTATATCAGCTCATTTTTGCAAAACAAACCCCAAATATGCGGTATCACCCCTTGCAGAAACGGAGGATAAGCCTGAGAATGTGTTATGTCCAGAACCTTGTCATAGAAATGATCTCTCAATGTGTTACTTGTTCCACGTATCAGTGTCATTCTCTGTCCAGGAGCCGGAGCTGTGCAGGCCCTCCCACACAGCCCAATCTCATCGGAGCCAAATCCTGGCATCCACATATTCCACTGGCACTCAAGGTGCATTTGAACATCCTTGACTTCAGTCACCACGCCAGCAACAAAAGCATCAGCAATCTGCAAAAGCATTTTGTCAACTGTGTCATCAGGCCCATTTGGATCAATGTCGCACATCAGGTTCCACAGTGTCTTCTTGCATCAAACCAGATTGCCTTCTGGACTCATACGTCCCCCTGAGCCCGGTGTTCCAGGACCCAGGTATCTCAGAAAAAAATTGTCCTTCTTTCCGGCTACAGAAAAGGAAGGAAACAGCAACAGCAGCCTCCAGGAATTTGCAGCCACCAGCAGGAGCAAGCAGCAAACCTGCAGCTGTGAAGTGCTCTCACAATTAACTAAGGCTAAATCCTCATTTGAAATAGCATTCAGCTAGAAGCTGTGAAGCTACAGGCTGCTCACTGTAAAAGGGAGTGAAATTGATTTTCAGCATTGAAGCCAAAGTAGGGCTCTGTTCTGGAAATGTTTGGTGGGACAGACTAGCTGCAGCTGTGGTTGCCCCTGTTGGCACAATATTTAAAGATGGCTTGAAGGTCTCACAGATGCAAAGCCCTTCACCCCCCTGTCCGGCCCAGGGATGAACCCCGACCTGAAATGCCTCAGCCACCCCCCCCCCGACACAGCCCAACTCCCCCTGAGGGGTCCCCCACCTTTCCGAGCACTGGGCTAGCAACTCCAGAGCTCTTGAGCTGCATGCCAGTAATTAGAAATGGCTACTCACCTCGTCACTCCCCCTCTGCAGCCACTGCACCAGATTCACATTTTTGAAAAGGAGCTCTAAATAACTCCAGCGTGATATCCCGTTGGAGACCGCTGCATTCGACGACAGTCTCGCTCATGAGATTCAAATGAATGCAAATGAAGGTTAATGATATGCTCGCCATTCATGGGCGAGATCCAAAACTTGCCATCGGGAGCGGGCTGGGTGAATTGCAAATTGGTTCGCGCCTGGCGCCAATCTTGATTTTGGACTTTCCCGCTATTTACCCGATGTGCCCAGAAATGCACCAGGCACAACACGGTGATTAAATCATGGCCAGCATCTCTAAGAAAGCAGAATTAATGAAGCGTGAATCTAGATGACATATTCTAATATTTACAGCAGGAAATTCAATGAAAGCAAACAGGCTGTGTAAAACCAATGGCCAATCCAAATCCATCAGTTTGACGGCAACCCCTTCGGTTAAGGTTACCCCCAAATGGAGGAGCAGATTAACATGTTTACAAACCTAAAGCTGCCCAAGCCTTCCCATTTTCATCATGTTCCAGTCAGGCGAGGAGAGGTGAAATGTCTCACCCCTTCTCCCACTCCTCGCTTAATCACAACTGGTTTTAAGAAAAGGATATGCTTTTCAATGCAGTGAGTGTTTACATGCTGTGACTTTAAAATTCAGAATAGACAGGTTTTCTGACAAAATAAAGGAGAACTTCACAAAGTAGAAATAAGAAAAAGAATAAAAATGGTCCACTTTTATGCAGGCATTCACTCAGGTTCGCACACACAAAATAGATTGCAAATTGGGGGTATAGATTAAGTGATATCGAAAGTCCAATTGTAAGGGTCATTCCTGTTTGTTCCCATTTATTCCCTTATCTCCCCTTTCTTTTATTTTTGCTGTTACATGTTTTTGATTCATGGATGATTAAAGGACATATGTCTTTAAGGGAAGTGACCTGTGCCTTTAATCCAAACAGGAAGATCCAGAAGACCGTTCTGCTTTAGACTGGCATCAGTGCTGACCCGGATTCATTGATGTGCCTGGTGGCTAATGAAAAGGCCTAAAAGAGCTATCCTCTGCCCGGTAACAGGTAGTGATTGAATCTGATCCCACTGAAATGTTTGTCGGAGTCAAAAGGCTGGTTTTGCTTTCAGTTTGGTATCTGGCAGTACAGAGGCCAGTGTCTAATATAATGCTCTCCAGAAAGCTGCTTAAAGTGGTGAATATTGCATCCTTGAAACTAAAATATGACTGAATTGATCTACAGGAATGTCATCACGGGCTGTAGGCAAAGACATTTTTCTCCAGTGTGTGTTCATCTCTGAAGCCACAGGTACCTGAATGAATCCACAGTAAAAGCCTTCAAGTGAAGGCTGGAATTGCAGCAAAGCTGCTAAAGAACCTCCCATCTAAAGCAAAGACTCAAATCTTTTGACTTTTAATCTTATTATTTTTCACCGTTTCCCCCTGTGTTTGTCTGTCTTGTGTGTGTGGGTAGAAGGTGGGGTAGTTAAGGGGGCTAAGAGTTAAAGGACATTTAACCACCTGTATTCACTGCATATATCATATTTGTTCTAGCTATAAATAAAGAGTAATTGTGTTTAAACTTACAAAACTGGTGACTGTAACTATTGGGCAGCTAAGGACCAAAGATTTCTGTTTTTTTAAATAAAGATTATTGATTAATTCACTTGTGTTGTGACTCAGGGGCACATAGGACCTGAATTGACCACGCACTTGCCCAGGGTGGCATAACACGATATACAAATCTTAAATTTTTTTTTTTTTAATATAAATTTAGAGTACCCAATTCTTTTTTTCCATTTAAGGGGCAATTTAGCAAGCCCAATCCACCTACCCTACACATCTTTGGGTTGTGGGGATGAAACCCACGCAGACACGGGGAGAATGTGCAAACTCCACACGGACAGTGACCCAGGGCCGGGATGGCACCTGGGACCTCAGCGCCGTCAGGCAGCAACACTAACCACTGCACCACCGTGCTGCCCTCCACGATATACAAATCTTGAAGATTAACCTTTTGAGTGGATCCAGGCTCGGATTCAGGGTTGAGACGCCTTAAAGATGTTGCCGGTCTATTTACCTATTCTTCCAGGGACAGCAACTGCTTGGTTGATTCCTTTTAGAAAATCTCTCCCAAGGGTAGCACGGTGGCACAGTGGGTAGCACTGCTGCCTCACGGCGCCGAGGTTCCAGGTCATTGTCCTAAAAGGTCGCTGCCTGGGTGAGGTAAGTACTGATTAACAACTTACTGACCTTGCAGGTCAGCTGTTTAGTTCGGGAGTGAGAGCCGGGACCTTAGAAACAGCGCGGGAATTTGAAAAAGCGCGGGAGCGGCGAGGCAGATGGGACAGTTTAAAAGGTCGCTGCCTGGGTGAGGTAAGTACTGATTAACAACTTACTTACCTTGCAGGCCAAGTCAATTTCAGCAGGAGCGGAGCAGGCTAGTCCATTTCAGCGGGGGCAGTGCGGAAGTGATTTCTGGGAGGTAAGTTTCTCCTTTAAATTTTTTTAAAAAAATTTTAGTATTTTAGGCGGGAACAGGAAGTCGACCCGCGGACGTCTGGGAAGACCCTCACCAATAAATTCTGGTGGAGAGGAAACCCGAGACACTACACGTGTAGTGTCTCCCACCTGCCCTCCGCCTCTAACCTAATAATAAAACCCATTGGTGTGAGGTAAGTACCATATTTTATTATTGTTATTAATATTTTTTTTAATATAAAAAATTTAATTTAGTTGTTAGCCAGATCTTGGTAGAAAGTTAGAGGGATGGCAGGGAAGGGAGTGCAATGTTCCTCCTGCAGGATGTTTGAGGTGAGGGATGCCGTTAGTGTCCCTGCTGATTTTACCTACAGGAAGTGCTGCCATCTCCAGCTCCTCCAAGACCGAGTTAGGGAACTGGAGCTGGAGTTGGAAGAACTTCGGATCATTCGGGAGGCAGAGGGGGTCATAGATAGCAGCTTCAGGGAATTAGTTACACCAAAGATTGGAGATAGATGGGTAACTGTAAGAGGGACTGGGAAAAAGCAGTCAGTGCAGGGATCCCCTGCGGTTGTTCCCCTGAGAAACAAGTATACCGCTTTGGATACTTGTGGGGGGGGGGACTTACCAGGGGTAAGCCATGGGGTACGGGCCTCTGGCACGGAGTCTGTCCCTGTTGCTCAGAAGGGAAGGGGGGAGAGGAGCAGAGCATTAGTAATTGGGGACTCGATAGTCAGGGGCACAGATAGGAGATTTTGTGGGCGCGTGAGAGACTCACGTTTGGTATGTTGCCTCCCAGGTGCAAGGGTACGTGATGTCTCGGATCGTGTTTTCCGGGTCCTTAAGGGGGAGGGGGAGCAGCCCCAAGTCGTGGTCCACATTGGCACTAACGACATAGGTAGGAAAGGGGATAAGGGTGTCAGGCAGGCTTTCAGGGAACTAGGATGGAAGCTCAGAACTAGAACAAACAGAGTTGTTATCTCTGGGTTGTTGCCCGTGCCACGTGATAGTGAGATGAGGAATAGGGAGAGAGAGCAATTAAACACGTGGCTACAGGGATGGTGCAGGCGGGAGGGATTCAGATTTCTGGATAACTGGGGCTCTTTCTGGGGAAGGTGGGACCTCTACAGACAGGATGGTCTAAATCTGAACCTGAGGGGCACAAATATCCTGGGGGGGAAATTTGTTAGTGCTCTTTGGGGGGGTTTAAACTAATGCAGCAGGGGCATGGGAACCTGGATTGTAGTTTTAGGGTAAGGGAGAATGAGAGTATAGAGGTCAGGAGCTCAGATTTGACGTCGCAGGAGGGGGCCAGTGTTCAGGTAGGTGGTTTGAAGTGTGTCTACTTCAATGCCAGGAGTATACGAAATAACGTAGGGGAACTGGCAGCATGGGTTGGTACCTGGGACTTGGATGTTGTGGCCATTTCGGAGACATGGATAGAGCAGGGACAGGAATGGATGTTGCAGGTTCCGGGGTTTAGGTGTTTTAGTAAGCTCAGAGAAGGAGGCAAAAGAGGGGGAGGTGTGGCGCTGCTAGTCAAGAGCAGTATTACGGTGGCGGAGAGGATGCTAGATGGGGACTCATCTTCCGAGGTAGTATGGGCTGAGGTTAGAAACATGAAAGGAGAGGTCACACTGTTGGGAGTCTTCTATAGGCCTCCAAATAGTTCTAGGGATGTAGAGGAAAGGATGGCGAAGGATGATCCTGGATAAGAGCGAAAGTAACAGGGTAGTTATTATGGGAGACTTTAACTTTCCGAATATTGACTGGAAAAGATATAGTTCGAGTACATTAGATGGGTCGTTTTTTGTACAGTGTGTGCAGGAGGGTTTCCTGACACAGTTTGTTGACAGGCCAACAAGAGGCGAGGCCACATTGGATTTGGTTTTGGGTAATGAACCAGGCCAGGTGTTGGATTTGGAGGTAGGTGAGCACTTTGGGGACAGTGACCACAATTCGGTGACGTTTACGTTAAGGATGGAAAGGGATAAGTATACACCGCAGGGCAAGAGTTATAGCTGGGGGAAGGGAAATTATGATGCCATTAGACGTGACTTGGGGGGGATAAGGTGGAGAAGTAGGCTGCAAGTGTTGGACACACTGGATAAGTGGAGCTTGTTCAAGGATCAGCTACGGCGTGTTCTTGATAAGTATGTACCGGTCAGGCAGGGAGGAAGGTGCCGAGCGAGGGAACCGTGGTTTACCAAAGAAGTGGAATCTCTTGTTAAGAGGAAGAAGGAGGCCTTTCTGAAGATGAGGTGTGAAGTTTCAGTTGGGGCGATGGATAGTTACAAGGTAGCGAGGAAGGATCTAAAGAGAGAGCTAAGACGAGCAAGGAGGGGACATGAGAAGTATTTGGCAGGAAGGATCAAGGAAAACCCAAAAGCTTTCTATAGGTATGTCAGGAATAAGCGAATGACTAGGGAAAGAGTAGGACCAGTCAAGGACAGGGATGGGAAGTTGTGTGTAGAGTCTGAAGAGATAGGCGAGATACTAAATGAATATTTTTCGTCAGTATTCACTCAGGAAAAAGATAATGTTGTGGAGGAGAATGCTGAGCTCCAGGTAAATAGATTAGATGGCATTGAGGTACGTAGGGAAGAGGTGTTGGCAATTCTGGACAGGCTGAAAATAGATAAGTCCCCGGGACCTGATGGGATTTATCCTAGGATTCTCTGGGAGGCCAGGGAAGAGATTGCTGGACCATTGGCTTTGATTTTTATGTCATCATTGGCTACAGGAATAGTGCCAGAGGACTGGAGGATAGCAAATGTGGTCCCTTTGTTCAAAAAGGGGAGCAGAGACAACCCCGGCAACTATAGACCGGTGAGCCTCACGTCTGTAGTGGGTAAAGTCTTGGAGGGGATTATAAGAGACAAGATTTATAATCATCTAAATAGGAATAATATGATCAAGGATAGTCAGCATTGCTTTGTGAAGGGTAGGTCATGCCTCACAAACCTTATCGAGTTCTTTGAGAAGGTGACTGAACAGGTAGACGAGGGTAGAGCAGTTGATGTGGTGTATATGGATTTCAGCAAAGCGTTTGATAAGGTTCCCCACGGTAGGCTATTGCAGAAAATACGGAGGCTGGGGATTGAGGGTGATTTAGAGATGTGGATCAGAAATTGGCTAGCTGAAAGAAGACAGAGGGTGGTGGTTGATGGGAAATGTTCAGAATGGAGTTCAGTCACAAGTGGAGTACCACAAGGATCTGTTCTGGGGCCATTCCTGTTTGTCATTTTTATCAATGACCTAGAGGAAGGCGCAGAAGGGTGGGTGAGTAAATTTGCAGACGATACTAAAGTCGGTGGTGTTGTCGATAGTGTGGAAGGATGTAGCAGGTTACAGAGGGATATAGATAAGCTGCAGAGCTGGGCTGAGAGGTGGCAAATGGAGTTTAATGTAGAGAAGTGTGAGGTGATTCACTTTGGAAGGAACAACAGGAATGTGGAATATTTGGCTCATGGAAAAGTTCTTGAAAGTGTGGATGAGCAGAGGGATCTAGGTGTCCATGTACATAGATCCCTGAAAGTTGCCACCCAGGTTGATAGGGTGGTGAAGAAGGCCTATGGAGTGTTGGCCTTTATTGGTAGAGGGATTGAGTTCCGGAGTCAGGAGGTCATGTTGCAGCTGTACAGAACTCTGGTACGGCCGCATTTGGAGTATTGCGTACAGTTCTGGTCACCGCATTATAGGAAGGACGTGGAGGCTTTGGAGCGGGTGCAGAGGAGATTTACCAGGATGTTGCCTGGTATGGAGGGAAAATCTTATGAGGAAAGGCTGATGGACTTGAGGTTGTTTTTGTTGGAGAGAAGAAGGTTAAGAGGAGACTTAATAGAGGCATACAAAATGATCAGGGGGTTGGATAGGGTGGACAGTGAGAGCCTTCTACCGCGGATGGAAATGGCTGGCACGAGGGAACATAGCTTTAAACTGAGGGGTAATAGATATAGGACAGAGGTCAGAGGTAGGTTCTTTACGCAAAGAGTAGTGAGGCCGTGGAATGCCCTACCTGCTACAGTAGTGAACTCGCCAACATTGAGGGCATTTAAAAGTTTATTGGATAAACATATGGATGATAATGGTATAGTGTAGGTTAGATGGCTTTTGTTTCGGTGCAACATCGTGGGCCGAAGGGCCTGTACTGCGCTGTATTGTTCTATGTTCTATGGTGTAATTCCTGGCAGGCGCGACCTTTTGAACATTTGTTATATTTTGATTTTTAGACTAATTTAATCCGAGAAACAACATAAAAATGGCTCAAAAATCAGAAATTTTAACTCTTCATTCTTCTGAAAGATGCAATAACTTTGTCCCAAGCTGGGAAGAGTGTAGAAAGTACTTGGGCTTGAAAGTAGAACAGATCATGAACGGTATCCTCGACAGGACGTGCAAGGATGTTTCCCGTAACAGCCTCCCCGAACAGGCGCCGGAATGTGGCGACTCGGGGCTTTTCACAGTAACTTTATTGAAGCCTACTTGTGACAATAAGCGATTTTCATTTCATTTCATTTCATTCTGGATGATGTCATTGGTATCCGACACACCAGTGTAGAGAAGGACGTGGCCTGCTTGAGGCAGGCGTCCTTACTACATGCACAGTTGAGCAGGTTAAAATGGTGAATTGTCAGCTCACAGCATCTACAGAAGAGTCAAGTAATTTGAATTGCCTAACAGCCTGGGCCAGCAGAGTTAAAATCACTTTGAATATATTCTATCCTTTTCATTGTTTCCCCAGCCCTAATGTTCAGGCTATAATGCTTGCTGTAAAAGAATGACTGTTTTTGTAAAGCTTTGCAAATTCTTGAACACTACAAGTCTTTCGGAGATGCCAAAGAGGATGGCCAGGTCTTGTGGCATGGTAGTAGCACCTTACCGCTTGGCCAGAAGCCCCAGGTTGAAGTCTCACTTCAGGAAGGTGTGTTCATAACCTGACCAAACAGGTTTATTATCAGCCTATAAATCCTGATGGCAGATGGTAGGAGTGGGAGAGTTTTCTGGTCAGCCATATAGCGGAAAGCAATGGTAAACAACTGCAATATTTGCCAAATCTAATCATGGACCAATCAAATGGAAGACCATGGACACCAGTGCCCTCTTAGGTTAGGGCATGGTATCTTAAGAGGAGGACTAAAATGGAGGTGGGAACAACATGGCCAGTTAATATAAACTGTTGGAAAGATTTGTCCAGAGACAGTGAAGAAAGTGATTGCGTTTTGTGATTAGTTGCTGGTAAATTTTAGCCAATCAGGAAACTTGGTGAGTTTAATATATGAGCTATCAAAGCTAAGAAAGCGAGATGTCCATCTGCTTCCATGACGGAAAAGGGATATTGTGGAAATGAGAAAATGCACCACGTTAAATATCGGGGTGCATACAAGATAATGAAATATTGCTCAATTTTGGTTAAGCCGTAAAGATGGAACCAAACTCAAAACACTTGACATTAAAACTGAAATGAATCATCAGCATGTCTTTTGACAGATTCATATATATTTCTCAAATTCCTTGCTTCACCACAGTGCTTACAATGATGAAGTTCTTCCTGTACTGTTGAATGCTGACAGTAGATGGCACATTGACCATAGATTACATAAAAGCAGAATGGTGTACTGAAGACACCACACCAAGCAGGAGCTGTTGTCTCCTCCAAGGAAATTCAGCTTGTAAAACGCTGCACACACTGCATTGAAGTCCCAAGTTTTATAGAAAGGCTTTAGTAGTTATTGGCTGTAAGGTGCGTGGGACAACCCCAGGTTGTCAAAGGTGCTAGATAAATGCAAGTCTTTTGTCTTTCTTTGTTTCTAAGAATGTATTTACATACATTTTTTAAAATGTTAAATATATTTCTGAATTAAATCTTATTGCATGTTATGGAAATACATAGATTTTTACAGCACAGTTGCAGACCATTGGCCCAACAGGTTTATGATGGAGTTCTTACTTCACTCGAATATTGCCTCACTTCACCATATATATTCTTACTAGGCTTAGTACTTTTACTAGAATATAGAGTCAGAACTACAGAGCGTGTTGAGTTAACTAAATTAATTGTGAAATGCAATAGGAGGTACGATTAGCCCATTAGTTTCTAATGCCATTTACTGATCTATCTTAAATAGCTAGGTTCAGGTGAAGAAAGTTGTTCAGCCCATTTTGAACTCAAAGTTTTCAGAATACTATCCTTGCCTTCTTACCAATTAATTCCAAATCACTGCCTTCAGCTTATCTCTCACGATCTCTCCGGATCTGTGGCCAGAATTTTATGGCCCTGGACTTTAAGGATGTGGCGAGCCATTTAAATCATTCAGTTCGGAAGGACCACTGGGTGGGAGAGGCTATAAAATCCTGGTCCGTACCTTTCCCACCTCCATACTCTCCTCACCAATCTTTCAAGCATCACCCGACTCAACTACCAAGCCATCCAGAGGTTCACTGCCTGAATCCCAACCAATAGCAAGTTCTGTACACCTGTCACTAGCTTCCATTGGCCCCCTGTTGCCCAGTGAATTTGTTTCAAATTCCTGCTCCTTGTCCAAATATTCCTCCACCGTCTTCTCCCATTCTCATTGGTAATGGGAAGTAAAATCAGCTAAGAGGATCCAGTCCAACCGGGTTTCCCACAAGGTGGGTGAGATCAAAATTACCCCCATAGCCTTTGGTCACTTTACTCACCGTTTTTTCTTAATTTTTCCCAATTAAGGGGCAATTTAGCGTGGCCAATCCACCTATCCTGCACATCTTTGGGTTGTGGAGGTGAGACCCACGCAGACACGGGGAAAATGTGGAGGTGAGACCCATGCAGACATGGGGAGAATATGCAAACTCCACAGGGACAGTGACCGGGGCCGGGATCAAAACCAGGTTCACGACGTCAAGAGGCAGCAGTGCTAACCACTGAGCCACTGTGCCGCCCTTCTTGACTCTCCTTCTGTCAGCTGGTAACACTCTTGCCTCTGAATCAGAAGATTGTGGTTCAAGACACATTCCAAGACCTTTACACATGAAAAATGAAGGTAAAGTTCCAGGTAAACGACCCCACTATGAAACGGGACTCTGTCGTTTTGTTTCTGGCCTCGATTGGGAGTGCCCCCCCCCCCCCCCCCCGTGGTACTGAGGAAGATACTGGGTGTGTCTCCCAGGCCATCGGAGGCCCCCAAATGGTTGGTGTTCTGGGCAGGATGGTACCCTGGCACTCCCACTGGCACCTGGACACCTTGGCAAAGCCAGCCTGGCATGTTTGCACTGCTGCCTGGGCACCCTGCAAGTGCCACCGTGGCACTGCCAGGGTGCGTGGGTGGCACTGCCATCATGCCAGGATAGTGCCAAGGTGTCCAGGCCAGGTTGTCCATGCCAGGAATTGAGTCCTGGGGTGCCCTGTCCTTAAAAATTAAAAAAATAAATAAACTTAAAGAGTGTCCAATTAATTTTTTCCAATCAAGGGGCAATTTAGCGTGGCCAATCCACCTAGCCTGCACATTTTTGGGTTGTGGGGGCAAAACCCATGCAAACACGGGAAGAATCTGCAAACTCCACACGGACAGTGACCCAGGGCTGGGAACGAACCTGGGACCTCGGCGCCGTGAGGCAACAGTCCTAACCACTGCGCCACCATGCTGCCCTGGGGTGCCCTGTCGTTAACAGGTGGGGTGAGTCAGGCTCTAGGATTCCCTAAGAGGTAAGATGGGGCAGTGGGGGGAGGGGGCGGACGCCACGGTGGGTGTCCGAAGGGGGTCGTGAGATCGGGGCGTCATTTTTAAATGCTGCCCCGATCTCTTCCTGCGCTGATGAGCTGAGCTGATCACTGCAGGAAGTAGGAAACTGCAGCTCGGGGTGTTGGGGGGGGGGGGGGGGGGGGGTGGAGCTGATGCGCAATCAATTGCACAAAGACTCAGATTGGGTACAACTGTGGCTTTATTGCAGTCAGATGCGTGGCCTCCCGCTGCAGCTGGTGAAATGGAAATGGTGGCGATGCTGATGCTGGCCAGTCATCGGGGAACTCCGGGGGCATGCCGAAGTCGGTGCTGGCGGTGGTGGAGGTGGCACCGATGGCGGTGGTGGCGATGCTGATGCTGGCCAGTCATCGGGGAACTCCGGGAGCATGCCGAAATCCTCTTCGCCCTCTTGTGCGGGAAGGGGGGGGAGGGGTTGGTCTGGTGGGGTCAAGTCGGGAGCAACACCCCGGATGTGGACTTCCTGGGAAAGGTAAAAACACGTTCATGGGGTGTGGTATTAGTGGTGGTGCACAATAGTGACCGGATGAAATGTAGAGAGTCAGGGAGGGCCTCCTACCAGCGAGAGGCTGGGAGGTTCCTGGACCGTAGGGCCAGCTGGACGGCCCTCCAAACCGTCCCATTCTCCCGTTCTACTTGCCTGTTTCTCCGGGGGTTGTAGCTGGTCGTCCTGCTGGAGGCGATACCCCTGCTGAGCAGGAACTGACGCAGCTCATCGCTCATGAATGAGGATCCCCTGTCACTGTGGATGCAGGCGGGGAAACCGAACAGAGCGAAGATGGTGTTGAGGGCCTTGATGACGATGGCAGACGTCATATCGGGGCATAGAATGGCGAAGGGGAATCTGGAGTACTCATCGACCACACTGAGAATGTACGTGTTACGGTGGGTTGGAGGGGAGGGGCCCTTTGAAATCCACGCTGAGGCGTTCAAAGGGGCAGGAAGCCTTCACCAGGCGCACACAGTCTGGCCGGGAGAAGTGCGGCTTGCACTCCGCACAGACCTGGCAATCCCTGGTGACTGTCCTTACTTCCTCGACGGAGTAGGGCAGATTGCGAGCTTTGACCAGATGGTACAATCGAGTGACCCCCGGGTGACAAAGGCTGTCGTGTAGGGCCCGGAGTTGGTCTACTTGTGCGCTGGCACATGTACCTCGGGAGAGGACGTCTGGGGGCTCGTTGAGTTTACCGGGGCGATACAAAATCTCGTAATTGTAGGTGGAGAGTTCGATTCTCCACCGCAAGATTTTATCATGTTTGATCTTGCCCTGCTGTGTGTTATTGAACATGAAAGCTACCGACCGTTGGTCAGTGAGGAGAGTGAATCTCTTACCAGCTATGTAATGTCTCCAATGCCGCACAGCTTCAACGATAGCTTGGGCCTCCTTTTCGACGGATGAGTGTCGAATTTCAGAGGCATGAAGGGTGCGGGAAAAGAATGCCACGGGTCTGCCTGCCTGGTTCAGAGTGGCGGCAAGGGCGATGTCTGAAGCGTCGCTTTCTACTTGAAAAGGCAGTGACTCATCCACTGCGCGCATCCCAGCCTTGGCGATGTCTGCTCTGATACGGGCGAAGGCCTGCTGTGCCTCATCTGCGAGAGGGAATTGGGTGGACTGAATGAGTGGGCGGGCCTTGGCCGCATAGTTTGGGACCCACTGGGCATAGTTGGTGCTCCCGGAGTCCAGCAGGCACGAGGTCACGTGGCCGTTGATTTTCACCGTCGTCGACGCAGTGGGCAGGTTGTGCGGGCGAGATTGGTCCAGCGTCATCAAAGCGAGCTGCGGGTAGTCGTCGGATGCTTCGGATGGCGAGCATGTGCGGTTCCGATCTCGGGATGTCCGGAGACCCTGTGGGGAACAAAATGGCGGCGCCCACTGCAGTGTCGGGACAAAATGGCGGCACCCATGGGGCGCACGTGGCTGAAGGGGGACAAGATGGCAGCGCCCATTGGTCGCACATGGCCCCGGGAGGAGAAGATGGCGGCTCCCATTGTGCGTGTGGCGTGGGGGAGGGGGCGATAGCGGGCGCGATCGCAGCGACTGCGCGGGCCTGGCACACAGCCGTGAAGTGGCACTTCTTATTGCAGGATTTACAAACGGCAGTGCGGGCCGTGCAGTGTTGGCGGGGGTGCTTCTGCTGACCGCAGAAGTAGCAGCCGGGACCCCCGGGGTGCGCGGATCGGCGTGCGGCGCAGGTGTATTGGGAAGGCGGGGCCCCAGCTGAAGAGGTCGTCGGCAGGGTCCAGGAGGAGTAGGAAGGGGTAGAAGGGTGGGCAGCGTGGCGGGACGGGTAAGACTGTACATTATGGGATGCAACCGTCATGGAGAGTGCCAAGGTTTTCGTCTCCGCTAGTTTGAGCGTGGCCCCTTCCAGTAATCGTTCTCGGATGCAGTCCGACGCAATCCCCGTCACGAAAGCATCGCGCATGAGGAGATTAGCGTGTTCAGCGGCCGTAACGGCCTGACAGTCACAGTCCCGGACGAGTGGAATTAGGGCGCGCCAGAAGTCTTCAATGGACTCACCAGGTAGTTGTGAGCGGGTGGCGAGTACATGCTTGGCGAAGAGCGTGTTCGCCTTCTGAACACTTTAAGGGGTTCTTTAAGGAGTGCCATTGATTTCACGTAATTCGAGGCGTCTTGGATCAACGGGAACACGCTGGAGCTCAGTCTGGAGTACAGGACGTTTATCTTCTGAGCCTCCGTTGGCGCGGAATTCGCAGCATTGATGTAGGCCTCAAAGCAGGCTAGCCAGTAATTAAAGTCTTTTCTGGCGTCGGGCGAGTGCGGATCCAGTTGCAGGCGATCTGGTTTGATTTTAATATCCATTCTGTGGAAAAAAAATCTGACTGCAATAAATTGATGCGCAATCAATTGCACAAAGACGCAGATGGGGTACAACTGTGGCTTTATTGCAGTCCGATGCGTGGCCTCCTGCTGCAGCTGGCGAAATGGCAGGGCAATGGAGGTCACACATATTTATACAGATCTTAGTGGGCGGAGCCAGCCGGCAGGGGCTACCGGCAAACCAGTAGTGCAGGTCCTACCTTACATCCCATAATACAGTGGTTCACCACAGGGGCATTTCCAACCGAGGCCAGAAACAAAAAATGACAGAGTCCCGTTTCATAGTGGGGTTGTTCTTGGCACTGCACGCACCAAGAAATACCCCGCTTTACACGCCCAAAATAGGACTCTGTTTTTTGCGTGTTAAATCACACCCTGCCTTCTGAGAGCCCTGAAGGAGAGTCACATGGACTCAAACGATATCACTGTTTCTCTCTCCACAGACGCTGCCAGACAAGCTGAGGCAGTCCAGCATTTCCTGCTTTTATTCCACTTTTCCTTAGGTGAGTGACACAAAATACCCAGTTTGTTATAAACAGACCAGTTTAGTTGTTGGAGACAGATTCATAAACTGGATCTTTAGCTGGCATTATTTCAAAAGCTTTTTTTTCAGACTCTGCAAGAAGTTTGTTCTTTGGTTAAGTCAAGAAGATGGCGTTATGCTCGTGTTTCCAACATATTATTTGCTTTAAATTTATTATTAATTATACCCTCGGCAACTGAACCATATGGCTTTGTTTCCTGAAGTACAAAGTGAAGAAAGTCAGCTGCCAGAGTTTTTGCTCAGTCTTGATTACAAAAATAAGGAATTGATTTCTGGATGTAAGACTATATCCAGTGTAGTAATATTTAATTAGGGCTGTAATACAGCAGAATATAACCTGGTTTTGAAGTTATTACATAAATACAGAATCTCTTTATCTTTTGGCATCAAAGTAGTGTATATTGTGTAAACGCAGGAACATGGGTAACAAATCTTTACTGCCAGTAAAAGGGATTGCCTTTTCCAAGTCAAAATTACATGACTTGGGTGATCAGATTTTTTTACTTGATGAAGACTTGTGACAATTCAGCTCAGGGCGACAGTGTCATGTACCTCTCAGTCCGACCAAACTCATTTCCACATGGTCAACATTCTTAAGATTCAGTCATCCAACTGTAACCAATCAGAAACTGGCGAGGAAAGTTCTCTCTAACTTAATTGTTCTGGGATCTATGATCAAAACTTTAACTGGCTGAACAGGAAGTCTTCTGTTATCGATTTCAGATGTTTTGATCTCACAAAGCTGCTTTCGAGATTCGAAAGCCGATAACTATTTTAGTGTGCAGACCGTTGCAAACCCCACAAATGCATACTGGCGTAAAAAGAAACTTAAGACAATAATGGCACAGTGTTCTCCTTTTCTAACTTAACCGCGTTCTAAGTTTGTTGTAAGTAGAACGTGGGGGATTTAGTAGCATCTTAGGGTATTTCTTTATTTAATGAGAAAGCCACAATCAGGTAATTAGATGGTCTGGGCAAGCTTCTATGGTTAATGTAAGCCCCTGTCATACTTATTGCAAATTGCAAGTTAGTTGAATTCATAGCACCAGAGAATCCCTACAGTGCAAAAGGAGGCCATTCAGCCCATCGAGTCTGCACTGACCCTCCGAAAGAGTACCCTATCTAGGCCCATTTCTCCGCCCTATCCTGTAACCTCGCCTAACCTGCCCATCTTTGGGCACGAAGGGGCAATTTAGCGTGGCCAATCCACCTAAATGCACATCTTTGGACTGTGGGAGGAAACACCCAGAGCATCCAGAGGAAGCCCGCGCAGACACGGGGAGAATGTGCAAACTCCACACACAGTTATCCAAGGCTGGAATTGAACCCAGGTGTGAGTAAAGGTTCCTGTTTAGCACTGTAATTTATGACAGTGTGGTATTTGAAGCAGTGCTGAGCTTCCAAACATATATCCATTCCAACACCAAGACCACCAATTCCACCTTCGCAAGATCATCCAACTCCATCTCTGCCTCAGTTCATCTGCTACTGGAATCCTCGACCAAACCTTTGTGACCTCTTACCCATTCCCATGCTTCCCTGGCCTGACTCGCATCTTACTCCTTACATAAATCTGAGCTCGTCCAAAACTCTGGCTGGGGTCTCCGCCCCTGTTTTTTGGGGATTTCATTGGGATTCCCCGAATGGCCTTTATGCCAGCAAGATTTCCAGTTCCCAATGTCACCCTCCCCACCCCAAAAACAATGATGTAGTGGGATTCCCACCATTAAAGGTCGGAAAGCCCATAATCATATATTTAAATATAATTTGAGAGCTTCCCTATTGTATCACCCCCCCCACATTAGGATCCCCTATCCACCGAACCCCCCGCCTCCCCCCACCCCTACCGACATGACATCACATTGGCAGGGTATACAACAGCTTTTGCCAAACAGTTATCTCCGGGAGCGCACAGGTAAGTATAGTCCCCGAGGGAGAGGGTCCTGCCCAGGCAGTAACCCGGTTTCCCAGGTGTTGCCAGGGAGGGAGGGAGGGCTTCCATTGGACAGGTCTGTGGGAAGTTAGAGCACTTAACAGCTTTGATGTGGTCCAAAAGCTGTCAATCGTAGCTGTATGTTTTGTATGTTTATAGGCCTTGCGGTTAGTTTCACAGCAGGCTACTTGAAATTGACGACTGCGAAGAGAAATGAGATTAAACAAGGCAGACAGCTGGGTGTGTGCAAGCTGTCAATTACAACCTAGTAAAACCAATTTCACATTGATGTGAATGAAAGTCTTGCAGATCAAAGATCTGAGGGGATTTAAACAAAGCTGCTCTGGCTTTCACTTTCCAGGAATTTACAGGTGCTGCTTCCTCTGCCTCAGTCAGCAGGCGTGTTGCATAGTTGAGTTTTAAAGCACTGATATTTTTCACAGTTTGTCTGGACTGCTCTATAGCTTCCAGGCAGGGGTCTCTTCATTGGGGGGCTTCCACACAGGGGTCTCTGTAATGGGGGGGTTTCTGGTGGGGGTTCTGTAATTGGAGGGGTTGCTGGTGGGGGGTCTGTGTAATGGATGTTCCTGGTGGGGAGCTCTCCTATGGGGATCGCCGGTGGGGGTCCCTGGTGGGGGCCCCTGGTGGGTGTCTCTGGTGGGGGTCCCTGAATGGGTTCTCTGGTCAAGGGCAGGTTTAGCACAGGGCTAAATCGCTGGCTTTGAAAGCAGACCAAGGCAGGCCAGCAGCACGGTTCAATTCCCGTACCAGCCTCCCCGAACAGGCGCCGGAATGTGGCGACTAGGGGCTTTTCACAGTAACTTCATTTGAAGCCTATTTGTGACAATAAGCGATTTTCATTTCATTTCATTTTCATTTTTTCATTTTGTGGGGGTCTCTGTAATGGGGGTCTCTGCTGGGAGGAGTCAGGACATTGTTGCACTGTGGTGGGTGGTGACCCAGAAATTCCCGTGGTGTGGGGGGAACAGAATTGCACTGCGGCGATGGGGAGGGGGTCCAGTCGCTGGACCTCGCTATCGGCCCACGGCTCAAAATGACGGCCCGATATTGGGTTTCGTGGAAAAACCCCTTGACATGATTGTTATCACTAAGGAGGTAGTGATGGGCAAGCTAATGGGGCTAAAGGTAGACAAGTCTCCTGGCCCTGATGGAATGCATCCCAGAGTGCTAAAAGAGATGGCTAGGGAAATTGCAAATGCACTAGTGATAATTTACCAAAATTCACTAGACTCTGGGGTGGTCCCGGCGGATTGGAAACCACTGTTTAAAAAAGGAGGTAGGCAGAAAGCGGGTAATTATAGGCCGTGAGCTTAACTTCGGTAGTAGGGAAGATGCTGGAATCTATCATCAAGGAAGAAATAGCGAGGCATCTGGATAGAAAATTGCCCCATTGGGCAGACGCAGCATGGGTTCATAAAGGGCAGGTCATGCCTAACTCATTTAGTGGAATTTTTTGAGGATATTACCAGTGCGGTAGATAACGGGGAGCCAATGGATGTGGTATATCTGGATTTCCAGAAAGCCTTTGACAAGGTGCCACACAAAAGGTTGCTGCATAAGATAAAGATGCATGGCATTAAGGGTAAAGTAATAGCATGGATAGAGGATTGGTTAATTAATAGAAAGCAAAGAATGGGGATTAATGGATGTTTTTCTGGTTCGCAATCAGTAGCTAGTGGTGTCCCTCAGGGATCAGTGTTGGCCCACAATTGTTCACAATTTACATAGATGATTTGGAGTTGGGGACCAAGGGCAATGTGTCCAAGTTTGTAGACGACACTAAGATGAGGGGTAAAGCAAAAAGTGCAGAGGATACTGGAAGTCTGCAGAGGGATTTGGATAGGTTAAGTGAATGGGCTAGGGTCTGGCAGATGGAATACAATGTTGACAAAGGTGAGGTTATCCATTTTGGTAGGAATAACAGCAAAAGGGATTATTATTTAAATGATAAAATATTAAAACATGCTGCTGTGCAGAGAGACCTGGGTGTGCTAGTGCATGAGTCGCAAAAAGTTGGTTTACGGGTGCAACAGGTGATTAAGAAGGCAAATGGAATTTTGTCCTTCATTGCTAGAGGGATGGAGTTTAAAACTAGGGAGGTTATGCTGCAATTGTATACGGTGTTAGTGAGGCCACATCTGGAATATTGTGTTCAGTTTTTGTCTCCTTACCTGAGAAAGGACGTACTGTCACTGGAGGGTATGCAGAGGAGATTCACTAGGTTAATCCCAGAGCTGGATGGGTTGGATTACGAGGAGAGGTTGAGTAGACTGGGACTGTACTCGTTGGAATTTAGAAGGATGAGGGGGGATCTTATAGAAACATATAAAATTATGAAGGGAATAGATAGAATAGATGCGGCAGGTTGTTTCCACTGGCGGGTGAAAGCAGAACTAGGGGGCACAGCCTCAAAATAAGGGGAAGTAGATTTAGGACTGAGTTTAGAGGGGAGCATGGTGGCATAGTGGTTAGCACAGCTGCTTCATGGCGCTGAGGTCCTAGGTTCGATCCCGAATCTGGGTCACTGTCTGTGTGGAGTTTGCACATTCTCCCCGTGTCTGCGTGGGTTTCGCCCCCACAACCCAAAGATGTGCTGAGTAGGTGGATTGGCCACACTAAATTGCCCCTTAATTGGAAAAAATAATTGGGTAATCTAAATTTTTTTATTAAAGGACTGAGTTTAGGAGGAACTTCTTCACCCAAAGGGTTGTGAATCTATGGAATTCCTTGACCAGTGAAGCAGTTGAGGCTCCTTCATTAAATGTTTTTAAGATGAAGGTAGATAGTTTTTTGAAGAATAAAGGGATTAAGGGTTATGGTGTTCAGGCCGGAAAGTGGAGCTGAGTCCACAAAAGATCAGCCATGATCTCATTGAATGGCGGAGCAGGCTCGAGGGGTCAGATGGCCTACTCCTGCTCCTAGTTCTTATATTCTTATGTTCAATTCTTGCCATGCATAAATTTGCATGTCAAGGGACAGTGAATCGTCTCTGGAGACAATTCGTCTCTGGTGGTCGATTGTAGGGCGGGTTTACCAGCTTCGTCGCGCCCGGCTTGGTGATGCGATGAGGCCATTGAATCTCGCAAAAGATTGCTGATGCTTGAGATGTCTCGTGAGATTCAACTGTACGCATGAGGCGTTGTGATCTGGATTTCACGTTCACTGGGCATGATCCAGATCAGCATATTTAAATGAGCCATTCGGATAATTTAAATATATCTGTGCCATATTCTCCTGTGGTCCGGGAACTACCGGCTTCCTCAGTGAGGCCTCGACTGGACGTTGGTGTAGACCGCTCGTAACAGCATCTGGCGGGTCTCCCAGGCCACTTGAGACCATCGGGTGGTGGGGCTCTGGGCAGGGTGGTGCCCTGGCACTCCCTCTGGCACCCAGACACTTTGGCACTGACTGGCACATTGGCATTGCCACCAGGGCACCCTGGCAGTGCCACCCTGACACTACTGGGGTGGCACTGCCAGGCTGGAAGTGACACCGTCAGGCTGGGTGCCAGGTTGTCCCCACCAGGGATTGGGCCCGGGGTGCCTTGCTCTTAAGAGGTGGGGTGAGGGGGACTCAAGGCCCCCCACAAGAGTTACATTGGGTGCAGTGGGGTGGGGGTGGGGGGTGGGGATGGCAGGTGTCCAGAGGTGGCAGTGTGGACGCTGAGGGGGCGTCAAAAGATAGGGGCTATCTTTAAAAATGATCTATGCGTGTCCATGCAGGAAATGATTTAAGTGCTGCCTCGGTGGTGTCAAAAAAACCGGCAAAGTGCCGTTGAATAGTGGGGTGTTTTGCAGCCACCGAGAAGCATCCCGCTAAATGTACACAAAAGTGGACTCTGACTTTTTTCTCCTGTTAAATCAGGCCCCTAATCTCACAAACCGAGAATTCCGGCCAATGCCTCCTTATGTAACTTAGTGTTTTACTTCGTTTCATAATGTTCCTGTGAAAGTTCATTACGTCCGAGGCATTATATAAGTATAAGATGAAGTAGTTATCATCTGTATTCAAGCAGCAAGCTATTCAAATTATCTGTGCTTCTTTCGAAAATGGAAGGGAGAGTGTGATCATGGACTTGATATTACGTAAGAAGGAAGCATGAACATCCAAGTATTGGGAAGGGAACCACTGGGAATTAGTGACCACTGTTACTTTCAGGGCAGGGATCGGAATAACGTACAAAAATAAATCTACAAAGAAGCTCAATCTTGAAGTTAAGAAGGCATGTATGAAAAAAATAAAATGTGAAAATGTCTAAAGAAAAGCGTGTGGATGGAAAATGAGAAAGTGTTTGAAAATGCTACAGCAGAACATCTCTGAAATTAATCACAGACAAATGAATGGATTAAAGCAATGGATGAAAAGGAAAATGTACAAAATTAACAAGATAGATAGACTGATAAGGGCAGATTAGAAAGACAAGAAATTGATGCAACACTACAGAAGAGCAAAACAGAAAAGAGAACTGCAAAGTGTGTCAGAGGTAAGGACAAAATTGAGACAATCCAAAATGAAAATTCAGAGTGGTCAGTGAAGACAGAAAAATCACAAATACTAATTCATGAATGAAAGAGAGAAGAGATGCGAGATTCATTTAGTGGTGGATGTGGAAAGGGAAAGATGTAATGTTGCAATTATATAACCTTGTTGTGGGCAGGTTACTGAGCTCTAACAAGTTCCATCGCAGGCCTCTGAGGTTGTTGTCTCAAAGGATTGTGAATCGCCTCACTGAGATTTTTCAGAACTCATTCAGGTCTTGGGCTGGATTCTCCGATTTTCAGGCTATGTCCTGACCCTGGTGTGGGAATGCTGGCGTTTTGTGACCGAAGAACCGGCGCAAAACGCCCACCGATCCTCCGTTTGGGGGGGGGGTGGCTAGCAGGCAGGCAGCGTAAAGCACCCGGCTCCAGCTGCCGATACGGCCGGAGAATTGTCGGGTCTGTGGCTGTGCATGCGTACAGTGGCGGCCTGCAGTGGCCGGGTGTGCAACATGGCGCCGGCCGGGAGCGGCCCCGGCCTGCCAAATAGTGCCCCCCCTTTGGCCAGGCTCGCCACCCCCGGACCACCCCCCACCAGTGCCCCCAGCCCCTGCCAAAGTCCCCCCTGCCTGAGGATCGGCTCGCCCCCGACTGAGTCCGCAGCCCCCACACCAAGCTCCCGAAAAAAAATTGCGTGAGAGACCCACGCCATTGGGAACTCGGCCGGTCAGGGACGGAGCATCGGTGGGTGGACCTCAGGTAACGTTGTGAGGCCATCGATACGGTGTGCGACATACTCCTAGAGTACACCACTTTGGAGGGGGCGGAGCATCGCGAAAGCGGCATCGCAGCCGATTTTGTCGCAAACGGGTATTCTCCGGTCGATCGCCGAACACGATTTCGCCGTCGGAGACCAGAGAATCCCGCCCCATGTCACAAATGACTGGAAAACAACAAATGTGACTCCTAAGCCTCAGCCATCATATAGACTTAGAAGCCCTATCTCAATTGTGGGGAGATTGTTTGAAACTGTTGTATTCTTGTTGGTTACAGAACGTGTCAATTACGGAAGCCTTTGTAGTCTGCTGTATGTAAACAGTGGTTCTTTCTTCACTATTTGTAATTATATATTGTGGTAAAATGGACAATGGCCTGAATTTTAGGTCCAATATATAATTGGACACTTTAAATTAAGAATTGAGCATTTTATGTCACAGCCTCAGTCAGCCCACAGGCAGACCTAATGGGGATTTGAACAGCCAATTTTGAATATACTGAGCAGAGACAGACAATCGGGACAAGTCGGGGCTGCCCTGTAAACAGGACGTTAGGAGATAATCAGTCCTATTCAAATGGATTGATTGTTGTGGATTGCCCAGATAAAGCTAGACTTTCTGGCACCCAGGTTTCCCGCCATTACTATATCTGGAATAAGGTTACATGAGGACAATACCTGGAAATGGGACCTAGAGGGTGGGTTCCTGGTGTCCTGCAGAGTGACAATTGGCAACTCCATTGGGTGTTGCGACCCCTGCCCTGAGACCTCATTGGCTGAGGGGTAGGGAACCTTCTGGAAAGACGCGAGGAGGGGCATAAGAATCGACCACCAAACCCTCCCCAGCAAAGTTTAGCCGCAGAGGCAACAGAGAAGATTCAACAGCGGACCAGAGGACGGATGGAAGCAGCGTGAGAGGTGACCTTCCCGGGTGGAGACCCTGAGATAACCGAGTCTCAGAGAATTGGACCTGCAGCTCAGTTGAGTTCAGCGGCATGGGTAGTATTAAGAATCTTGGGATTATTGTAGATGGAATAATTTTAAAGGGGTAACTGTTTTACTGTGTTTAATAAAAAATGTGGTTGAATTATAAACTTGTATTTGTCCTTTGTTCATCTCGCAAATAAGGATACCTGGGTAAAACGTTTGAATAATAGACTGGTTGAAGTGTCTGCAGTTTTACGGCCAACATTACATATACACAGGAAAGGGTACAGGCAAGGAGCAAGCTCCATGTCTAGGTCTTAACACATCTCCAGCCAACACCACACTAACCCTAGATCTGGGTCATGTGCTTTCTTACATCACTGTGAGGGCCATAACATACTCAATCCCAGATTAACCCTGTGTGTACCAGACCCTTCTACTACACCTCCTCCTATGTTTACCTCAAGTCTTGCATTGTCATAAGTCGTATGCATTTACTTTATTGTTATAACCTTAATGCTATTCCAGTATTATTGTTATTACTGTATTAGCATGAACAACATACTCAGCACCCCAACTGCTCCCTTTAAGTCCTTGAATTAGAGGTTAAGGGGGTCTGGAGGCTTTAAAACCCTTTCACACATCTCATTCGTTGTTCTGTTGGGAGAGTGTTAGGTTCTGTTGGTTCTGGTTCTTGTTGTTGGCCTGGAGGTTGCACTCCCATTTGGGTTTGCGTTCAGCTCTTAATCCATTGCTTTATGTTGAACCCCACCTGGTAGGTACATCCGTTGTGATGACGCAATTCCTGTTACTCCGCGTGGTTTCTTGTGGGTGGATGAAGGTAGTATTTGTCTCCTTGGTGCTGCTTTTACTTCTTCTTTCTCCAGGTGTCATCTGGAAGTCCTTTGAGGCAGAGGAAGAGCTTTCCATTGCTGAGAAGAAGGCTGAGTGCTATGCTCACCTCTGAGTTTTGTTTTGTTGATGGTGATAGGCCTACAACCCAGTTGCAGCATCCCTTGTATTTGTGGCATGCTGACCGGAGATTGTAGTATGTGGCCCACAGGTTTACCAGTGTTGTATTTGGAAGTAAAGGTTTTATAAACTGCACGGGGCTTAGGGGGTAGAGATGATTAACTGCCCTGTGGAGTTTGCTGAATATGAGCTATAAGGGGGCGGGGGTCCTTTAACAGTACATGGCCTTGTACAAATAGGGTCGGCCAGCAAGACACCGACTAGAGAAGACCCAGTAGCGAACTACTGGAGCTGTACATAATAGTAATCGTAAAATAAAGTAAGTTTTTATTTCAACCTACTCAGTGTGGACTCTTCATTGCCCTTACAAGAAAAGCCTTCTCAGAGTTTTTAAAAAATTCATTCATGGGATGTGGGCATCACTAGCTAGGCCAGCATTTATTGCCCATCCTTAATTGCCCTTGAGAAGGTGGGTAAGCTGCCTTCTTGAACCACTGCAGTCCGCATGTTCCAGACTGCTGATAATTCACTGGTACCATTTTCACCGGAGATGCAATGGTAATCTTGTGGGCGGTAGGTTGGTCTGACCATTAGGATCTTTCCAGCACCTGGAATGACACTGAACAAACCTGCTCCGCAAAGAGAGATTGAAGGTGAAATCTGGGTCTGAATACTCTTTAATGTGTAAGCACTCAGGACCGTACTGTTCTGGTTGGTTGACAATGGTGGTCTTGACATCCTCCGCCCCTGGAGGCGATCCAGGGCGAGGTAGACACCCCTGAGAAGAGAGAAAGGCTGGTTATGATTGATGTACATTAGTTCAAAGCTTTGTTTGCTGCTGTACCTCAGTGGCTCCAGGATCATGTTGATGATCAGGAGCCAGACTCCCGCTGTCCCGTAAAGCGGCGTATTCCGCTGATTGAAGTTGGAGGCCTTTGAGCCACGGTTCCTTGTCTGTCAGGACTGTTTCGTTATCCCCTGAATGCAATTTAAAATTTGTTATATGACCATTTCCCAGGATGTCAGCATTCCAAAATGAAGAACCATAATCTTTGACATCTCCCCAGAACCATGGCTGTGTGTCCTCTAGGTTTTCAGTCTCTATCTCATGGATTATCTTTGGGCTTTCGGTGCTGGGGCTCTGAC
This sequence comes from Scyliorhinus torazame, assembly GCF_047496885.1. Lineage (NCBI taxonomy): Eukaryota > Metazoa > Chordata > Chondrichthyes > Carcharhiniformes > Scyliorhinidae > Scyliorhinus > Scyliorhinus torazame. The sequence goes on along the minus strand of NC_092721.1, from coordinate 154,781,293 downwards.
TTGCAAAGTTTACCAAAATGTCGCTGCCTATTAATAGAATCCCTACAGCGCAGAAGGAGGCCATTTGGCCCATCGACTCAGCACCGAACCTTCAACAGACCACCCTACCTAAGCCCAATCCCCCACACTATCTCTGCAAACACACTCAAACTTTGGACACTAAGGGGCAATTTAGAATGGCCAATCCACCTAACCTGCAAACCTTTGGACTGTGGGAGGAAACCGGAGCATGGAGGAAACCCATGCAGACATGGGGAGGATGTGCAAACTCCACACAGACAGTCGGCCAAGGTCGGAATTGAACCTGGATCCCTGGTACTGTGAGGTGGCAATGCTGTGCCAACATGCCACCCGTTGCAATGAAAACTTTGGGCTGTACTTGCAGGACACTCATCTCTCCTGTGAGGGCACTTCGCAAGACAACGTTGGCAAGGTCGCTCTGCTGAGTGGTTCAGGAATTCCTATCCCTGACTTGAATTGTCCCTGCATGTGAGTGACCTGATAAACTGGATTGAGGTTTGGTCTGTGCCCCCCTGCTACCTGCTGTATTCTCTCCTGTTAGTATTGTCCAGTGTTGCTCACATAGTGCAGACAGTGTAACTGGCTTGATTGCCTTGTCTAGGGTTAGACCATCTTTAGCTTTTCGGAGGTTCGAGAGAAAATTGTCTGCAACACCAACCACAATTCTGTCATGGTTGCTCAGACTCTAAATCTCCGTATTCACACCCTTCTGTCATCCCGTGGAGATCAATTACGAAGGAAAAATAGGATCTCCAGGCATCAAACTCTCTTATTGAATTTAACTCTTTCCAATATTTTGTTGGCTATTAAGTTGAAATAAACATTAAAAGGTTTTTAAATCACAAAATGTAAAAAATATATTTAGAGCACTCAATTCATTTTTTCCAATTAAGGGGCAATTTAGCGTGGCCAATCCACCTACCCTGCACATCTTTGGGTTGTGGGGTCGAAACCCAGACCAACACGGGGAGAATGTGCAAACTCCACACGGACAGTGACCCAGAGCCGGATCGAACCTGGGACCTCGGCGCCGTGAGGCAAGCAATGCTACTCACTGCGCCACCGTGCTGCCCCTAATCTCCTCAAATTTGGCCGATGACTCATTAATATCCTGTCATGCAATGATGTCATCTGCAATTGACCCTATTGAGTAAAGAGTCTATTTACTGTTCCTCTTCTGATTTTTTCATTTAAACCTGAAGCAATGCTGTATCTTAAAAATCCTTTCCCCGAAGTTGGAGACCTGGCTAACTGACATGGCTAGCTTTCTCTGTCTGGTGAAAATCAAGTTCGCCTTGAGAGGGTCAATGTTAGGATTCGCCCGGAGGTGGCAGCCGTTTGTCGACTTCTTTAGGGAGAATTAACCGTCAGCAGAAGGGGGGGTAGTTTAGTGTAGAGTAGGAGGCTATATAAGGTGGGACCTGTGAGAGAGGAAGACGGCTTTTGCACTATGTCTATATTTGTATTTACGCTATTTCTTCTGTTACTGTTATAAAATCATAAATACCTCAATAAAATGTTTATATTTAAAAAAATCTTTTCCTCCATGAACTCCAATTTTGTGACCTGTCCAGGCCTTGGCTGTGTCCCAGTGGAGTTGGAAGTGTGGAATTGTGATTCATGTTGAAGATTTTTAAAGTGGGGGCGGCACGGTGGCACAGTGGTTAGCACTGCTGCCTCATGGTGCTGAGGACCCGGGTTTGATCCCGTGACCGGGTCACTGTCCCTGTGGAGTTTGCACATTCTCTCCGTGTCTAGTTGAAAAAAAAGAATTGGGTATTTTCAATTGAAACAAAAAGATTTTTAAAGTGTGGGTACAGCTCTAAGAGTTTACAGGTTTCCAAGAAGGCGTTGCCGTTCATGGGAGAACAATGGATTTCTGGCACTTGCCGGTTTTGGCAGGCTTCACAAAATGGCAGTGGTGTGCTTCTGGAAGAAGAATGTTTCACAATGGTGCTTGGGTCAGATGTCTGCTGACTAGATTTATTCAGTAAAGAAGCGCTGCATCTAGCGAGGATTTAATAATTTTGTTTTCTATAAATTTAGAGTACCCAATTCATTTTTTCCAATTAAGGGGCAATTTAGCATAGCCAATCCACCTAGCCTGCACATCTTTGGGTTGTGGGGGCGAAACCCACGGAAACACGGGGAGAATGTGCAAACTCCACACGGCCAGTGACCCAGAGCCGGGATCGAACCTGGGACCTCAACATCGTGAGGCAGCAGTGCTAACCACTGCGCCACTGTGCTGTCCCTCGAGGAATTTAAATTAACCACAGGCTTGCTGTTTTAGGATTCAGACTGTCACATGGTTCCCAAGAATTGAGTAAGTTAATCATTTTTGTTCCTTTTCAACTTGGAGGTCACATGCTAAGGCTGAGATCTGGAGATCAAGATTTGTGATGGATTTCGCTCAAATGGTGCTTCTGACTGAATTTAGTAAAAAGGGCTCCTCAGGACTGGTTGCAGCCCCACAACCCAAAAAGATGTGCAGGGTTGGTCGATTGGCCACGCTATATTGCCCCTTAATTGGAAATAAGTAATTGGGTACTGTAAAATTATAAAAAAGACGAAAGATCCCAGCCGGGATTCTCCGAGCCCACGTTGTGTCGGGGAATCGCCGGTGACGCCGGAATTTCCTGCCACGCCGCTCCGACGCCAGGACGGCGCCAGTCACGCACGCGCGCGCGGTCGAGGCAGCGCTGGTTGGGGGCCGTTGAAGCCAAGTTCCCGCCGAGTTCTGCCAGCGTGGTTCCAACCTGGTACCAACCAGCAGGAGCTCGGACCCGCAGCCATCCTGATGGTGGGGTGGGGGGCTCAGACTCCAGGGGGGGCCTGCACGACGGGGCTACCGATCGGCGGGCGGGTGCAATCTGGAGGGGGCCCACCTCCGTCCGCACGGGCCCGCTGTGTCTTTACGCCAGGTTGCGCGGCGCCGGCGCGGAAACAGCCACCACGCACATGCGCCAGCGTGGAAACGGCCACCACGCACATACGTGGTCTCACGCCGGCAGTTCAGGGCCACTTATCGGTAGCGGAGCAGCGTGCAGCACTCCTGCACCGTGCTGGCCCCCTGTGGCCCACTGAATGGCTGGGCCAAGAGGCCTGTTGATGCCGGTGTGAAACACTGCGGTGTTTACGCCGGCGCCAACACTTGGCTGTGATTTTGGAGAGAGATTTTGGAAACAGTCAGCTGTTTGCTAACTTGAAGAGCTTGAAAGCCGATGCAATCTTCTTGCAGGAGACATATATAAGGGTTCGGGACCAGACGATGCTAAGGGAAGGATGGGTGGGGCATGCGTTCCATTCAAATTTTTGTACGAGGTCAGGAAGGGTGGCAATCTTGTTTAACAAGAGGCTGGCCTATACTGCAGCCAGTATTTTGTCAGACCCTGGGGGATGATATGTGGCGGTGAGTGGAGTTTTGGGGAGGAGCCGGTAGTTTTAGTAAACATGTACACTCCGAATTGGGACGACATGGATTTTATCAAGAAACCCGTGGACGTTTCTTCTCACCCGAGAGAGAGGGAGTTTTCCTTCTTCTCACACTTGCATCGGGTGTTCTCCCGAATAGGTGTTTTGTGGTGGGGAAATCAGTACTCCCGGTGGGGGCTGAGTACACGGTGATAGTAGTATTGAACCATGCACCACATTATGTGGATGTGAGGCTGGAAGCGGTCAAGCCCATGCCCCCCCCTCTCCCCCGCACCCCCCCCCCCCCCCCCCCCCCCCCGCAGCCCCCCCCCCCCCTCCCCACCACCGTCGTGGAGGTTAGATATGACACTCCTGGCAAACAATGTCCTCTGTGGGAATGTAGTCTTGGCCATAGGGGACTATGTAGATTCCAGACGGGGAAGTCTCGTCCTCCACATTCTGGAAAGCGCTGAAGGTGGTATCATGGGATAATCTCATATAGGGCCCACAGGGGCAAGGTTCGGAGGGTAGACAGGCAGAGGTTGTTTGACTGGTTGAGTCATTTCTGGAGGTGGACCGGCAGTACTCCAGGGCACCGACAATGAGTAGTTAGAGGCAGCACGGTGGCTCAGTGGTTAGCATTGCAGCCTCACGGCGCTGAGGTCTCCCAGGTTCGATTCCAGCTCCGGATCACTGTCCGTGTGGAGTTTGCACATTCTCCCCGTGTTTGCATAGGTTTCACTCCCACAACCCAAATGATGTGCAGGCTAGGTGGATTGGCCGCGCTAAATTGGCCCTTAATTTGAAAAAATGAATTGGGTACTCTAAATTTAAAAACAAAAGACAATGAGTAGTTAGCGGAGAGAAAGAGGTTACAAATGGAATTTAAATTTATATCGACTGGGAAGGCGGTGAACCAACTTTATCACTCATGAGGAGCATTTTATGAGTATGGTGAGGAGGCCAACCATCTATTGGCTCACCAGCTGAGGCGGCAGGCAGCCGCACAAGGGCTAGCCCAGCGAAAGGACGAGGGGGGGAGGATTGGTGTTGGCTCCAGACAAGATTAATGGTACCTTTGAGGCTTTCTAGCTGTGTAGGTCTGAGCCCCCGGAGCGGGGCTCAGGGATGGAACAGTTATTAGACAGGTTGGACTTCCCGGTGGTGGAGAGGATGAAGGGGCAGGAGTTGGAAGCTCCATTGGGGCTGGAGGAGGTTATGAGTGCAATTGGGAAAGGCACTGGTACTGGAATGTTTCCCGGTGCAATTTTATAAGCATTTTGCAGCATTACTGGCGCCACATTTATTGTGGATGTTCACTGACCGTCTGTCACGTGCGGAACTGCCGGCCACGTTGGCGCATGTGTCGATCTCTCTGATCCCAAAGAAGGGCAAGGATCCTGTGGCGGTTTCTTCCCACAGTTCAAAGATGTGCTGGTTAGGTGGATTGGCCGTGATAATTTGCCCCTTAGTGTCCAAAAAGATTAGATGGTGTTACTGGATTACGGGGATAGTGTAGAGGTGTGGGCATAAGTAGAGACCTCTTTCCAAGGGCCGGTGCAGACTTGATGGTCCGAATGGCCTCCACTGTAAATTCTATGATTCTATGAGTGTAGGTCATATAGGCCTATCTCTTTTACTGAATACCGATGCAAAGGTAATAGCTAAGGTTCTGGTGAACCATCTGGAGTGGTGTTTGCCAGAGGTGATCTCTGAGGACCAGATTGGGTTTGTTAAGAGCTTATCAGGAGACTTTTGAATGTGGCCATGTCCCCATCTAGGGGAAGATAATCATCTTCATGGACGCAGAGAAGGCTTTTGATTGGGTGGAGTTCAGATACCTCTTCGAGGTTCTGGGACGATTTGGATTTGGGCCAACATTCATCTCCTGGGTGTGACTTTTGTATAACGCTCCCATGGCAAGTGTCCGGACTAACGCGGTGAGCTCAGGGTAATTCCAGCTGTACAGGGGCACAAGGCAGGGATGCCGGTTGTCCCCGCTGTTGTTCATGTTGGCAATTGAAACTTTGGCCATTGCACTTAGGTCGTCAAACGGGTGGAGAGGTTTTGCTAGAGGGGGCAAGGAGCATAGGATGCCCCTTCATGTGGACAATCTGTTGCTACGTACCCAATTCTTTTTTCTCCAATTAAGGAGCAATTTAGTGCTGCCAATCCACCTACCCTGCGCATCTTTGGGTTGTGGGGGTGAGACCCACACAGACACAAAAAGAATGTGCAAAGTCCACATGGTCAGTGACCTGGGGCCAGGATCGAAAACAAACAAAAAATATACAAGGGAAGGAAATCTGCCAACTGTACCTGGCTTGGCTCCTGACCCTCAGAAATGTGGTTGATTCTTAAATGCCCTCGGAGTCACTCAATTTATGGATGGGCGGGGCAGCACGGTGGCCTAGTGGTTAGCACAGCTGCCTCATGGCGCTGAGGTCCCAGGTTCGATCCCGGCTCTGGGTCATTGTCCGTGTGGAGTTTGCACATTCTCCCCGTGTCTGCATGGGTTTCGCCCCCACAACCCAGAAATGTGCAGAGTAGGTGGATTGGCCACACTAGATTGCCCCTTAATTGGAAAAAATAATTGGGTAATCTAAATTTTTTTTAAAATAAAAAAAATGTATGGATGGGTGACTAATGCTAGGCTTGCCAGTGACACACACGTCCCATTAAAGAATAAAGAAAGTCAAAGCGTCCTGCTTGATTGACACCCCTTCCACACTCCCTCCACCATTGACACCAGTGGCTGCGGTGTGCACCATCTACAAGATGTACTGCAGGCACTCACCAAGACTTCTTCAACAGCAACGTCTAAACCCGCGACCTCTACCAGCCAGGAGGACAAGGGCAGCAGACGCATGGGAACACCACCACCTGCAAGTTGTCCGCGAAACCACTCACCATCTTGTCCTGGAAATATATCGCTGGGTCAAAATCCTGGGACTCCCTCCCTAACAGCACTCTGGATGTACCTCACCACAGTTCAAGACAGCAGCTCACCACCACCTTCTCAAGGGGAATTAGAAATGGACAATAAACGTTGGCCTAACCTGTAGATTCATAAATTAACAAAAAGGCTGGAAAGAAGAACAAAATTCCACTTTGTTACCAAGATTAGCTTTAATTTAATAGGAAATGGGCCCTAAGAATTGTGGCAAAATCTTATTCAGGATTCAGTTCACTGAATTGTACTGTATTGCTTCCAGAGACAAGGAAATATTGGATACAATATTTCATATTGAGTCACAATACTGTTAGTCCATAATAATGAAAACAAGACAGAAACACATTTAGGCATTTCTATGCAACATTTTTCACTGATGCTCATCAATGAAAGAGAATGTTTAGGAATCAACAGCATTTCAAAGATCTTGGGTTGAATTATCTGCCACCCGCCACCGGTATCGGAATTCCCAATGTGGCGGAGACTCCGTAGAATTCTATGGTTCTTTTCTACGGTTCCAGGAAACCCACATAGACATGGGGAGAATGTGCAAACACCACACAGTCACCCAAGGCCAGAATTGAACACAAATCCCTGGTGTTGTCAGGCAGCAGTGCTAACCAGTGTGCCACTGTATTACCTGCATTATTATGTTCCTGTCTTATTTACTTAAATTATCTTATTCATTTATAATTATCTCATAATTAAATGTTGTGTTTTGATGTTTCAGTAAGACATTTGTAGAATCTTGTAAAGTTTGATGGAAAATATTTATTATCAAAAATAATTTTATGAATACCAAACTTTGAAACCAGTTAACATTTAACTTGACATCTAACTTTATCAGCTGAAGAATGACATTTTGTGTAATAACCTCAACTTTTACATATTTCTTGCAATAAAATATATTTTCTCACTTAAATACAACAGTCAATAAAATGGGTTGACACGGTAGCCCAGCGGTTAGCACTGTTGCTTCACAGGGCCAGGGTCCCAGGTTTGATTCCCGGTTTGGGTCACTGTTTGTGCGGGGTCTGCACGTTTTCCTTGTGGCTGCGTGGGTTTCCTCCGGGTGCTCTGGTTTCCTCCAACAAGTCCCGAAAGACTTAGGTAATTTGAATATTCTCAATTCTCTCTCAGTGTACCCGAACAGGCGCCGGAGTGTGGCGACTAGTGAATTTTCACAGTAACTTTATTGCAGTGTTAATGTAAGCCTACTTGTGACAATAATAAAGATTATAAAAGATTTGTAACACAGCGGTTCTGTCTATTTGTAATGAGGGGAAAGGGAGGGAAGAGGGAGAGGGGAGAGAGGGGGAAAGGGTAAAAAGGGAGGGAGCGAGATGAGATGTTAATTTTACAAAGTCTAAGTCTGAAAGCAGCAGCTTCTGAACGCAGTCTCCTGGCACACATCTCCTCTGACATCATTCCAGTATGTTCTTTGCCTGCACACTCTCAGGGGTGGGTAATTGATTCAATTCCTCACCAGGTAGAGATGTAGCCTGACTCTTCTCTCAAGATCCCTGTGCCTACATCGAAGCTTCAAAAGAAGCTCAAGGATTTTAAGAAGAAAAGCTATCATTGTGATGTCACAGCAGAGGTGGAGCATGACTACAGATTTTGAATCTGCACTGGATTCTGCAATTTCTGTCAGAAAGATAGTTCACTTTAGTTTACAGGAGGCTTACATATGTCAACAAAGGCATTAAACTTTGTAAAAACATTTTAAATAATTACTGAGGCTTGTAAGAATGAACATTACATCAGGGTGACTCTTAAAAAACACAGCTTAAAATACATTGCAAAATCCAAATGTACTTTAGCTCTGAATCAGCTAGGAGGACAGGTGTCAATAGTACCAGTATCGAGGCCATAATCACCAGAAACCAACTCCGCCGGGTCGCCCATATGCTTCAGGTGTCAGAGTCCCAAAGCAAATCTTCACCCAGCTCAAGGAAGGATCCTGAACAAGAGGAGGATAAAGGAAGCTCTTCAAAGACACCTTGAGGGCTTGCCTCAAGAAATGGAACATAGACGCCAATGCCTTGCTGTAAAGAGACCTATTTGGAGGAACCTCCTGATTGAAGGGACACAATTCTTTAAGAACACCCGATGGCAAGAGGAGGCTGGGGAAAAGAGCCTGAGAAAGGAATACCCGTGATCTAGTGTACAAGGAAGAACACACCTTTTGAAAACTCCTGCCAAGTGATTGATTGAAGTTGTGGCTCAAGGATCGGGCTCATCAGCTAGATGATCGGACTCATCTCCACAGAACCCATGACCAGTAACACAGACTACCTCAGGGGGACAATCATACTCGTTAACGAGTGATTACTGAAGATTATATACACTTCAAACCATGCTAAATTGCCCCTTGGTGTCCGAAAAGGTTAGGTCGGGTTACGGGGATAGGGTGGAGGCGGGGGCTTAAGCAGTGTTCTCTTTCCAAGGGCCGGTGCAGACTCGATGGGCCGAATGGCCTCCTCCTGCACTGTAAATTCTATGATAATCTATGATTAATCTAGGACAAAGGTTTGGCACAACATCGTGGGCCGAAGGGCCTGTTCTGTGCTGTATTTTTCTATGTTCTATGTTCTAATGTCGAAATTACCTAACAGCACGTCTTTCGGGACTTGTGGGAGGAAACCCACGCAGACACAGGGCGAACGTGCAGACTCCACACATATAGTGACCCAAGCTGGGAATCGAACCTGGGATCCTGGCGCTGTGAAGCAACAGTGCTAATCACTGTGCTGCCGCAAAGTTAATGCTGTCCCTTTAATTTTCATACTGCTGGTTCAGTGCAGCGCTTCACTCAATCAGTCAAAAAGGAAGGTCGCGGGAGTTTTAACGGCATGCACTTCCAGTGTGCATGCCCATGCATCCACACTTCCAGGTTGTCACCCCCTGCACGTGTGACGGACTATCAACTTAAGTCCTGGATCGGAGAGGAAGTTACGGGACATTAAATTCTTTAAAATTTTTTTTTAGAGTGCCTAATTCTTTTTTCCCAATTAAGGGGCAGTTTAGCGTGGCCAATTCACCTACCCTGCACATCGTTTTGGACTGTGGGGGTGAGACCCACGTAGACACAGGGAGAATGTGCAAACTCCACACGGACAGTGACCCGGATCCGGGATCGAACCCGGGTCCTCGGTGCCGTGAGGCAGCAGTGCTGCCCTTGGGCTATTAAATTCTACCCCCAAATTCTCGAACCCCATCCATACAGAATATGCATCAGAGTCTGAGTCCTCAACATGCGACTACCTTATGTCTGTTCTGTGTGTATGAAGACCCACAGCAAAAGTGTGAGTTTTTAATTAACTATTGAAGATTATTATTACTTTTGAAAAAAAAAACACACAATGCATATAATAATGCAAAACTAATATGAAAAGGCAGATCTTGCTACTATTTGGCATTTTTGCTAATGTAAAAGCAAATATTTTTTAAAAATAAATTTAGAGTGCCGAATTCATTTTTCCCAATTAAGGGGCAATTTAGCACGGCTGATCCACCTACTCTGTACATCGTTGGGTTGTGGGGGCGAAACCCACGCAAACATGGGGAGAATGTGCAAACTCCACATGGACAGCGACCCAGAGCTGGGATCGAACCTGGGACCGTGAGGCAGCAGTGCTACCACTGTGCCACCGTGCTGCCCTGTACAAGCAAATATATTGAAATATTCTTCATTAAGTTTTGTTTTCATTTATTTCACACCACACATATTGCCTGTATATATTATTCAATGCAGCTTCTTTTAAAAAAAAAAAAATTTAGAGTACCCAATTCTTTCCTTTTCAATTAAGGAGCAATTTAGAGTGGCCAAACCATCTACCCTGCACATCTTTGGGTTGTGGGGGTGATGCCCACGCAGATACGGGGAGGATGTACAAACTCCACACGGACTCCTGGTCCTCAGTGCTAACCACTGCGCCACCGTGCCGCCTCCATGCAGCTTCTTAAAGGCAAATGTTTGCCACTTGCAATATTTTAATATCAATCCAGTAGCATCTGCCAAAATAACTGCACAAATATTGCAAAGAAGAATCCTAGAACTGTGGTGAGACATAAATTTTTAAAAAAATATATCAATTTCACAATGAAGTGAGCTTGATATACCACTACCAGCATCAAATATTGCCTGGTAGGAAAACCCACCTTTCCTTCATGGTACGAATGTTTGGACATGTCGTTTTTGTTGGTCGGTACAGGGTGCAATTTAAGTGAGATCTTTTACTGGGGCTCAAACCGAATTCCATGATGCTGATGGGCTGTGCAGATGTCACTAGCGACATTGAGACAACCCTCAGGAAAGTGAGGAAGGATGGGTGAATGGGTTGTGTTGGGTGGACAAACTGAGACAGGGTGGATGATGAGGCTTGGAAGGATGAACCATGGGGTTGGAGGTAAATGCCTCAGTGGTGGTGGTGATGGTGGGGTGGGGGGGGGGGGGGTAGGGGGGCTAGTGGGCATGTAGGGGCAAGTGGGAAAGTGGGGAGGAAGTGGAGGCTGGGGTTCAGAGTGGCCTGTGTTCTTTTAATGTGGGGCTAAGAGGAGCATACCTGTTCCATATTCAGGGAGGAGCCATTTGCCAATTAGCGCCACATTGCACTGTGTAGGTTCAGCTCTCAACAAGTGTTGGGACATACGAAAATCGACAAGCTCTGTCAATCACACAGGCCCTGACTTGAATAAACAGTTCTGCCTGTTAAATTTTCCTGACATGCAGTCCTGCTGCCAGTGTACCAAATTGTTGGCCATGTACTACTTGCTGAAAATGGGTACCTGCTTTTCTGCCTGTCATATTGGGAGCTTACTGGCGGCATGTGGTGCAGTGGTTAGCACTGCAGCCTATGGCGCTGAGGACCCGGGTTCGAATCCTGGACCTGGGTCACTGTCCATGTGGAGTTTGCACATTCTCCCCTTGTCTGCGTGGGTTTCACCCCTGTGGTGGTATGCAGTAGGAGTATTATGGTACCCTGTGATGCCGAGAGGCTATTGGTGGATAGTCGCCGAGTCCCGATTGGATCAGCCACCTACTGGCTCCACCCAGTAAGGCGGAGTATAAGAGCCTGGGTTCTCCCAGCAGCCGCATTCTGTAACTGTGCTGCTGGGGAACAAGTCTGCGTAACAAAGCCATCGATTGACTCCTTCTCATCTCGTCTCGTGAGTGATTGATTGTGCTACAATTTATTATGCAGAATTTAAAGAACATGGAGCTCCGAATCACTCCGGAGTGTCTGCGAATCAGCCCCCACGCGGCAAACTCAGCGGCCACTTTTAAACACTGGTTAGCGTGTTTTGAGGGATACCTCCGAACGGCCCTCGGCATACCTACAGAAGACCAGAAAATGCAGGTCCTGCATTCCAGGGTGAGCCCGGAAATCTACACTCTCATAGAGGACGCGGGCAATTTCCAGGCGGCGTCGCCATGCTGATAGGAATCTACGTTCGGCCCGTCAACCAGGTCTACGCACGCCACCAGCTCGCGATGAGACGGTAAATCCCCGGGGAATCGCTGCACGAATTCTACAGTGCGCTGTTAATACTGGGGAGAAATTGCAACTGCCCACCGGTTTCGGCTAATGAACATACGGAGCTACTGATTCGGGATGCTTTCGTGGCAGGTACGCTTTCGTCCTAAATTCGCCAGCGATTGCTGGAAAGAGATGCACTAGGCCTCAAGGAGGCACGGGCCCTCGCTGCCGCGCATGATGTAGCATCGCAGAACGCCTGTGCCTACGCCCCGGACCGCACGGCAGCCCCTTGGGCACCATGGACCCCCGCCGCAACCAAACCCCCGGCTCACCCCGCAGGCCTGTGCTGCCAGAGCGGCAGATCACCTGGGGGGGGCCCCGCTGCTACTTTTGTGGACAAGCGAAACACCCCCGACTGCGCTGCCCGGCCAGCTCAGCCCTCTGTAAAGGGTGTGGCAAAAAGGGGCACTTTGTATTAGTGTGCCAGGCCCGGGGGGTCGCCGCAATCTCCGGGGGAGAACCAGGACCCCAAACTCAACCCCCCACAGCGATCCATGGGCGGCCAACGGGCGCCGCTATCTTGGGTTGCGGACTCCATGCGGGAGGGATGGGCGCCGCCCTTTTGTGCTCCTCCGGCCATGTGGGATCAATGGACGGCGCCATCTTGTCCACCCCCGACCGCGTGCGACCCGTGGACACCGCCATCTTGGCTGACGGCTAAGGACCCCGGGATGGACGGCCCCATGGGGCCTGAGGAAAACGCCCCGATGCAGCAACATCGACTGGCTTCGGTGACCCTGGACCAGTTGCGGCCCCGAACGCTCCAAACAGAAACAACGACGGTACTCATAAACGGGTACGAGATGCCCTGCCTGATCGACTCTGGGAGCACGGAGAGTTTTATACATCCTGATACGGTAAGACGCTATTCGCTTCCGATACACCCGAGTAATCAAAAGATTTTCCTGGTGGCAGGGTCCCATTCTGTAGAGATCAAAGGGTTCTGCATCGCGAACCTCACGGTGCAGGGGAGGGAGTTCAAGAACTACCGGCTTTACGTCCTCCCCCACCTCTGCACTACCACACTCCTGGGGTTGGATTTTCAGTGCAACCTCCAGAGTTTAACGTTTCAATTCGGCGGCCCTATACCCCCACTCACTATCTGTGGCCTTGCGACCCTCAAGGTCAACCCGCCTTCCCTGTTTGCGAACCTCACCCCAGATTGCAAACCCGTCGCCACTAGGAGCAGACGGTACAGCGCCCAGGACCGAACCGTTATCCAGTCAGAAGTCCAGCGGCTGCTGAGGGAAGGCATAATCCAGGCCAGCAATATTCCCTGGAGAGCTCAGGTGGTAGTTGTAAAGACTGGGAAGAAGCAGAGGATGGTCATAGACTATAGTCAAACCATCAGTAGGTACACGCAGCTGGATGCGTACCCTCTCCCCCGCATATCCGACATGGTCAATCGGATTGCACAGTACAAGGTCTTTTCCACGGTGAACCTTAAGTCCGCCTATCACCAGCTCCCCACCCGCCCGAGCGACCGCAAATACACTGCTTGTGAAACAGATGGGCGGCTCTACCACTTTTGAAGGGTTCCATTCGGCATCACTAATGGAGTCTCGGTCTTCCAACGGGAGATGGATCGAATGGTTAACCGGTACGGTTTGTGGGCCACGTTTCCGTACCTCGATAACGTCACCATCTGCGGCCACGATCAGCAGGACCACGACGCCAACCTCTGCAAATTCCTCCAGATCGCAAACGCCCTGAATCTCACATACAACAGGGAGAAATGCGTGTTTAGCACCGACCGTCTAGCCATCCTCGGCTACTTAGTGTGAAATGGAGTTATAGGCCCAGACCCGGAACGCCTTCTGGAGTGCCTCCTCCCCCTCTGCTCCAAGGCCCTGAAACGCTGCCTGGGCTTTTTCTCTTATTACGCCCAGTGGGTCCCCAACTACGCGGACAAGGCCCGTCCGCTAATTCAGTCCACTGTCTTCCCCCTGTCGACAGAGGCCCGCCAGGCCTTCAGCCGCATCAAAGCGGATATCGCAAAGACCACGATGCACACGATCGACCAGCCCCTCCCCTTCCAAGTCGAGAGCGATGCGTCCGACATAACTCTGGCGGCCACTTTCAACCAAGCGGGCAGACCTGAGGCCTTTTTCCCATGCATCCTCCACGCCTCAGAAATCCGCCACTCCTCAGTCGAAAAGGAGGCCCAGGCCATAGTGGAAGCTGTGCGATATTGGAGGCATTACCTGGCCGGCAGATGATTCACTCTCCTCGCTGACCAACGGTCGGTTGCCATCATGTTCGATAATGCGCAGCGGGGCAAGATCAAGAACGACAAGATCTTAAGGTGGAGGATCGAACTCTCCACCTATAACTATGAGATCTTGTATCGTCCCAGAAAGCTGAACGAGCCTTCCGATGCCCTATCCCGCGGCACATGTGCCAACGCACAAGTGGACCGTCTCCGAACCCTCCACGAGGACCTCTGCCCTACTCCATCGAGGAGGTCAGAACAGCCACCAGGAACTGCCAAATCTGCGCAGAGTACAAACCGCACTTCTACAGGCCAGATAAAGCACACCTGATAAAGGCTTCCCAACCCTTTGAGCGCCTCAGTCTGGACTTCAAAGGCCCCTGCCCCTCCACCGACCGCAACGAGTACTCCCGTTTCCCATTCGCCATCCCCTGCCCCGACATGATCGCGGCCACGGTCATTAAAGCCCTCTGCACCATCTTTACACTGTTCGGTTTCCCCGCCTACATACATAGCGATAGGGGGTCCTCCTTCATGAGCGACGAAGTGCATCAATTCCAGCTCAGCAAGGGCATTGCCTCGAGCAGGCCGACCAGTTACAACCCCCGGGGTAACGGACAGGTAGAGAGGGAGAACGGAACGGTTTGGAAGACCGTCCTGCTCCGAAAGCATGTGCGGGTGCACATATCGGACCCGTTGGTCGAGAGGGTTCATCTCCTCCACGCGAACCCGACGGCCGACAGGACACGGTCTCTCTGCGGGACCTGGCGCCCGCCGGAACTCCACACATCCCCTCAACACCAATCACCCCCTCCCTCCCACCGGCGCTCCCCACAGCCCGAGCCAGCGCCTGCATCACCACCGGGGCTGAGACGATCGGGGAGGACGACCAGGGCACACATTCGACTCATCGAATCTTTATAACAAAGCAAGAAATGCCTCTGTAAATAATTCAGTTGCCCAGTAAAAGTGGCATTGTAAATAGTGCTAGTAGTTTGATATAGGAGCATAGCCGCTGTGTTAGTGGCATCCCAGGTATCGCCTCTGTAAACCCCTACCACCATACGGCCCACAACCCCCCGCCAGGTTCTTTTTTAACAAGGGGTGAATGTGGTGGTATGCATTAGGGTATTACGGTACCCTGTGATGCCGAGAGGCTATTGGTGGTAGTTGCCGAGTCCCGATTGGATCAGCCACCTACTGGCTCCACCCAGTAAGGCAGAGTATAAGAGCCCGGGTTCTTCCAGCAGCCGCATTCTGTAATTGTGCTGCTGGGGAACAAGTCTGCGTAATAAAGCCATCGATTGACTCCTTCTCATCTCGTCTCGTGAGTGATTGATTGTGCTACAACCCCACAACCCAAAGATGTGCAGGATAGGTGGATTGGCCATGCTAAATTGCCCCTTAATTGGAAAAAAAAATAATTGGGTACTCTAAATTAAAAAAAAAAATATTGGGAGCTTATTTGGCTAACATCCACCTGCAAAATGGGCACTGAATGGTTGGATTTCTGGGCCTGTGAGTTTCGATAGTCCCAAAGCATTGTGGCTTGAACCAACTCTACAGGCTTCTCCCACTCATTCTATTTTTTAATGTAAATAAGATATTAAAAAAAAAGAAATTGTTTCATTTCCTCGAAGAAAAGCAAATTAGAATAATGAAAGTAATTTAAAACGAACCTGTAGTACAGACGCGTCCCTATGAACAGTGATTCAATATGTTTTCCATCTGTATTTAATAATCTTTGGCATTACTACTGGGTTAATCACATCCTTTCTTCTTTGATTTGGCTGGAGTCAGGGCCTTGTGGAATCCATTGCGTTATAGCTTCAACATATTGTATTGGTTTACTTTTCTGCGAAAGATGAAGCTCTCCTGAAACAGGATTTCATTGAACAATTTTTGGCGGCTTGTTTCCACAAGTTTGTTCAGTCCATCAATGCTCTCTGTTTATAAGATGCTGGGATAGATTTTCAACCTGGCGTCTGAACATGAAAACTGACATTTGCGTTTAGCCGCTCATTGGCTGATTTTCATTGCTGTCAATTGGCAAAGTCAGTTTTTTGCAGGAAGTTGAAAATCTACTCTACGAACTCTAGAAATGGAATGTTGACAATGTCTCGTTTTGTGCATAGTGACTGATGGACTATGGTGTTGGCGTGGCCTTGAGTTTTATCAGATCTCTCCAGTCTTGCTTGGATCAGACATCTTGGGCTGGATTTTAAAGCCCCTCGCCAGATGTGTTTTCGGTAGGGGATACATAAAATATAGTAGATGGCAAGCGCACCGCCTAGCCGCGCACCCCAGAGCTGACCCCACAACATGGTACGTAGCTGGGCAGCACGGTAGCACAACTGGATAGCACTGTGGCTTCACTGCGCCAGGGTCCCAGGTTCGATGCCCCACTGGGTCACTGTCTGTGCAGGGTCTGCACGTTCTCCCCGTGTCTGTGTGGGTTTCCTCCGGGTGCTCCGGTTTCCTCCCACAGTCCAAAGATGTGCAGGTTAGGTGGATTGGCCATGATAAATTGCCCTCAGTGTCCAAGGAAAGGTTAGGAGGGGTTATTGGGTTACGGGAATAGGGTGGAAGTGAGGGCTTAAGTGGGTCGGTGCAGACTTGATTGGCCGAATGGCCTCCTTCTGCACTGTATGTTCAATGTTCTATATTTAAATAAAAAAGGGTGTTAACAAGCCCATTGCCCTGGATAATACATGGTCCATGCTATAATACCATTGGCATGGCAGGCGGGCAAGCCATTTTTGAAACGTTTGTCTGGCTGTTTAGGCAGACGAGATCTTCTGGTCCTGCTGCTTGCGCACCCTTGCTAAGGGGTGCATTCAACAAAGATGCTCTGTTGACAACAGTGGGACCAGAAGATTCCACCACCAGCCAATGGCAGGCTGCTTATTCCGCCACCTACATCCACACCGGTAGGGGCAGAAAATACCACCCAAAATGTTTAAAACATGGGAAGGAAGGTGGCATATGTTCTTTGTGGGAGGAGGGATGCTCTGTGTGTAACAGCTTGAGACATCCCCACTCAGCCAGACTTTTATGCACAACATTCCCTCTCACATGATCTCCAAAATCAGAAGCCCCACCCCCTTTAACTCCCTCACTAGGCTGCAGGATCCATCCTTGCCCAAAAATGCTTGACTTACCTGGTCCTGGTGTCCATTCTCTCTTCTCCCTGCGCCCTCCTGCAGTCCTGGCAATGCCCACTACTAAACTCTGGCGCTTCAGGGACTTCCAGCCAATCTAGCAGCTCTTGAGGGCGAAACCTCCTACCACTGGGGGGCACAAATCAGCACAGGGGAATACAGCTTTAGTTTTTTTTAAATGACGCCGCAGTAATCGTTCCTTTTTGCCTTCCCATGCTTGTCAGGACTTGTCAGGCTTCCGCCATGGTTACAAAGTCATTTTAAACTTCAGCAATCCCACAGAAAATATTTTGAATAAATCGCTCTGACCGGCTGGCTGCTTTCCTGACATCTCTTTACAATTCTTTTTTTTTCAGTCGTGTGTGGTCACCACGTTACAGCAGCGACTCTGGATCTGGGCTGCAGCATTCTTAAAGCTGTGCTCATTAAAACAACCTGCCAGTGTTGCCTAATTATTGCTGAATTAAGAAACATATTTTGGCCCTTTTGGGGGAATTCGCACACCCTTTTGTGATCTGGCTATATCCTTTTATTCTGCTTTCGGTTGGACCTTGTAACAGACCTCCACATGCTGTGTCAGAGTCCTCTCACGCTGCACAGTGGATCTTCCTTCTGCCCTTCCGCTCCACAGTTGTAATGGAGATTGTTAAGTGATCTCCAGCTATGTCATCACGTTCTTTAGGTTAGGCGCTCTTCTCTCAGGCCACACTTTGATTTCTTTAATTCTCCATCTTTAGGGATTTTGGAGTCCTTCACCTGCTGTCGCCATGTCGTAAGGTCATACATTGTCACTTGAAGCACTGTGGTTTCACAGCGCCAGGGTCCTAGGTTCGATTCCCCGCTGGGTCACTGTCTGTGCGGAGTCTGCACATCCTCTCCGTGTGTGTGGGGGTTTCCTCCGGGTGCTGCGGTTTCCTCCCACAGTCCAAAGATGTGCAGACTAGGTGGACTGGCCACGCTTAATTGCCCCTTAATTGGAAAAATGAATTAGGTACTCTAAATTTATTTTTTAAAACATTCATTTTGGGAGGGCTAGAATGCAGACCATGGATGTACTTCTGAGGCTGTATAAGGCCCTAGTCCTTTGGAGCATTGTGAGCAGTTTTAGGCCCCATATCTAAGGAAGGATGTGCTGGCCTTGGAAAGGATCCAGAGGAATGATCCCTGGAATGAAGAGCTTGTCGAATGAGGGACTGTTGAGGACTCTGGGTCCATACTCGTTGGAGTTTAGAAGGCTGAGGGGGGATCTTATTGGAACTTACAGGATACTGCGAGGCCTGGATAGAGTGGATGTGGAGAGGATGTTTCCATTAGTAGGAAAAACTAGAAGTGGAGGGCACAATCTCAGGCTAAAGGGATGATCCTTTAAAACAGAGAAGAGGAGGAATTTCTTCAGCCAGAGGGTGGTGAATCTGTGGAACTCTTTGGCAAATCACAGAGATAGGCAGGTTCTCGATTAATAAGGGGATCAGGAGTTATGGGGAGAAGACAGAAGAATCAGGATGAGAAAAAATATCAGCCATGATTGAATGGCGGAGCAGACTCAATGGGCCGAGTGGCCTAATTCTACTCCTGGGCGGGATTCTACGAGCATCCGTGCCAAAATCGCGATCGGCGGGGGGCTCAGAATGGTTGTCGACGCCGAAATTTGTCACGATGCTGCTCCCACGATTCTCCGGTCCCCAGAGAATAGCTGCGAATTGCACGCGGTCTACGCGGCGCCGGTAGGGGGCCATTGACAGAGGACCCCACGATGATTCTACAACGACAACTGGCCGAGTTCCCGACGGCGAGGGTCTCTTATGGCCCACCCGTCGGGTACTCGGCGTGGCGGCTGCGGATCCTTCACTGGTGGGTGGGGGGGTTCACAGACTGCCAGGCTATCAACCGGGGGCCACCGATCCACGGGCACGCGCGGTCCGGGGGTGGGCAATCTTTTTGGTGCCGGTCCATGGTGTGGGTCCGCCATGTCGCGCGAGGCGGTCGACGCAGGCAGCCGTCGTGCGCATGCGCGGACCCCCGACCGAAGTTATGGGCCCCGTATCGTCAGCAGGAGCTGCGAGGACTACTCCGGGACCCTGCTAGCCTCCTTCAGGTAGGAAAATCCCTCTGGACTTTATTCAGGAAAGTCCAGAGTGATTCGCCTGCGTTTTCATGCTGAAGTGGGGACATTATTGGAGAATCCCGCCCCTATGTATTATATTCCATGGCTATTGAAGGACCTGTAATGCTCCTTCAGCTTGGAATTCTGGTCAATGCGAGAATCTCAATATACCTGTGTCCAGCTGCTGTCTAGGTGTCTTGGGCCAAGCTGCATGAACAGTCTTTGTTGTCCAGACATCATCCTAAGACTTGTCTTTATGCAATGGTCACTCACTTCACACAATATAGACCAAAAATTAGATTATGTTGCAAGTGGCAAGTGAATATGATTCAGCAGGCTCTCCCTCCTCCCCAGCAACGACCCCTCTCCCTTCCCAACAACAATCCCTCTCTCTCCTGGCAATAGCCTTGTGGTGAATGTATTACTGCTACCATTCACCATTGTATTGCATTACATTGTATTGTATTATGTTGATGCCCTTGTGGGCTCCTCCTAATGCTCCGCCCCCTTGGGGGAGGTACATAGATCTGCAGCCTGTAGGCGGCACTCAGAACAGAGCAGTCGCAGGCAGGCACAGATCTAGCTGATTAAAACCACTGTTCACTTCTATTCAACGTCTCGTGTGAATTGATGGTTGTATCAATTTAATCAGCTAAGATGTCGCTATGGAAGCCGCCCTCAAACCTGATCGACTGGAACTCGACCCACAGGCAGCTGAAGCCAAAGGAATCTTTTCGCACTGGCTCCGCTGT
Organism: Scyliorhinus torazame; assembly: GCF_047496885.1. Lineage (NCBI taxonomy): Eukaryota > Metazoa > Chordata > Chondrichthyes > Carcharhiniformes > Scyliorhinidae > Scyliorhinus > Scyliorhinus torazame. The sequence goes on along the minus strand of NC_092721.1, from coordinate 154,761,133 downwards.
TTTGAGACCTACCTCGCCGCCTCCCCCTAGCTAGCTGCCACCAAGGCACAGAAACTGAGGCTCCTCCACGCCCGGGTGAACCACAGAATCTCTGTGCTAATCGAGGAAGCGACCACGTACGCAGATGCGGTCGCGATCCTGAAAAGACATTACGTGAGGCCGTTGAACGAAGTGTTCGCTTGGCATCTCCTCACAACTCGTCGTCAACGCCCCGGGTAATCGCTGGAGGAATACCTACGTGGCCTGAGGGTACTCGCTCGAAACTGCAATTACAAGGACGTCATGGCCTCGCAACAGATGGAACTCGCCATCCGGGACACCTATGTGGCTGGAGTCTGGTCCAACTATGTCAGACAGCACCTGCTCGAAAAGGGCGCCCTCGACCTAGAAGATACGGTAAAACTATCCACCTCCTTAGAAGTAGCTTTCCAGAGTCTCAATGCTTTCCAATCCGACCACGCGATTCCCTCGTGGACACCCGACCCAGTGACCCAGGCCTGTGCCGCGCGGCTGCCCGTCCAACCCGGGGGGCTGCCCTGCTATTTCTGCAGCCAGAACCAGCACCTCAGACAGCGTTGCCCGGCTCGGAACGCGACCTGTAGCGACTGCGGCAAGAAAGGACACTTTGCCAAAGTCTGTCTGGCCATCCAAAGCTCCTAAATCGCAGGCTCGACTCACAGGCCCGCAGACCCCACAGCGTGGCTGCGTGCCTGCCAGTACTGCCCCCTTCGGACGTGTCATCAGCCTCGTGCTATCCGTGGGGGCCGCCATCTTTAACCCTACCCGACACGTGCGACTCATGGGGGCCGCCATCTTCAACGCCACCCGACACGTGCGACCGATGGGTGCCGCCATCTTGGGACCACCCCACTATCTCCGACCACGCCGGCTACCCGCAGCTCGGCGCTGTCACCCTCGACCAGTCACGGCCCAAGCACCTCAGGAACTCGATGATGACCGTCCGGGTCAATGGGCACGAAACGCCCTGTCTGTTTGACTCTGGGAGCACGGAGAGCCCCTACATCCAGCCATGGTAAGGTGCTGTTCTCTCCAGATTTCCCCGCATCCCAAACAATCTCCCTTGCTTCTGGATCACATTCTGTGCTGATCCGGGGGTACACCGTCGCGAACCTCGCGATACAGGGCGTCGAGTATGTCAATTTTAAACTATATGTCCTCCCCCATCTCTGCACTCCTCTCCTGTTAGGACTGGACTTCCAGTGCAACCTCAGGAGCCTGACCCTGAAGTTCGGCGGGTCCCTACCCGCAACAGTAGTGGACTCGCCAACACTAAGGGCATTCAAATGGTCATTGGATAAACATATGGACGATAAGGGAATAGTGTAGATGGGCTTTAGAGTGGTTTCACAGGTCGGCGCAACATCGAGGGCCGAAGGGCCTGTACTGCGCTGTAATGTTCTATGTTCTATGTTCTCACCATATGTAGCCTCACGACCCTTAAGGTCGTCCCTCCCTCGCTCTTCGCGAACCTCACCGTCGCCACCAGGGGCAGGCGGTACAGTGCTCAGGCCAGGACTTTTATCAAGTCAGAGGTCCAGCGGCTCTTGAGGGAGGGGATCATCGAGAGCCCAAGTGGTGGTCGTCAGGACCGGGGAAAAGAATCGGAGGTTGTGGACTACAGCCAAACCATAAACCGGTACACGCAACTCGATGCGTACCCTCTTCCCCGGATAGCGGACATGGTGAATTAGATTGCACACTACCAGGTTTTCTCCACGGTAGATCTGAAGTCCGCATACCACCAGCTTCCAATCCGTCCGGAAGATCGCCACTACGCGGCCTTTGAGGCAGCCGGCCGCCTCTTCCACTTCCTCCGGGTCCCCTTCGGTGTCACCAACGGGGTCTCGGTCTTCCAAAGAATGATGGACCGAATGGTGGACCAGTACGGGCTGCGGGCCCTATTTCCGTACTTGGATAACATCACCATCTGCGGCCATGATCAGCAGGACCGCGACGCCAACCTTCGGAAGTTCCTCCAAACCGCCCAAGCCCTCAATCTCACCTACAACAAGGAGAAATGCGTTTTCCGCACAACCTGACTGGCCATCCTCGGCTATGTCGTGGAAAACGGAGTCCTAGGGCCAGACCCCGATCGCATGCACCCCCTCCTGCAACTCCCCCTCCCCCAAGGCCCTGAAAAGATGCCTAGAGTTCTTTTCATATTATGCCCAGTGGGTCCCCAACTATGCGGACAAAGCCCGCCCACTTATCAAAGCCACCGTCTTCCCCCTGACGACTGAGGCCCGCCTGGCCTTCAGCCGCGTCACGGCAGACATTACCAAAGCCACGATGCACGAGTCCATCCCCTTCCAGGTGGAGAGCGACGCGTCGGATGTCGCCCTGGCCGCTATCCTTAACCAGCCAGGCAGGCCTGTGGCCTTTTTACCCCGTACCCTCAACGCCTCGAAGATTCGAAACTCCACGGTCGAAAAAGAAGCTCAAGCCATTGTGGAAGCTGTGTGGCATTGGAGGCACTACCTGGCTGGTAGGAGGTTCACCCTCGTCACCGACCAACGGTTGGTAGCCTTTACTTCAATAATACACAGTGGGGCAAGATCAAGAATGATAAAATCTTGAGGTGGAGAATCGAACTCTCCACCTATAATTACGATATTGTGTATCGTCCAGGGAAGCTCAACAAGGCCCCCCGATGCCCTGTCCCGCGGCACATGCGCAAGCGCGCAAGATGACCGACTCCGGGCCATCCACAATGCCCTCTGTCACCGGGGGTCACCCGGCTTCTCCACTTCATCAAGGCCCGCAACCTGCCCTACTCCACCGAGGAGGTCAGGACCGTGACCAGGGACTGCCAGGTCTGCGCGGAGCGCAAACCACACTTCTATCGGCCAGACAAGGCGCACCTGGTAAAGGCCTCTCGCCCCTTTGAGCGCCTCAGCATCGACTTCAAAGGGCCCCTCCCCTCCACTGACCGCAACACGTATTTTCTTAACATCTGTGACGAGTATTCCCGGTTTCCCTTTGCAATCCCATGCCCCGACATGACTGCGGCCACTGTCATTAAGGCCCTGCATAGCATCTTCACCCTGTTCGGGTTCCCCACTTACATCCACAGTGACTGGGGCTCCTCGTTTATGAGCGACGAGCTGCGTCAGTACCTGCTCGGTAAGGGCATTGCCTCGAGCAGGACTACCAGCTACAACCCCCGGGGAAACGGACAGGTGGAGAGGGAGAACGCGACGGTATGGATGCCTGTCCTTCAGGCCCTACGGTCTAGGAGTCTCCCAGTTTCCCGCTGGCAGGAGGTCCTCACCGACGCACTCCACTCTATTAGGTCGCTCCTCTGCACAGCCACGAACGAGACCCCTCATGACCGCCATGACCCCAGGAAATCCACCTCCGGGGTCTCGCTTCCGTCCTGGCTGACAACACCAGGGCCTGTCCTCCTCCGAAAGCACGTGAGGAGCCATAAGTCCGACCCGCTGGTCGAGAGTGTCCAGCTCCTTCACGCTAACCCTCAGTATGCTTACGTGGCGCAACACGACGGCCGACAAGATACAGTCTCCCTCCGGGACCTGGCACCCGCCGATTCCCCTGCAACCATCACCTACTCCCCCCCCCCCCACCCTACACTGAACACCGCCCGTGGCCCCTACATGGCCTACACCTGCCTCTCCCCATCGCCGACCTACAGTTATGAAGCTCCAGACAACACGCTCCCGGAGTCAACGAGCCCAACACCCGTGCCCGCAGCGAAGCCAGAGCTCAGGCGATCGCAGCGAACAATCAAGGCGCCGGACAGACTCGATCTGTGAGCCCACTTCACTCCCGCTGGACTTCAATTTTTTAACAGGGGGTGAATGTGGTGAATGTATTACTGCTACCATTCACCATTATATTGCATTGCATTGTATTGTATTATGTTGATGCCCTTGTGGGCTCCACCTCCTCGGGAGAGGTATATAGATCTGCAGCCTGTAGGCGGCACTCAATACAGAGCAGTCGTAGGCAGACACAGATCTAGCTGATTAAAACCACTGTTCACTTCTACTCAACGTATCGTGTGAATTGATGATCGCATCAAGCCTCTCCCCCCAATTTTCAGCCTCTCTTTCCTTCCCAATTGTGGCTTATTCCCTGCTTCCCAGTGAGGGCCTCTGCTCCCTCTTCCTGATTGTGTCCTCTCCCCTCCTTCCTGGTCTTGGGCCTCCCTCCCCCTCTTTACTGCTGGGAGCCTCTCCTCACTTCTCAAACCGTGCCTTGTCTCCCCTCCTTCTCGTTCATGGCCACCCTCTCCTTCCTGATTGCAGCCTACCTCCCCCATTTCATTGTAATCACAGCATCTACCCCCTCTTGCCTATAGTGTCCTCTCGCTTTCCCTGCCATTTACAGCCTCTCTCTTCCCCAGCTGTTTTCAGCCTTTCTTTCTCCATGCCAATTGTTCAGCAGGACCTCTGCTTCCTGAAGTTAAAAACTGAAAATTCGAGAAATACTCAACAGGTCAGGCAGCCTCTGTGGAGAGAGAAACAAAATGAATGCTTTGGGTCAATGAATTTTCAAATGGTCAAGGGTGCTTTGGAGGGACCAGTCCCTTTGTAATGCTGACAGGGGAAGGGAGAGGAAGATGGGTTTGGTGGTAGTATTATGTTGGAGGTGGTAGAAATGGTGGCGGATGATGTGTTGGTACTGGGAGCCAGTGGGATGGAACTTAGCAGGTCCTTCCTCCACCCTGACTGCGGTGTGTTGGGCTGGCAGAGATGGGCAGGGCTTCAACTTTCACAAATAACAGGAAAAAAAGTCAGTGTTTATGGAGCAAATCATTACAACCACTGGTCAGAAAATTTCCACCTGAATTTCCAATGTATAGTGACATCGAGAAAAGTTCCCACACCTTCTGCAATGCTGTAAGTGACTCTCATTTGCATTAGGGTCTTTCGTTTTATGTCATTTTAAATTCCAATCAATTGGCAATGATTTTGTAATCTGCTTGTTTAATTTAAAAAATGATTATATCTAGCATTTTTAATAATATGGACCACTCTGTGGTTTCAGCTATGCACAGCCTATCCTGTTTTAGGCTGCTGGGAACTGTAAAAGGGTGAGGCGTGTGATTTTCAGTTAAAACACTTCTCCATTGCGCAGATATGTCCCAGGAACTGTCGCATTTCTCATAACACCGTGCTGAATAATCAGTATTTAGGCATCTTGTTGTTGTGCAATAAATAAGACAAAAATTGCAGGTCCTTACTTCAGAGGAGGCCTTGCAGCTCCTTTGTAATGAAAAGATATGTATCTGAAATTAATATGTAACTCCTGGGGTTGACCAGAGTCAATGAGGCGTGCATTGTGTGGCAGAATCAAGATCAAAAATCTGTTGTAACAAGTGATTGGCAGGTCTATATACTGTGCACTGCATTTGCTGCTTTGATTCAATAAGGTTACTGGTAACACAGTAACTGTAAAACCACTGCAATGCTTACAAGGTTTAAGCTTTTAAACATGCAAATCATCTAAAAATCTATCCCAACATTTCAGCAGATTGCAACTGACATTAAATAACTTTTGGCAAACGTGGACATGTGGCCAATTATTACATTGCTGCTATAAAGGCCCTGATTAAAATTCCCAATGGGTGTGTTAGAGAGTCCCAGAGTGCAGCATAACATAGGCCCGGCAGGTTAAACTTCCAGCTGTCATTGACCTACCAACAGTTCATTTCCTTTTGTTATGACTGGTTGAGGAGAAGTGAACTGTCTCCCCTTTATTCAGCTCCCTCGGTTGGTCTCAACAAAGGTTTTTCAAAATTATTTTTCCCATAATGCTTTTTCTAATCCAAATGTGTGATGAACGGTTACTGCCTTATCATCATGTAAGGTGATGTCCCCTTTAAGACCAGGCTTGGAACCCTGGGGACTCCGCCTCTGGCTCCGCCCATCTGGGAGCCATACATAAAGGCCTGCCTCATGGTCTGTATAGCAGTCAGCTCTCGTCCAAATCTGTAGCATAGTTATTAGCCTAATAAAGCCTTCTTTACAGTTTAATCTCTAAGCATCATTATTGAGGGTACCTCAATTTATTAGGCTAAACTAGATTCAGGATGGGCGCAGGCCTAAAACCAGAGAAGCTCAATCTGGATGCACGAACGCCGGAGGCAAAGGAAATTTTTAAATACTGGCTGCGGTGCTTCGAGGCCTACCTGGACTCCGCAGAGACTCCCATCCTGGGGCCACGCAAGCTGCATCTACTCCACGCCCGGGTGAGTCACAGAATCTCCGCCACGCTCGAAAAGGCGACGACTTTTGAGGAAGCGATTGAGTTGCTCCGCAAGCGGTTTGTCAAACCCGTCAATGAGGTGCACGCCCGGCATCTGCTCTCTACCTGCCGGCAGCGCTCGGGGGAATCGCTCGACGAGTTTGTTGAGAAACTCACCGCGCTGGCCAGGGACTGTGACCATCAGGATGTGACAGGGGAAGTCCATATGAACCTGCACATCAGAGATTCTTTCGTGTCCGGCATCCGCTCGACCTACATCCGGCAGCGACTGCTCGAAAACGGGGCAAAAGACCTCCAGGAGACGCTTACGCTCGCCTCCTCGCTGGAGGTGGCCCGACATAACTTAGGTACGTACCCCGCGGACTCTGCCAGCCCCCCCCGGACTTCCTCAGACTCGCCCGTATTACAGGCCTGCGCCACGCGGCGACCCGCTCACCATGGGGGCACACCTTGCTACTTCTGCGGGCAGGGCCAGCACCCATGCCCACGCTGCCCAGCCCACTCCGCGATCTGCAGCGACTGCGGGAAGAAAGGGCACTTTGCGAGGGTCTGCCTGGCCAGACCCAGGGGCCAGAAAAACAAAGAACAGCCGGCCCGAAAATCACGCTCTCAGGCCCGCAGGCCTCGCAATGCTGCTGCGCACCGACCCGACACGTCCTCTTCTGACGCGTCATCAGCCTCGTGCGAATCATGGGAGCGGCCATCTGGTCGGCGGCCATCTTCTCGACCTGACACGTGCGACCAACGGCAGCGGCCATTTTACGACTCCGACTACCCGCGACTGGGTGCGATCACCCTCGATCAAACTCGGCCAAAACACCTGCAGAACTCCATGATGCAGGTCCAGGTCAACGGGCACGACACTGCATGCCTCTTCGACTCCGGGAGCACGGAGAGCTTTATCCACCCTGAAACGGTAAGGCGCTGCTCCCTACGCACCCATCCCACATCCCAAACCATAGCCCTCGCATCTGGGTCCCACTCGGTACAAATCACAGGGTACTGTATTGCGGATCTCTCGATCCAGGGTGCCAAATACACCCGTTTCAAATTTCATATCCTCCCTCACCTCTGTGCCCCCCTGCTGCTCGGACTGGATTTCCAGTGCAGCCACCGAAGCCTGACACTGAAGTTCGGCGGACCCTTGCCCCCCCTCACGGTGTGCTGCCTTGCGACACTGAAAGTCGCACCCCCCTTGCTATTCGCTAACCTCACTCCTGACTGTAAGCCCGTCGCCACCAGGAGCCGGCGCTACAGTGCCCAAGATATGGCTTTTATCAAGTCAGAGGTCCAGCGTTTACTGGGAGAGGGGGTCATCGAGGCTAGCAACAGCCCTTGGAGAGCGCAAGTGGTGGTAGTCTGGTCCGGGGAGAAGAAACGGATGGTCGTGGATTATAGCCAGACCATAAACCGATTCACGCAGCTTGATGCGTACCCCCTTCCTCGCATCACGGAAATGGTAAATCGGATCGCCCAATACCGAGTCTTTTCCACGGTCGACCTCAAATCTGCCTACCACCAGCTCCCCATCCGACCAAAAGACCGCCCCTATACTGCCTTCGAAGCAGCCGGCCGGCTCTTCCGCTTCCTCAGGGTCCCCTTTGGTGTCACAAATGGGGTCTCCGTCTTTCAAAGGGCGATGGACCAAATGGTGGACCAGTACGGTTTGCGGGCTACATACCCGTACTTGGACAATGTCACCATCTGCGGCCATGATCAGCAGGACCATGACGCTAACCTCAAAAAGTTCCTCCAGACCGCCCGAGCCCTTAACCTGACCTATAACGAGGGCAAATGCGTTTTCCACACCACCCGGCTGGCCATCCTCGGCTATGTCGTGGAAGACGGGGTCCTAGGTCCCGACCCCGACCGCATGCGCCCCCTTAAGGAACTCCCTCTCCCCCGCAGCCTCAAGGCCCTCAAACGGTGCTTGGGGCTTTTCTCCTATTACGCCCAGTGGGTCCCCAGTATGCGGACAAAGCCCGCCCACTCCTAAAGACCACCACTTTTTCCCTCTCGGCTGAGGCCCAATTGGCCTTCAACCGCATCAAGGCCGACATCATCAAGGCCGCCATGCACGCGGTGGACGAAACCATCCCTTTCCAGGTAGAGAGCGATGCATCAGACATCGCCCTGGCTGCTACCCTCAATCAAGGAGGCAGACCAGTAGCGTTCTTCTCCCGAACCCTCCCGCCTCCGAGATTCGACACTCTGCAGTCGAAAAGGAGGCACAAGCCATTGTGGAGGCTGTGCGGCGCTGGAGACACTACCTCGCCGGTAGGAGGTTTACCCTCGTCACCGACCAACGGTCGGTCGCCTATATGTTCGATAACACGCAACGGGGCAAAATAAAGAACGATAAAATTTTGAGGTGGAGGATCGAACTCTCCACCTACTCGTACGATATCAAGTATCGTCCAGGGGAGCTCAACAAGCCCCCAGATGCCCTGTCCCGCGGCACATGCGCCAACGCGCAGGAGGACCGCCTGCAAGCCATCCACAATGACCTCTGCCACCCGGGGGTTACCCGGCTAGTCCATTTCATCAAGTCCCGCAACCTACCTTACTCAACCAAGGAGGTCAAGGCCATGGTCAGGGCCTGCCAGGTGCGGAGTGCAAACCGCACTTCTATCGGCCAGACAAGGTTCGGCTCGTGAAGGCCTCGGGCCCCTTTGAGCGACTGAGCATGGACTTCAAGGGGCCCCTCCCGTCCACCAACCGTTATGCCTATTTCCTCACCGTGATCGATGAGTTCTCCCGTTTCCCATTCGCCATTCCCTGCACCGACATGACCTCAGCCACGGTGATTAAGGCACTGCACAGCATCTTCACCCTGTTCGGTTTCCCTGCTTATATCCACAGCGACCGGGGTACATCGTTCATGAGCGATGAACTGCGTCAGTATCTGCTCAGCAAAGGCATCGCCTCGAGCAGAACGACCAGCTATAACCCACGGGGAAACGGGCAGGTGGAGAGGGAGAACGCGACCGTGTGGAAGGCTGTCCTTCTGGCCCTGCGGTCGAGAAATCTCCCAACCACCCGCTGGCAGGAGGTCCTACCCGATGCCCTACACTCCATTAGGTCACTCCTCTGCACGGCCACAAATGAGACCCCTCATGAGCGATTGTTTCGCTTCCCCAGGAAGTCTACCTCCGGGGTCTCGCTTCCACCTTGGCTGACGGCTCCGGGACCTGTTTTTCTCCGGAGGCACGCGAGGAGCCATAAAACGTACCCCCTAGTTGAAAAGGTCCGACTGCTCCACGCCAACCCCAGTTACGCCTACGTGGAGTACTCCGACGGCAGGCAAGATACGGTTTCCCTCCGGGATCTGGCGCCCGCTGGATCCTCCACCACAGACGCCCCTTCCCGCGCCGCTCCCCTGCAGGACCCGTCGCCCCCTACAACACACCCCCTTCCGGCCCTACCACCCGTTGGTGAGCTCCTACCATGCGGCCCCCCTTTACACACCCCGCCGGCGCTGGCTCCGCTACCCCCGGCCCTGCCTAGTTCCTCTGCCCCGGCTCCACTGCCCCGGCCCTGCCTAGTTCCTCTGCCCCGACCCGGACCGAAGCTCCGACCGCTGTGCTCCCGGATGTGCCCTCAACCGGGACGTCCGTGCCCGCCGCACCACCGCCCGAACTGAGGAGATCGAGGAGGACGATCCGGCCGCCGAGACGGATGGACCTATGATGGCACTTTACCCCCGCCGGACTCCTTTTTAAACAGGGGGTGAATGTGATGAACGGTTACTGCCTTATCATCATGTAAGGTGATGTCCCCTTTAAGACCAGGCTTGGAACCCTGGGGACTCCGCCTCTGGCTCCGCCCATCTGGGAGCCATACATAAAGGCCTGCCTCATGGTCTGTATAGCAGTCAGCTCTCGTCCAAATCTGTAGCATAGTTATTAGCCTAATAAAGCCTTCTTTACAGTTTAACCTCTAAGCATCATTATTGAGGGTACCTCAAAATGTATTTACTTTTTAATAAGGAGTCAATCAAATTAAGTTTTATTTCATCAAAGAAAGAGTAAATCTATTAGTTACTAAACCTATGAAAAAACATTGAGGCCCGACGACACACACACACAGATCTCGAAAGTAAGAAATGTTAGAGTCCAAATAACAGTTCAAAGAACATATGATTATGTCATGTGCTTTCACTTCAGGTATAGGGTGTTAAACATCGCGGCCATTTGAAGCTAGTTGGTTTCATTTAAAATTTTGGAGTTGAATTGAAGTACAGTTAACCGTATATAGCTGGAGACAATATTAGTTTCAGTGGGAGAGAGACAGAGGGAGGAATCCCTTTCTGCTTCTTTCAGCAATTTGTTCCTAGTTGACTTCTGCTCTGCGTCTGTCTTGGCAAAACCAATTTTTAATCTCCTATCTCGATATTCCAATAAGGAATTCAATCAAGGAATGTCTTGCAGTCATTGTTGTAGAACAAGTAATCACATTTTTGAACACTGATCTCACAAAGGTTTTAAAATAGTAGAAACCAACAGAAGAACTGATGTACCATCAATTGACGACAGACGAGTCGGGAGAGAAACTGTGGCTTTAATCAGCTTAAAGACATCTGCTGGCAGCCGGTCCCAGAATGAGGGCAGGGCTGGAGGTTGGCCACCTTTATACATGAGCCCGAGGGGAGGAGCCACAGGCGGAACCAGCAGCGACAAGCCCAGGCATGTACCAATACAACAGTACAATGCAATATAATACAATACAGTGGTTTACCACATTCACCCCGTTAAAAAATGAGTCCGGCGGGGGTGAAGTGGACGGGTTGAGTTATAGATCAAGTCTGTCGGGGGCTTTGACTTTCCGCTGTGACCGCCTCAGTCCCGGCTGTGGTGTGGATTTTGGTGTTGGATGAGGTATTGCGGCCTGCGTGTCCAGGAGCGTGTCATCTTCTGCATCTCGTAGTAGATGAGTAGCAATGGGGGGAGACAGTGCAGGGTCGGGGGTATTGGTGATGGTCACTGGGGAACCTACGGGTGCCAAATCCCGAAGGGAGACTGTGTCCTCCCGCCCGTCATGGTGTGCCACGTAGGCATATTGGGGGTTAGCATGGAGGAGGAGGACCTTTTCGCCCAGTGGATCCAACTTATGGCTTCTCGCATACTTCCGGAGGAGGACGGGCCCTGGGACCGTCAGCCAGGACGGGAGCAAGACCCCTGAGGTGGACTTCCTGAGGAAAACAAACATACTCTCATGAGGCGGTACACAGGAGCGACCGATGGAGTGGAACGCATCGGGAAGGACCTCCTGCCAGCGGGAGACAGGGAGACTTCTAGACCGTAGGGCAAGAAGGACAGCCTTCCAGACCGTCGCGTTCTCCCTCTCCACCTGTCCGTTTCCCCGGGGGTTGTAGCTGGTAGTCCTGCTTGAGGCGATGCCCTTGCTAAACAGGAACTGACACAGCTCATCACTCATGAGAGAGGAACCCCGATCACTATGGATATAGGTGGGGAAACCGAACAAGGTGAAGAGGCCGTGCAGGGCCTCGACGACTGTGGCAGAGGTCATGACAGGGCATGGTATGACGAAAGGGAAACGTGAGTACTCATCAATAATGTTGAGGAAGTACACGTTACGGTCAGTGGAGGGGAGGGGCCCTTTGAAATCGACGCCGAGGCGCTCGAAGGGGTGGGAGGCCTTTACCAGGAGTGCTCTGTCTGGTCGATAGAAGTGCGGTTTGCACTCCTTGCAGACCTGGCAGTCCCTGGTCATGGGCCTGACCTCCTCGATGGAGTAAGGCAGGTTGCGGGCCTTGATGAAGTGGAAGAACCGGATGACCCCTGGGTGACAGAGGTCATTGTGGAGGGCCTGAAGTCGGTCTACTTGTGCGCTGGCACATGTACCGCGGGATAGGGCATCTGGGGGCTCATTTGAGCTTCTCAGGTCGATACAAGATATCATAATTATAGGTGGAGATCCTCCACCTTAGGATTTTGTCATTCTTGATCTTGCCCCGCTGTGTGTTATTGAACATGAAGGCAACCGACCGTTGGTCAGTGAGGAGAGTGAATCGCCTGCCGGCCAGGTAATGCCTCCAATGTCTCACAGCTTCTACGGTGGCTTGGGCTTCTTTCTCGATGGAGGAGTGTCGAATTTCGGAGCCCTGGAGGGTACGGGAGAAGAAAGCCACGGACCTGTCCGCCTGGTTGAGGGTAGCTGCCAGGGCAAATTCGGACGCATTGCTCTCCACCTGGAATGGGATGGACTCATCTACTGCGTGCATCGCGGCTGTAGCAATATCTGCTTTGATGCGATTGAAGGCCAGGCAGGCCTCAGCCATCAGAGGAAAAAGGGTGGATTTAATGAGTGGGCGGGCCTTGTCCGCATAATTGGGGACCCACTGGGCATAGTCGGAGAAGAACCCCAGGCATCTCTTCAGGGCCTTGAGGCAGTGGGGGAGGGGAAGTTCCAGAAGGGGGCGCATGCGGTCGGGGTCGGGCCCTAGCACTCCGTTTTCCACAACGTAGCCAAGGATGGCTAGGCGGGTTGTGCGGAAAACGCATTTCTCCTTATCGTATGTGAGGTTAAGGAGCTTGGCGATGCGGAGGAATTTCTGGAGGTTGTAGTCATGGCCGCAGATGGTGACATTATCCAGATACGGGAACGTGGCCCGCAGCCCGTACTGGTCAACCATTCGGTCCATCTCCCGTTGGAAGACCGAGACCCCCTTGGTGACGTCGAAGGGGACCCTGAGGAAGTGGTAAAGGCGGCCATCTGCCTCAAAGGCAGTGTATTGGCGGTCCTCCGGGTGGATAGGAAGCTGGTGGTACGCGGACTTCAAGTCGATGGTGAGAAGACTCGATACTGCGCAATCTGATTGACCATGTCAGATATGCGTGGGAGAGGGTACGCATCGAGCTGCGTGTACCAGTTGATGGTCTGACAGCAGTCGATGACCATCCGGTGCTTCTCCCCAGTTTAGACGACCACCACATGGGCTCTCCAGGGGCTAGTACTGGCCTCTATGATCCCTTCCCGCAGGAGTCGCTGGACCTCCGACCTGATGAAGACCTTGTCCCGAGCACTGTGTCATCTGCTCCTAGTGGCGACGGGCTTACAGTCTGGGGTGAGGTTGGCGAAGAGCGGGGTTGGCGCGACTTTAAGGGTCGAGAAGCTACATACGGTGAGGGGGGGGGGCAGGGGTCCATCGAACTCCAGGGTAAGACTTTTGAGGTGGCACTGGAAGTCAAGACCTAGTAGCACGGCAGCACAGAGTTGTGGGAGGACATAGAGTTTGAACCCTTTGAACTCAACGGCCCGTACTGTAAGGGTTGCAACACAGTACCCACGGACTTCCACAGAATGAGATTTGGAAGCCAGGGAGATTTTCTGGATCACAGGTAAGATTGGGAGGGAGCAGCGCCGTACCGTATCTGGTTGAATAGAACTCTCTGTGCTCCCGGAGTCAAACAGGCTGGTCGTCTCATGACCGTTGATCCGGACTGGCATCATGGATTTGACGAGGTGATGAGGTCAAGACTGGTCGAGGGTGATGGAGGCAATCTTCGGAAGGTGGACGGGCCGATTGGATGAGCAGGAGTTCCGGGGGCGAATCAAAGATGGCGGCCCCGCGGGTCGCACATGGCGGGTGGCGTCGAAGATGGCGGCCCCCACGTGGCGGGTGGCATCGAAGATGGCGGCCCCCACATGGTGGGTGGCGTCGAAGATGGCAGCCACCACGGGTTGCACGTGACGGGTGGTGTTGAAGAAGGCGGCCCCCACAAGTTACACGCAGCGCTGCTGGGCTTACAAACAGGTTGGGCCTGGTAGACTTTAGAGAAGTGGCCCTTCTTACCGCAGCCATTGCAGATCGCGCTCCTTGCTGGGTAGCGTTGCCTGGGGTGCTTACCCTGGCCACAGAAGAAGCAATTTGGGCCTCCGGGATTGGCAGGTTGCTGCGCGGCACAGGCTTGCGGCGGCTCCGGGTCGGGTGATGGCAGTGCCCACGACGTCCACGAGGGTGCCGCATGGTCGGAGGTGTAGGCATCCAAGTTGCGGAAGGCCACTAATAATGTGTCCGAAATCCGTACTTTTTCTTGGAGATTGAGTGTACCCCCTTCTAATAGGCGCTGGCGGATGTAATTCGATTTTATGCCTGCGACATAGGCGTCCCAGACCAGCAACTCCGTGTGCTCGGCAGCCGATACCGCCTTACAACTGCAGTTCCGGCCGAGTACCCACAATGCACGCAGAAATTTGGCTTGCCATTCTCTGGGGAGCTGTCGCCTCGTGGCAAGGAGATGCCTCGCATACACCTCGTTGACTCCCTTAACATACTTTCAACAGCGCTATCGCATCCTCGTACGAGTCAAGGAATACTTGCGGGCTCACCCGGGAGTTGAGGATCCGCAGCTTGTGGGTGTCGGCGACAGCGATCGTGGAGGACTCGACGTACGATTTGAAGCAGCGTAGCCAGTGTTCAAACGTAATAGTGGCATCGGCTGCTTGGGGCTCCAGGCGATCAGGTTTTAGCGATGGATGCATCTGAAAATTTTAAGCTGATTAAATTGATGTACCATCAATTGACGACAGACGAGGAGTCGGGAGAAAAACTGTGCCTTTAATCAGCTTAAAGACACCTGCTGGCAGCCGGTCCCAGAAAGGCCAGCGCTGGAGATTGGTCACCTTTATACATGAGCCCAAGGGGAGGAGCCACAGGCGGAGCCAGCAGGGACAAGCCCAGGCATGTAACAATACAACAGTACAATACCAATACAATACAATACAGTGGTTTACCACAAGAACATGGGGTTATTTTGTCCTCCATGGGGGGTTTGAGTGTCTGTTGGATGAATCTGGCCATTTCCCATTGTTTTCACTCCTTGCCACATGAATAAGTAACAAACTTTGAGTAACCTATGTTCTGATTTTGAACAAGCTCCAGAAATTTCAGGGGATTATGGTCTGTATATCTGATTATTTCTGTTGAATTACTGGCAACAAGAGTGTTGCAATGCCAATACCAAACTTACATTCAAGAGACAATACTTCTGTTTTTGTGCGTTTAATTTCCTTGAAAAATACCCCACAGGCTTCCCAATTCCAAGCTCATCTTCGACTTAAATTTCTTGTTTTTCGTCAAGAGTTCTGTTGGTGGTGCTCACACACTGCTAAAGTTTGGCACAAATTTACGATAAAATGCATTAATTTAACTCCAACCGGTGTGCCATTTAAACAGAACAATGATTTTGTACAGCAGCGTTTATTACAGTGACAGCATCTAACTTTTCTCATTCCCTCAGTATCATCTTTGAGGTGAAGTTTCCTTGGAATTTTCACCCTTCACTGTCGTTTCTCACACTCTCCCATTTTCTATCATTCTCAGATTTAAAGTGTGTCGAAAAACAGCTTTAGCTGATGAACCAAATCATTGACTTCAGCAAGCTTTGTGGCTTGCCTTGCAGTTTTAACTCTTTGCTCCACAATGGTTCTTATCACTGCAAGTAATGAATCTTTGAATACTTCCAATGGAATTACTTCTCATAGGTGCCTTCTATTTTTAATACTCTTACCTACCTATCAAAATTACTTTGTTTAACCCTTTCAAATTCATTTTAAGTCTGTCCAGACTCTTTTCTTATATTCCGAATCTTTTGTCTGTAAGTTTCCGGCAGTAACTCATAAGCACTCAATGTGCATTATACTCCTTCATGTATTATACTCCCCAAGCCTTTCCTCTGACAAAGACGCAGTAGGTCTTCACTAGCCCTACCTATGAGGTTACTCCGTAAGAGCAGTTTCCAAGTATCTTGGCACCATTTAATTAGTCCTGCTATTTTCTCAATTGAGTTAAAAATGCCTCCACATCCTTTTCGTCAAGTTTTTGAAGTGCCTGTACAAACCTAAACATCCCCCCACTAGATTCCTGTCTAGAATTACTTCCTTCCCCAACCTGCACTAATGTCTCTGCTTTAACGTCCAGCATTTTAAGCTGGAAGTTTCACTGTTTCCCCTTTTCTCTTTCTGCCATTGCTAACTCCTCTATTTCCAATTCCCTCTGAATAGCTCTCTCTTTGATTGATTCCACTCTTTCCTTTTTTTGCTTCCCCTGCATCCCTAGTTCAAGTTTTTTCTCATTTATTTTTATTTTTCCTGCATTTCTAATTGTTTGATCTGCTATTGAGCTTTAGCTAATTCAGTTGTCTCACTTTTCGGAGAACTTGGTCAGTCTGACAACTCTTGTACATTTAAATACTTTGCTACTCTTTCAATTATCTCAGCTTTCTTAGTCTAATTGTAACGTGTTCTCGCCTAACTTTACCTAATGGAAAAGCTGCAAAAGTTTCACTGCTCAGGGCTGTATTAAAGTAGTATTCAAGGCCCAATTATATAATCAGACTCTTATCGCTTATGTCAGTGGTTCAGATACTGTCAAGATGCTGAATAACAATTGAGGTTGATGAATCTGTGCCACTTCCAGGTAGCTTGCCCATCTTGCCCAGTTTGTGCTCGGTGGCTTGGGGGGGGGGGGGGGGGGGGGGTGAAAATCATAGAAGTATTAAGTGCTACAGCACAGGAGGTCTTTTACCTCTTCGAGTCTGTGCTGGCTCTTTTGAAGAGTTAGTTTTCCATTCCCTCATTATGTCTTCATATCCCTAGAATGGGTCACATCGGCGGGACTTCGGCCCATCCGGACGGGAGAATATCGGCAGCCCCGAAATCTATTGCCTCGCGCCCACCCGTGCCATTCTCCGAGGTGTGCGGCGCGATTGAAACACCTTTCAATCGGCGTCAACCAGTGCTCAAGGTTGACGCCGACCAGGGTGGAGGTGGGTGACGGCCTGGGGGGTTGGCCGCTGGAGAGGTGATGGCGTGGCCGCAGTCTGTATGTGTGGGGGAGAGGTGTGTGTAGGGTTGTGTGTGTGTGTGCGCAGCGGGGGGGGGGGGGGGGGGGAGGGGGTTAGAGTGGGATGGGCTCCGGGGGAGTGCCGGGAGGGGGATGAGTGCCGGGGACGGGAGGATGACTGCCAGGGAGGGGGGCGGGTACGTGCCGGGGAGGTGGCCGGGGGGGCGGGGGGGGTCCGTGCCAGGGAGGGGGACGGGGAGGTGCGTGCCGAGGAGGGGGACGGGGAGGTGCGTGCTGGGGAGGTGGCCGGGGGGCGGGGGGGGCATCGGTACCAGGGAGGGGGTCGGGGAGGTGTGTGCCGGGGAGGGCGACGGGGAGGTGCGCGCCGGGAGTGGGACGGGGGGGTCCGTGCCGGGGAGGGGGGTGGTCCGTGCCGGGGACGGGGAGGTGCGTGCCGGGGAGGGGGACGGGGAGGTGCGTGCCGGGGAGGGGGACGGGGGGGTGTGGGCCCGTGCCGGGGAGGTGCGTGCCAGGGAGGGGGACAGGGAGGTGCGTGCCGGGGAGGGGGACGGGGTCCGTGCCGGGGAGGGGGACTGGGTCCGTGCCGGGGAGGGGGACTGGGGGGGGGTCCGTGCCAGGGAGGAGGACGGGGAGGGGTGCCCGTGCGCCCGTGCCGGGGAGGGGGACGGGGAGGTGCGTGCCGGGGAGGGGGACGGGGAGGTGCGTGCCGGGGAGGTGGCTGGGGGGTGTGGGAGGGTCCGTGCCCGGGAGGGGGATGGGGAGGTGCGTGCCGGGGAGGGGGGATGCGAGGGCAAGTGAGTTGGTCCACCTGGCCAGGTGCCAGCCTCCAACAGTCAGACCCATGCGGTCCATGCCACCTGGCTGGGGGGAGGAGGGGGTATGGGCAATGATGACTTGTCGTCGTTCCCCCCCCCACACCCACAGGCCCTCATGTTTTCCGGTCAGCCAGCGATGTTGGCCGCCATGGCGGCAGCCGCTAATGTCCATGTTGCCCTGGATGAGGACGAGGAGGAGGAGGAGGAGGAGGAGGAGGAGCGTGCCAGAGAGGCGGCGCAGGCTGCCGCAGAGGGGCAGGCGGCAGCCGCCCAGGCTGGAGGGACACCCGCCCGACAGGACGAGGAGGTGGAGGAGGACGTCGCGGCCCCACGGCAACGGAGGCACCCGAGGGCGCCCCGTGTGTACCGGCCCCGGCTGTCGTACCAGGACCTCACGGACCGGGAATGCAGGAGGAGACTCCGGATGAGCCGGGAAACCGTGGCACACATCTGCCACCTGCTGGCACACCTGTCACCGCGTGGCACTGGCGGGGGACACCCTCTCTCAGTGTCCGTCAAGGTTACGGTGGCCCTGAACTTTTATGCAACGGGGTCATTCCAGGCACCGAGTGGGGTCCTGTCCGGCATATCGCAGACATCGGTGCACCGGTGCATCCGGGCAGTGACAGACGCCCCATATGCCATTGCGCACCGCTACATCCGCTTCCCTGTGGACTGGGCCAGCCAAGATGCCCGGGCCGTGGGCTTCTCTGCCGTGGCCGGGTCCCCCATGGTCCAGGGCGCGATCGATGGGATGCACGTCGCCGTGCGGCCACCTGCAGAGAACAGGGCCGTGTTCACCAATAGGAAGGGGACCAATTCGATGAACATACAGGTGGCCTGCGAGCACCGCATGATGATCCTGCACGTCTGCGCCCGTTACCCGGGCAATGTACACGACTCATACGTGTTGTCGCGGTCATACATCCCCGGCATGTACGAGGGACGCCATCCGCAGCTGAGGGGCTGGTTGCTGGGCGACGGGCTACCCATTGCGATCGTGGCTGATGACGCCTATATGGAGGCCACGCAATGAGGCGGAGAACCGCTACAATGATGCCCATGTAGCGACAAGGGGAATGATAGAGAGGTGCTTTGGCATGCTGAAGATGCGTTTCAGGTGCCTTGACCTCTCTGGGGGCGCCCTCCAGTATCGGTCAGATAGGGCCGGCCGCATCATTGTAGTGTGCTGCGTCCTGCACAATATAGCCCAGCAGAGGGGCGATGTGCTGCAGGCAGAGGACGGCGGAGTGGAGGAGAAGCAGGAAGAGGCGCAGTCCTCCCCAGATGAGGGGGATGGGGGCTGGACACGGGCGGGTGGCTGTCCACTGTTACTGGGCATGGGACAGGCTGATAGACGCCCGCTTCACTGACTAGATGGGCGTGGGAATCGGGTAGTATGGCCACAGACCGCACACCATGGCAACACCCGACCACCCACACCCCCCACCCATCCACCCACCCAGCTCCCTCACCCCCCTCCCCAACCCCATCCACCCCACCCGCATGCACACCACCCCCCCATTGCCGAACCACCTGCGGCACAACGGCCGGGCTCACACAGTTGCCGGTGGACGCGTGTCTATTGCAGGCCATGGAGGATGATGACAACCCGCTCTGCGATGAGCTCCTGGCTCCAGATCATTGGACGATGTCTGACCCATGGCCACAGTACCACCATCCACCCGGACCATCCCTGCATGCGGCTGTGACACTGCAGCGCACGGTCCCGTCCTCTGCCCGGGGGGATGTTGATGGCGGCCAAGGGGGAAGGGGGCAGACTCACCTGGGGCTGAGGTAAGACCACCCCTCACACACACACTTGCGCTCAACGTACATGACACTCCCGCACGCTTAGGACAGAGCACAAAGGCAGCTTCTGTAGGTGTAACATTGACTTTAATTTTTTTTTAAAAATATATTTTATTCAAAATTTTTGGCCAACCATAACAGTACATTGTGTATCTTTTACACAGTAATATAACAATATAAATAACAATGGCCAGTTTTTTAAACAAGAAATAAATAATATATAAACAACATCAAAATTAAAAAACAAAACTAAATGGCAACTGCCTTGTCCCAAATAAATACTCTCCAAAAATACAATTCAGCAGTCCAGTATACAATTACCTATAACGACAACCTATACATATTATACTTATACACTAACATCCCTGAGAGTCCTTCTGGTTCCTCCCCCCCCCCCCGGGTTGCTGCTGCTGTCTTCTTCTTTTCCATTCCCTCTATCTTTCTGTGAGGTATTCGACGAAAGGTTGCCACCGCCTGGTGAACCCTTGAGCCGATCCCCTTAGGACAAACTTAATCCGTTCCAGCTTTATATACCCTGCCATGTAATTTATCCAGGTCTCCACACCCAGGGGCTTGGCTTCCTTCCACATCAACAGTATCCTGCGCCGGGCTACTAGGGACGCAAAGGCCAAAACATCAGCCTCTTTCGCCTCCTGCACTCCCGGCTCTTCTGCAACCCCGAATATAGCCAACCCCCAGCTTGGTTCGACCTGGACCCCCACCACCTTCGAAAGCACCTTTGTCACCCCCACCCAAAACCCCTGTAGTGCCGGACATGACCAGAACATGTGGGTGTGATTCGCTGGGCTTCTCGAGCATCTCGCACACCTATCCTCTACTCCAAAAAATTTACTGAGCCGTGTTCCAGTCATATGCGCCCTGTGTAACACCTTAAATTGTATCAGGCTTAGCCTGGCACACGAGGACGATGAGTTTACCCTACTTAGGGCATCAGCCCACAGCCCCTCCTCAATCTCCTCCCCCAGCTCTTCTTCCCATTTCCCTTTCAGCTCATCTACCATAATCTCCCCCTCGTCCCTCATTTCCCTATATATGTCTGATACCTTACCGTCCCCCACCCATGTCTTTGAGATCACTCTGTCCTGCACCTCCTGCGTCGGGAGCTGCGGGAATTCCCTCACCTGTTGCCTCGCAAAAGCCCTCAGTTGCATATACCGGAATGCATTTCCTTGGGGCAACCCATATTTTTCGATCAGCGTTCCCAGACTTGCAAACGTCCCATCTACAAACAGATCTCTCAATTGTGTTACTCCTGCTCTTTGCCATGTTCCAAATCCCCCATCCATTCTCCCCGGAGCAAACCTATGGTTATTTCTTATCGGGGACCACATCGAGGCTCCCGTCTTTCCCCTATGCCGTCTCCACTGTCCCCAAATTTTCAGAGTAGCCACCACCACCGGGCTTGTGGTGTATTTCTTCGGTGAGCTCGGCAACGGCGCCGTCACCATAGCTTATAGGCTAGTCCCCCTGCAGGACGCCCTCTCCAATCTCTTCCACGCCGCTCCCTCCTCTTCTCCCATCCACTTACATACCATTGAGATATTGGCGGCCCAGTAGTACTCACTTAGGCTCGGTAGTGCCAGCCCCCCACTATCCCTACTACGCTGCAAAAATCCCTTCCTCACTCTCGGGGTCTTCCCGGCCCACACAAAACTCATGATACTCTTCTCAATCCTTTTGAAAAAAGCCTTCGTGATCACCACCGGGAGGCACTGAAACACAAAGAGGAATCTTGGGAGGACCACCATTTTAACTGCCTGCACCCTCCCTGCCAGTGACAGGGATACCATGTCCCATCTCTTGAAGTCCTCCTCCATCTGTTCCACCAACCGCGTTAAATTTAACCTATGCAATGTACCCCAATTCTTGGCTATCTGGATCCCCAAGTAGCGAAAGTCCCTTGTTACCTTCCTCAGCGGTAAGTCCTCTATTTCTCTGCTCTGCTCCCCTGGATGCACCACAAACAACTCACTTTTCCCCATGTTCAGTTTAAATCCTGAAAATTCTCCAAACTCCCCAAGTATCCGCATTATCTCTGGCATCCCCTCCGCCGGGTCCGCCACATACAACAACAAATCGTCCGCATACAGAGATACCCGGTGTTCTTCTCCTCCCCTGAGTACTCCCCTCCACTTCCTGGAACCCCTCAATGCTATTGCCAGGGGCTCAATCGCCAGTGCAAACAATAATGGGGACAGAGGACATCCCTGCCTCGTCCCTCTATGGAGCCGAAAATACGCAGACCCCCGTCCATTCGTGACCACGCTCGCCATCGGGGCCCTATACAACAGCTGTACCCATCTAATATACTCATCTCCAAAGCCAAATCTCCTCAACACTTCCCACAAATAATCCCACTCCACTCTATCAAATGCTTTCTCGGCATCCATCGCCACCACTATCTCCGCTTCCCCCTCTGGTGGGGGCATCATCATTACCCCTAGCAGCCTAGAATATACCCCTAGTATATTCGTATTCAGCTGTCTCCCCTTCACAAACCCAGTTTGGTCCTCATGGACCACCCCCGGGACACAATCCTCTATCCTCATTGCCATTACCTTGGCCAGAATCTTAGCGTCTACGTTTAGGAGGGAAATAGGCCTATAGGACCCGCATTGCAGCGGGTCTTTTTCCTTCTTTAGGAGAAGCGATATCGTTGCCTCTGACATAGTCGGGGGCAGCTGTCCCCTTTCCCTCGCCTCATTAAAGGTTCTCATCAGTAGCGGGGCGAGCAAGTCCACATATTTCCTGTAAAATTCAACTGGGAATCCATCCGGTCCCGGGGCCTTCCCCGCCTGCATGCTCCTAATTCCTTTCACTACTTCCTCCATTTCGATCTGTGCTCCCAGTCCCACCCTCTCCTGCTCCTCCACCTTAGGAAATTCCAGCTGGTCCAGAAAACACATCATTCTCTCCTTCCCATCCGGGGGCTGAGCTTCATATAATCTTTCATAGAATGCCTTGAACACTCCATTCACTCTCTCCGCTCCCCGCTCCATCTCTCCCTCCTCATCCCTCACTCCCCCTATTTCCCTCGCTGCTCCCCTTTTCCTCAATTGGTGGGCCAGCAACCTGCTCGCCTTCTCCCCATATTCGTACTGTACACCCTGTGCCTTCCTCCACTGTGCCTCTGCAGTACCCATTGTCAGCAAATCAAATTCTACGTGTAGCCTTTGCCTTTCCCTGTACAGTCCCTCCTCCGGTGCCTCCGCATATTGCCTGTCGACCCTCAGAAGTTCTTGCAGCAACCGCTCCCGTTCCCTACTCTCCTGCTTTCCTTTATGTGCCCTGATTGATATCAGCTCCCCTCTAACCGCTGCCTTCAGCGCCTCCCAGACCACTCCCACCTGGACCTCCCCATTATCATTGAGTTCCAAGTACTTTTCAATACACCCCCTCACCCTTAGACACACACCCTCATCCGCCATTAGTCCCATGTCCATTCTCCAGGGTGGACGCCGTTCTTTTTCCTCCCCTATCTCCAAGTCCACCCAGTGTGGAGTGTGATCCGAAATAGCTATAGCTGTATACTCCGTCCCCCTCACCTTCGGGATCAACGCCCTTCCCAAAACAAAAAAGTCTATTCGCGAATAAACTTTGTGGACATAGGAGAAAAACGAAAACTCCTTACTCCTAGGTCTGCTAAATCCCCATGGGTCTACTCCTCCCATCTGCTCCATAAAGTCTTTAAGCACCTTGGCTGCTGCCGGCCTCCTTCCAGTCCTGGACCTCGATCTGTCCAGCCCTGGTTCCAGCACCGTGTTAAAATCTCCACCCATTACCAACTTCCCCACCTCTAGGTCCGGGATACGTCCTAACATGCGCCTCATAAAGTTGGCATCATCCCAGTTCAGGGCATATACGTTCACTAAGACCACCGCCTCCCCCTGTAATTTGCCACTCACCATCACGTATCTGCCCCCACTATCCGCCACTATGGTCTTTGCCGCAAACATTACCCGCTTCCCCACTAGTATAGCCACCCCCCTGTTTTTCGCATCTAGCCCCGAATGAAACACCTGCCCACCCATCCTTTGCGTAGTCTAACCTGGTCTATCAGTTTCAAATGCGTCTCCTGTAACATAACCACATCTGCCTTAAGTTTCTTAAGGTGTGCGAGTACCCGTGCCCTCTTTATCGGCCCGTTCAGCCCTCTCACATTCCACGTGATCAGCCGGGTTGGGGGGCTCTTTACCCCCCCCTTGTCGATTAGCCATCCCCTTTTATCCAGCTCCTCACCCGGTTCCCACGCAGCTGTGTCCCCCCCAGGCGGTGCCCTCCCGCCCCGCCCACCCCACCCCATACCAGCTCCCCCATCTCCCCAGCAGCAGCAACCCAGTAAATCCCCCCTCCCACCCCCCCCCCCCGCTAGATCCCCCACTAGCGTAGTTACACCCCCATGTTGCTCCCAGAAGTCAGCAAACTCTGGCCGACCTCGGCTTCCCCCCGTGACCTCGGCTCGCACCGTGCGACGCCCCCTCCTTCCTGCTTCCCTATTCCCGCCATAATTCTCATAACGCGGGAACAAAGCCCGCGCTTCCCTTTTGGCCCCGCCCCCAATGGCCAACGCCCCCAGCTCCTCCACCTCCCTTCCTCCCTCCCCCACAACCTGTGGAAGAGAGAAAAGTTACCGGGTCGCAGGATTAACAACATAAAAATCATCTCTCCCCCCTTTTTCCCCCCTCTTCGCCCCCCATATTCGCCTCACCACTTTGTCTCAAACGTTCTTTTTTAATAACCCGCTTATTCCAATTTCTCTTCAACAATAAATGTCCATGCCTCATCCGCCGTTTCAAAGTAGTGGTGCTTCCCTTGATATGTGACCCACAGTCTTGCCGGCTGCAGCATTCCAAATTTAATCTTCTTTTTATGAAGCACCGCCTTGGCCCGATTAAAGCTCGCCCTCCTTCTCGCCACCTCCGCACTCCAGTCTTGATATACGCGGATCACCGCGTTCTCCCACCTACTGCTCCGAGTTTTCTTTGCCCATCTGAGGACCATCTCTCTGTCCTTAAAACGGAGGAATCTCACCACTATGGCTCTGGGAATTTCTCCTGCTCTCGGTCTTCGCGCCATAACTCGATAAGCTCCCTCCACCTCCAACGGACCCGTCGGGGCCTCCGCTCCCATTAACGAGTGCAGCATCGTGCTCACATATGCCCCAACGTCCGCCCCTTCTGCACCTTCAGGAAGACCAAGAATCCTTAAATTCTTCCTCCTCGCATTATTCTCCAGCACCTCCAGCCTTTCCACACATCGTTTATGGTGTGCCTCGTGCATCTCCGTCTTCACCACCAGGCCCTGTATATCGTCCTCGTTCTCGGCAGCCTTTGCCTTCACGACCCGAAGCTCCCGCTCCTGGGTCTTTTGCTCATCTTTTAGCCCTTCAATCGCCTGTAATATCGGGGCCAACAGCTCCTTCTTCATCTCCTTTTTAAGCTCTTCCACGCAGCGTTTCAAAAACTCGTGTTGTTCAGGGCCCCATATTAAACTGCCACCTTCTGAAGCCATCTTGGTTTTTGCTTGCCTTCCTTGCCGCTGCTCTAAAGGATCCACCGCAATCCGGCCACTTTCCTCTCCTTTTTCCATCCGTATCCAGGGGGGATTCCCTTGTGGTTTACCGCACAGTACTTTTAGCCGTTAAAATTGCCGTTGGGGCTCTTATTAAGAGCCCAAAAGTCCGTTCCACCGGGAGCTGCCGAAACGTGCGACGTAGCTGGTCATTGCCGCACCCGGAAGTCAACATTGACTTTAATAACGAAAGGAGTTCATGCACGTGCCCTAGCCCCTAAAACTCATCTGTGCCCTGCACCCGTGCCAACTTACTCAGTGTCTAACTGTTTGGCCTTACAGGCCCTTTGACTACGCCGAGGTGGTTCCCCAGACGGTACAGCAGAACTGGAGGTGGACTCCTGCGATTCCTGCCCTCTGACACGGGATCCCTTTGGCGGCCGTTTCCTGGGGCGTCCTGGCCTAGATGGGCCAGGCTGCGGCCCGGGCGACTGGGATGGCGAGCTGCCAGCCGGTCCTGCCCGTTGCCCACCCGATGCACCTGGGAAGGAAGGGGGGGAGCCCGAGGTGTTGAGGTGTTCCGGGACCTCCCCTACAATGGGACCCGGAACGGGACCCAGCACCTCCTCCTCCCTCTGGGTGCCCGATGGCCCCCAGGCCTCTACATGGGTGGGGGATGTGAACGGACTGGCCATCCGACGCCCCCCCGACATCTGGCGCTGCCAGACCTGGAGGCCCGTGCTGGTATCGACAGGGGTCTGCAGGTTCGCAGCCATGGAGCTCAGGGGGTTGGTAAACCCTGTCTGTGACTGTGCGACGCCGGCTCGCACATGGGCAATGGCGCCGACGCTCTCAGCGATGGCCTGCTGAGACTGGGCCATGGCCTGCTGAGACTGGGCCATGGCCTGCAGAGACTGGGCCATGGCCTTCAGAGACTGTGCCACGGAGTTGAGCCCCTCTGCCATCTGCCGCTGGCGCTGGCTCATGGCCTTCTGTGAGAGGGCAGCCATGTCCTGGGCCACAGACGCCGCCTGCACGGAAAGCCCCAGGCCTCGCAAACTGCTCCCCATGTCTGACACCGTCGCACCCATTGCCTCCACCGCGGACGCCACCCGTGCGGTGTCGGCCTGGGTGGCACGCATGACCGGCACCACTGCCAGCTCCTGGATGTGGGTGGACTCCTCCACCTGCAACTGCAGCCGCCGCAAGCTGGCCGTCACCCTCTTCGCTCGTCCCAGGTTCGGTGGTTGCATCGGATCTATGTATGGGTGTGGTAACTCCAGGAACCCGGGATCCATCTGGACGGCAGATGTTCGCTTGGGCTGGGTTGCCCTCCGACCGCCCGGCCCCTCTGCTGCTCCCACCTCCACCTGCTGTACCGGGACAGCTGTGTTGTGCGCACCAGTGAGTGTACCAGACGTCTCATCACTAAAGTGCCCAACCGAGGTGAGCGTCTCTGCGATGGTGGAGGGTGTTGGTGACAGCAGTGGCGTTGTGTCGTGCGCATCGTCCGACTCTGAGTCCATGGCACTTTGGGGTGGGGGTTCGTCTCCACACATCCAATCTGTGTCACTGTCCGGTATTTCAGTTTCCTGGGTAGGGGTGTCCTGGGTAGGGGTGGCCTGGGTTGTGGTTTCGTGGCTCGGCTGTGATGGGGGCCTATGGCTGCCCCTCTTGTCGCTGGGTGGCACACGCCTGCGTCGCCGCACCCGCATGTGACGGGGGCGCCGTCTCCCTGTTGCTCCAGGTCTCTCCGTCTCCCTTGGTCTCCGAGGGGCATCGTGCGGGCGTCGCATGCCAGAGGGTCCGGGTCTCTCCGTCTCATAGAACATAGAACAATACAGCGCAGTACAGGCCCTTCGGCCCACGATGTTGCACCGAAACAAAAGCCATCTAACCTACACTATGCCATTATCATCCATATGTTTATCTAATAAACTTTTAAATGCCCTCAATGTTGGCGAGTTCACTACTGTAGCAGGTAGGGCATTCCACGGCCTCACTACTCTTTGCGTAAAGAACCTACCTCTGACCTCTGTCCTATATCTATTACCCCTAAGTTTAAAGTTATGTCCCCTCGTGCCAGCCATATCCATCCGCGGGAGAAGGCTCTCACTGTCCACCCTATCCAACCCCCTGATCATTTTGTATGCCTCTATTAAGTCTCCTCTTAACCTTCTTCTCTCCAACGAAAACAATCTCAAGTCCATCAGCCTTTCCTCATAAGATTTTCCCTCCATACCAGGCAACATCCTGGTAAATCTCCTCTGCACCCGCTCCAAAGCCTCCACGTCCTTCCTATAATGCGGTGACCAGAACTGTACGCAATACTCCAAATGCGGCCGTACCAGAGTTCTGTACAGCTGCAACATGACCTCCCAACTCCGGAACTCAATCCCTCTACCAATAAAGGCCAACACTCCATAGGCCTTCTTCACAACCCTATCAACCTGGGTGGCAACTTTCAGGGATCTATGTACATGGACACCTAGATCCCTCTGCTCATCCACACTTTCAAGAACTTTACCATTAGCCAAATATTCCGCATTCCTGTTATTCCTTCCAAAGTGAATCACCTCACACTTCTCTACATTAAACTCAATTTGCCACCTCTCAGCCCAGCTCTGCAGCTTATCTATATCCCTCTGTAACCTGCTACATCCTTCCACACTATCGACAACACCACTGACTTTAGTATAGTCTGCAAATTTACTCACCCACCCTTCTGCGCCTTCCTCTAGGTCATTGATAAAAATGACAAACAGCAACGGCCCCAGAACAGATCCTTGTGGTACTCCACTTGTGACTGTACTCCATTCTGAACATTTCCCATCAACCACCACCCTCTGTCTTCTTTCAGCTAGCCAATTTCTGATCCACATCTCTAAATCACCCTCAATCCCCAGCCTCTGTATTTTTTGCAATAGCCTACCGTGGGGAACCTTATCAAACGCTTTGCTGAAATCCATATACACCACATCAACTGCTCTACCCTCGTCTACCTGTTCAGTCACCTTCTCAAAGAACTCAATAAGGTTTGTGAGGCATGACCTACCCTTCACAAAGCCATGCTGACTATCCCTGATCATATTATTCCTATCTAGATGATTATAAATCTTGTCTCTTATAATCCCCTCCAAGACTTTACCCACTACAGACGTGAGGCTCACCGGTCTATAGTTGCCGGGGTTGTCTCTGCTCCCCTTTTTGAACAAAGGGACCACATTTGCTGTCCTCCAGTCCTCTGGCACTATTCCTGTAGCCAATGATGACATAAAAATCAAAGCCAAAGGTCCAGCAATCTCTTCCCTGGCCTCCCAGAGAATCCTAGGATAAATCCCATCAGGTCCCGGGGACTTATCTATTTTCAGCCTGTCCAGAATTGCCAACACCTCTTCCCTACGTACCTCAATGCCATCTATTCTATTAGCCTGGGGCTCAGCATTCTCCTCCACAACATTATCTTTTTCCTGAGTGAATACTGACGAAAAATATTCATTTAGTATCTCGCCTATCTCTTCAGACTCCACACACAATTTCCCATCCCTGTCCTTGACTGGTCCTACTCTTTCCCTAGTCATTCGCTTATTCCTGACATACCTCTAGAAAGCTTTTGGGTTTTCCTTGATCCTTCCTGCCAAATACTTCTCATGTCCCCTCCTTGCTCGTCTTAGCTCTCTCTTTGGATCCTTCCTCGCTACCTTGTAACTATCCATCGCCCCAACCGAAACTTCACACTTCATCTTCACATAGGCCTCCTTCTTCCTCTTAACAAGAGATTCCACTTCCTTGGTAAACCACGGTTCCCTCGCCCGACGCCTTCCTCCCTGTCTGACCGGTACATACTTATCAAGAACACGCAGTAGCTGATCCTTGAACAAGCCCCACTTATCCAGTGTGCCCAACACTTGCAGCCTACTTCTCCACCTTATCCCCCCCAAGTCACGTCTAATGGCATCATAATTGCCCTTCCCCCAGCTATAACTCTTGCCCTGCGGTGTATACTTATCCCTTTCCATCATTAACGTAAACGTCACCGAATTGTGGTCACTGTCCCCAAAGTGCTCTCCTACCTCCAAATCCAACACCTGGCCTGGTTCATTACCCAAAACCAAATCCAACGTGGCCTCGCCTCTTGTTGGCCTGTCAACATATTGTTTCAGGAAACCCTCCTGCACACACTGTACAAAAAACGACCCATCTATTGTACTCAAACTATATCTTTTCCAGTCAATATTTGGAAAGTTAAAGTCTCCCATAATAACTACCCTGTTACTTTCGCTCATATCCAGAATCATCTTCGCCATCCTTTCCTCTACATCCCTAGAACTATTAGGAGGCCTATAAAAAACTCCCAACAGGGTGACCTCTCCTTTCCTGTTTCTAACTTCAGCCCATACTACCTCGGAAGAAGAGTCCCCATCTAGCATCCTCTCCGCCACCGTAATACTGCTCTTGACTAGCAGCGCCACACCTCCCCCTCTTTTGCCTCCTTCTCTGAGCTTACTAAAACACCTAAACCCCGGAACCTGCAACATCCATTCCTGTCCCTGCTCTATCCATGTCTCCGAAATGGCCACAACATCGAAGTCCCAGGTACCAACCCATGCTGCCAGTTCCCCTACCTTGTTTCGTATACTCCTGGCATTGAAGTAGACACACTTCAAACCACCTACCTGAACACTGGCCCCCTCCTGCGACGTCAAATCTGTGCTCCTGACCTCTATACTCTCATTCTCCCTTACCCTAAAACTACAATCCAGGTTCCCATGCCCCTGCTGCATTAGTCTCCTGTGGTCTCCGAGGGGCATCGTGCGGGCGTCGCATGCCAGAGGGTCCGGGTCTCTCCGTCTCCTGTGGTCTCC
This sequence comes from Scyliorhinus torazame, assembly GCF_047496885.1. Lineage (NCBI taxonomy): Eukaryota > Metazoa > Chordata > Chondrichthyes > Carcharhiniformes > Scyliorhinidae > Scyliorhinus > Scyliorhinus torazame. The sequence goes on along the minus strand of NC_092721.1, from coordinate 154,731,029 downwards.
GAGGGGCATCATGCGGGCGGTCTGCATCTGCGGGGCTGGGTGCCTCGACGTTTGCTCCTGCGATACACAATGAAGCATGCATGGTTAGACACGCAGGCAGTGATCAGGTGGTATGGGGGAGGGGGGATATGGGGGAGGGGGGATATGGGGGAGGGGGGATATGGGGACGGGCTGTCGGTGGCTCACTTGCTGGTGGGCCCCCGATCTCTGCATCATCAACCTCCCGGTCCTCAGGTCCGCCAGCCAGTTCCAGGGCCCTTTCTTCATGTTCGGTCAGTGGCCTCTCATCAGCTGGGCCTCCTCCAGTCCTCACATGCTCCCTGGTGTTGTGTGCGTGCCTCTCCTGTGGGGGGTGGTGGCAGGGGTAAAAGGCAACAGTGTTAGACAGGTATATGAATGCACGCCATCGGTTGCGCGTGTATTGCTGAGGTTAAAGTTAGGGCTGGATTCACTTGGGGGAGGGGGGAAATGGGGGGAGAGGGGATATGGGGGAGGGGGATATGGGGAGGGGGGATATGGAGGAGGGGGATATGGGGGAGGGGGAGATATGGGGGAGGGGGGATATGGGGTGGGGGGATATGGGGATATGGGGGAGGGGGAATATGGGGAGGGGGGATATGGGGATTATGGGGAAGGGGGAATATGGGGAGGGGGGATATGGGGAGGGGGGATATGGGGGAGGGGGGATATGGGGGATCTGGGGGAGGGTGGATATGGGGCATGGGGGATATGGGGGACGGGGGATATGGGGGAGGGGGGATATGGGGAGGGGGGATATGGGGGAGGGGGGATATGGGGAGGGGGGATATGAGGGATGGGGGATATGGGGGAGGGGGGATATGGATATCGGGCAGGGGGGGGGGGGGGCTCACCCTGGCTGCCCTGTCGAGGTTGTTCACCTTCTTGTGGCACTGGGTGCCTGTCCGTGGTGTCAGGGCCACAGTGGTGACGGCCTCTGCCACCTCCCTCCACAGACGCCGGCTGTGGCGTGGGGGCGACTCTGCGGCCGTGTCCGGGATACAGGGCCTCCCTCCTCTGCTCCACTGCGTCCAGGAGCGCCTCAATGTCGCGGGACTGGAACCTCGGGGCTGAGCGGCGGGCGGCCATCCGGTCAGGTCTTCTGGTCGGGTGGGGGGAGCAGCGCGTCTTATGAGCCGTCACGCCGTACGGCGTGAACCACGTGAGCCAGTGCGGATAGCGTCACGTTGCTGCTAGCCCATTCCGGGCCGGAGACTTTGCGACGTTTGGGGCGGCGCAATGCAGGTGGGATTTGTGCCGTTTTGGGCGCCGGTCGGCGGACATTGCGCCGATATCGGAGAATCCCGCCCCATATGTTTTTTCTAAAAAATATTTTTTATTCTCCTCCTTTTTCACATTTTCTCCCAAATTTACTCCCACCAACAATAAACAATAATCAGTAACAAATATGTCAATCCCCATATCAATAACAACGATCCCATCCTCCCACCAACCCCCAAACATCAGCCCGCATGTTTACAGAAACAAATGACAAAAAGGAATCAGGGATCACCCACAGTCACCCTTAATGCACGCCGCCCCCCTCCCCCCAACCCTCCCACCCATTCCCCCTCCCAACTAATGTTCGATGTTATCCAGTACTTGAAAGTGCATAATGAATAATGCCCATGCATTGTAAAACCCCTCCATCCTTCCCCTCAGTTCAAACTTAACCTTCTCAAGAGTCAGGAATCCCAACAGGTCCCCCCGCCACGCCAGGGTACAGGGTGGAGAGGTTGCTCTCCAACACATCAGGATCCACCTTCGGGCGATCAACGAGACGGAGGCTACAACACCTGCCTCCGCACCCGTTTCCAACCCTGGCTGGTCCGACACCCTGAATATGGCCTCCTGGGGACCCGGGTCCAGTTTCACGTGCACCACTTTAGAAATTATCCTAAAAATCTCCTTCCAGTAATCCTCTAGCTTTGGACAGGACCAAAACGTATGAACGTGATTCACACACATCTTCTACTCCTTCAAAGAATCGGCTCATCCTCGCCCTCGTGAGGTGTGCTCTGTATGCCACCTTCAGCTGTATCAGCCCCAACCTCGCGCACGAGGTGGAGGCATTCACTCTCCGGAGCACCTCACACCAGAACCCCTCCTCTATAACCTCTCCCAGCTCTTCTTCCCACTTTGCTTTGATCCGTTCCAGTGGTGCCTTCTCCTCTTCCAAAATAGCTCCGTACATCGCTAACAGTACCCCTTCTCCAGTCCATGCTCACCATATGTTACATTAAAAAAGTGTTTCTCCATGTCACCCCCGGCTCTTTGCGCCAATTACCTAAATCTTTGCCCATAGGAGATGAGCGAGGTAGGTTTTTCACGCAGAGGGTGTTGCGTGCCTGGAACATGTTGCCAGGGGAGGTTGTGGAAGCAGATACATTAACAGCGTTCAAAAGGCATCTTGACAAACATATGGATCACATGGATGGGATGGGTAGAGAGGGATATGGCACAAGGAAGTGCTGAGGGTTTTGGCAAAGGTTGGTATCATGACCGGTATAGGCTTGGAGAGCTGGAGGGCCTGTTCCTGTGCTGTATTGTTCTTTGTTGGTTATTGACCCCTCAGTAGCTGAAAGCAATTTCTCTTTCGGGTGAAAACTGCAGTGATAATACTGTCATTGAAAAGAAGAAGAAATTACACTGCATTTAACGTTGTACCATGTAGCCCGGAGGACCTGGTTGGGCATGGGGATACACACCATGCTAACATGTCGGCCTTTCACCTCCTGCAGATAATGGTTATTGGATCAACCAGCACTGGTGGCCTTCCTGCTGGTCGCCGCAGCCTTGGGGATGCCCTGCGGCTGTACGAGTTGGAGCTGCTCGAGGAGGAGGAGGCTGCAGTGGAACAGGAGGCAGCTGGTGAGGATAGAGAGCCGGCTGCCCAACAGGCTGAGGAGGAGGTGGAGGTGCAGAAATGGCCTCTTGTGTACCGGCAGCGCCTGACATTCGAGGATCTGCCGGACCGGGCATGCCTCTGAGGATTCTGGCTGAGCAGAGGCACAGTGCGATATATCTGCCAGATCATGACACACCTGGCACCGTGGGGGAATGGGGGAGGTCACCTGCTCCTGATGCCGTCAAGGTGATGGTCACCTGAACTTTTACAACATGGGGTCCTTCCAGGTGCCGAGTGGGAACCTGTCCGAGATCTCACAGAGTTCTGTGCACAGGCGCATACACGCCGTCACGGAGAGACAATATGCCCCGGCACAACACATCCAATTAAATGTGGACCGAGGCCACCAGGATGCCCGGGCAGCGGGGTTAGCTGCCATCGACGGGATGCCCCGGGTCCAGATGGCGATCGATGGGTTGCATGTCCCCCTACAAGCATCTGCAGATGACTGGCCGCTCTACACAAACTGAAACGGGTTCCACTTGATGAACGTGCCGCTGATATGTGACTATCTGATGCGCATCATGCACGTATGTGTCCGGTACCCAGGCAGTGTGCACAACACCTTCATCCTCGCACACTCGACGATTCCTTTTTAAAAAATAAATTTAGAGTACCCAATTATTTTTTTTTACAATTAAGGAGCAATTTAGTCTGGCCAACCCACCTAACCTGCACGTCTTTGGGTTTGGGGGTGAAACCCACGCAGACATGGGGAGATTGTGCAAACTCCACATGGACAGTGACCCAGGGCCGGGATTCGAACCCAGGTCCTCAGCGGCGTAGGCCGCAGTGCTAACCACTGTGCCACATGCCGCCCTTCACTCAACGATTCCTGACATGTTCTAGACGGCCCCCGACTGGGGGTTGGCTCCTGAGCGACAGGGGTTAACCGCTGTGGTCATTGGCTGATGACACCAATCCAGAGGCCACAGACCAACGGCGAGTCCCTCGACCATGACGCCCACGCAGCAAACCGGGATGTGATCGAGAGGTAGTTTTGCATCCTGAAGGTGCTGTTCAGGTGCCTGGACCGCTCAGGAGGGGCCCTCCAGTATGGCACTGAGAGGGTCGCCCGCATCGTGGCGGTCTGCTACGTCCTCCGTAACACCGTCCACCTGGGCGTTCTCTGCATGCGAGCTGGCCGTTCCATCACACGTTCCCATCGGATCCCTGGGATGACGGTGGTGGGGATGGTCGGGGGAAGGGTGGGGAGCCAGGCCACCCGCAACATCCGCTCCCCCACTCTGACCAGGATGAATGATTAGACCACGAGCCGGGGCGGGGGGGGGGGAGTAGTGGGGGTGAGGGTGAGGGTGGTGTGAGGGTGAGGGTAGTATTGGGGAGGGGTTGATACAAGTGTCACGGGGAACTGCAACTAAGTGGGGTCTCACTTCCTCGCCCATGGCCGATCTCCACTTCGGCGACCTCCCTTTTCTCAGGGCCGCCGACCACGTCCAGGGCCCTCTGCTCTGCCACGGTGAGGGGCTGCAGGTCTGGCAGTCCCCCTTCAGTCTTCTCCCACTCCCGTCGGTTATGGGTGGCCTTCCCTGGGAGTTGGGGGGAGGGGGAAACAGGAAACAGCAGTGTTAGACAGTCCAGCGCATGAAGCCCAGGGGGTGGGTAGCCTGTGGTCTCAGTGGCCAGGGCACCCGGTCATGGTGGTCGGTATGGGTGCTGCCATGTGGTGCAGGGTCAGGGTTCGCCTGCCCTCTGGAGGGGGGGGGGTGCTGGTCGGGTTACAGGGGTGTGGGACGGGGGATAGTCACCATGACCTCTGTTAGGAGGTAGTGCAGTTTTTTCTGGCACTGCTGTTAGGTCCGGGCGGTGTTCCCCACGGCTGTGACCGTCTCTGCCACCTGCGCCCAGATGCCAAATAGCGACGGCTGGCAGCCTCCTTCCCGGGCCGGGGTACAGGGTGGCCCGTCTCTCCTCCACCACGTACAGCAGGGTCTCCAGTTCAGGGTCTGTAAATCATGGGGCTGCTCGTCCTGCAGCCATATTGTTAGCTGGGTTGGTGTGTGTGGGGAGTGAAGTGTGGATATGCGGCTGCAGCTTGTCAGCCTCGTGGGGCGTCATTCTCCGACCCCACAGCGGGTCGGAGAATGGCCGTTGGCCGCCGTGAATCCCGCCCCCGCCGGTTGCCGAAGTCTCCGGTACCGGATATTGGGCGGGGGTGGGAATCGGGCCGCGCCGGTTGGCGGGCCCCCCCGCTCGATTCTCCGGCCCGGATGGGCCGAAGTCCCGCCGATAAATTGCCTGTCCCGCCGGCGTAAATTAGAGTAGCTATTTACCGGCGGGACAAGGCGGCGTGGGCGGGCTCCGGGGTCCTGGGGGGGGCGCGGGGCGATCTGACCCCGGGGGGTGCCCCCACGGTGGCCTGGCCCGCAGATTAGTGGGCCCCGATCGCGGGCCAGGCCTGTGCCGTGGGGGCACTCTTTCCCTTCCGCCTCCGCCACGGTCTCCACCATGGCGGAGGCGGAACAGACTCCCTCCACTGCGCATGCGTGGGAAACTGTCAGCGGCCGCTGACGCTCCCGCGCATGCGCCGCCCCGACATGTCATTTCCGCGCCAGCTGGCGGGGCAACAAAGGCCGTTTCCGCCAGCTGGCGGGGCGGAAATTCCTCTGGTGCCGGCCTAGCCCCTCAATGTTGGGGCTCGGCCCCCAAAGATGCGGAGCATTCCGCACCTTTGGGGCGCCGTTTTGGGCGCCAGTCGGCGGACATCGCGCCGTTTCGGGAGAATTTCGCCCCAGGATTGTGTGTGTGTAGAATCTAGTTTGTGTGGGTCTGAGATCAGGATTGTGTGTGTGCAGAATCTAGTTTGTGTGGGTCTGAGATCAGGATTCTGTGTGTGCAGAATCTAGTTTGTGTGGGTCTGAGATCAGGATTGTGTGTGTGCAGAATCCAGTTTGTGTGGGTCTGAGATCCGGATTGCGGGTCTGGCTCACAGGGAGGGACAACGCACACCTTTACCAAGATGGCCACACTGTCGTTAGGCATGCATGTCTACAGTGCCATCCCATGGCACTAATAAGGTACTGCAGTTAAAATAGACAAAGGACTTCAGCTTCAAGGACTGACGAGAATGTATCCACAGTGCAGCCTACAGTCAAATACCATGAGAAAGATGCAGCCCATTACTGTTTAAAAATATATAAAAGCGATCCAAAGATGAGGAGCAAATTGCTGGAAGCACTTCACTACATTGCAGAACACCCTGGAAGGTGGAGCAGCTAGGTTCTATCATAGGCAGGTTATCTACTCCGTTAGTTTATCACCCAAGTGGTGAAGGTGCAAGTTGCGCCCAGTGGAGTCTTTTTAAAACACTCCATAAATTTATCGAGGAATGATCTTTTGGAGCTATACAGTGAATGGTAGAACCCTCAAGAGTATTGAAAGTCAGAGAGATCTAGGTGTACAGGTCCACAGGTCACTGAAAGGGGCAACACAGGTGGAGAAGGTAGTCAAGAAGGCATACGGCATGCTTGCCTTCTTTGGCCGGGGCATTGAGTATAAGAATTGGCAAGTCATGTTGCAGCTGTATAGAACCTTAGTTAGGCCACACTTGGAGTATAGTGTTCAATTCTGGTCGCCACACTACCAGAAGGATGTGGAGGCTTTAGAGAGGGTGCAGAAGAGATTTACCAGAATGTTGCCTGGTATGGAGGGCATTAGCTATGAGGAGAGGTTGAATAAACTCGGTTTGTTCACACTGGGTCGACGGAGGATGAGGGCCGACCTGATAGAGGTATATAAAATTATGAGGGGCATAGACAGAGTGGATAGTCAGAGGCTTTTTCCCAGGATAGAGGCGTCAATTACTAGGGGGCATAGGTTTAAGGTGCGAGGGGCAATGTTTAGAGGAGATGTACGAGGCAAGTTTATTACACAGAGGGTAGTGGGTGCCTGGAGCTCGCTGCCGGAGGAGGTGGTGGAAGCAGGGACGATAGTGACATTTAAGGGGCATCTTGACAAATACATGAATGGGATGGGAACAGAGGGATACGGACCCAGCAAGTGTGGAAGACTTTAGTTTAGACGGGCAGCATGGTCGGCACGGGCTTGGAGGGCTGAAGGGCCTGTTCCTGTGCTGTACTTTTCTTTGTTCTTTGATCTAGGGAGGTATGTCTCTCCTTTGGTGCTGCCTAATCTTTGGCTGCCTTGTGCAGAGGGGAACAGGTGGATTTCCTTATGGGACGCTCCTGGGTGGGCAAAGTGGCCATCCACAGGTCCAGGCAGGGGGGGGGTTGGTAGTGGTGAGAGTGTGGGGGTGTCATTCAACCTGACTGCTTGCCTCACTTCTGCAGCTATGACCGTATACCTTGTTGCAGAGTGGTAGCACAGTGGTTAGCACAGTTGCTTCACAGCTCCAGGGTCCCAGGTTCCATTCCCGGCTTGGGTCACTGTCTGTGCAGAGTCTGCACGTTCTCTCCATGTCTGCGTGGGTTTCCTTCGGGTGCCCCGGTTTCCTCCCACAGTCCCAAAGCTGTCCAAAAAACATTAGGTAGGGTTACGGGGATAGGGTGGAGTTGTGGGTACAGGGTGGAGGTATGGGCTTAGGTAGGGTGCTAAGTACACAGCCTTGCAGGGCCCCAGTATTGAGGACTATCGTGGAGGAGGTGTTGTTGTTTATCTTTACTGATTGTGGTCTGTGGGTCAGAAAGTCAAGGATCCAGTTGCAGAGTGAGGAGCCAAGTCCTAGGTTTTGGAGCTTTGATGCTTGGCTGGGATTATGGTGTTGAAGGCAGAGCTGTAGTCACTGAATAGGAGTCTGACGTAGGAGTTGTTGAGATGCTCCAGGGATGAGAGTAGGGCCAGGGAGATGGTGTCTGCTGTGGACCAGTTGTGGTGGTATGCGAATTGCATTGGATCTAGGCATTCTGGGGTATGCAGTTGATGTGTCTCACGACCAACCTCTTGAAGCACTTCATAATGATCGATGTCAAGGCCACTGGATGATAGTCGTTGAGGCACATTGCCTCGTTCTTCTTTGGCACCGGTACGATGGTGGTCTTCTTGAACCAGATGAGGACCTCGGAACGGAATAGGGAGAGGTTGAAGATGTCCGCGAACACATCTTCCACTGCCAGCTGCTCCGCGCATGCTCTGACTGCACGACCAGGGACCCTGTCAGGACCCATCGCTTTCCGACGGTTCACTTTCAAGAAGGCCGATCTGACCTCGGAATCTGTGGCGGTAGGTATCAGAGATAGACAGGTTCTTGATTAATAAGGGGATCAGGGGTTATGGGGAGAAGGCAGGAGAATGGGGCTGAGAAAATATCAGCCATGATTGAATGGTGGAGCAGACTCGATAGGCCGAGTGACCTAATTCTGCTCCTATGTCTTATGGTCTGGGTGTGTCAGAGGCTGCTGGGCAGTTGACAACGGTTTGATGGTTTCCTGTTCAAACCGAGCATAGAATGCATTGAGTTCATCGGGAGGGGTGCGCTGCTGCCGGAGATTCTACTCGGCTTCGCTTTGTAGCCCGTTATGTTGTTTAAGCCTTACCACAACCGTCGAGAGTCTGTAATGTTAGTCTGTAACTTTAGCTTGGTCTGATATTGTCTATTGGCATCCCTGATGAATTTGCGGAGGTCATACCTGGATTTCTTGTAGAGGTCAGGGTCGCCTGTCTGGAACAACTCAGACCTGTCCTTCTGTAGGGAATCAATCCCCTAATTAAGCCATGGTTTCCGGTTGGGAAACGTACGTACTACCTTCTATGGCACGCAATCTTCTGCACACTTGCTGATAAAGTCTGTGACAGTGGTGGCATATTCATTTAGGTTGGTTGCTGTGTTCTTAAATATGGACCAGTCCACTGACTCCAAGCAGTCACATAGGAGCTCTTCTGTTGCCTCTGCACGGCCTTCTTAACCGGATTCTCCTGCTTATGTTTCTGCTTGTATGCCGGGGGTCTCCTAGTTCCTTGTTATTGGCAACCTTCTGCTTGGATCAAAAAAGGTACAAGGCTGGTTTCTCTGCTTTAACAAATAATTGATAAAGGCGGGACTGACCATGAGGAAAAATATTTTACAGCTTATCCCTTCATTTGAGGGAAATGTTTCAAATAACAAACTTTTGAGACTGAATTCCAATTGAAGCTAAGATGTTCCAACATAACGAGCAAAATACTTTTCGACAAAAGACCAGTCCAAAGTAAACTCATGCTTAATTACTCCTGACATCTAACAGCACAATAAAACACATGTCAGCTTTCAAATCCCAGTATCTTCCTTCATCAGCTGCTGTTCTATGTTATCTGCTTTATAGCATCGTAAATTAACATTGACGGATTTTAGTTCAGAAATGTTGGAATTTAGGACAAACAGGCCTGGAATTTCCATGCTGCTTTTTGTATAATTTGGGAGTAAAATTGAGCTAAAGGAGGCCAAATGGCTGGCACGTGATTCAGAATAACGGCAACTGCTCATGTTTGATTACAGTGCCGGCTCAGGTAGACCTGGGACCCAAGATAAAAGCAAATGACTAGAATCTGAATCAAAAACAGAAAATACCGGGCAATCTCAGCAGGTCTGACAGCATCTATGAACAGTGAAGTGAGCAAATGTTTTGAGTCTGGATGACTCTTTGTCAAAGCCAGACTTGGGACCTGCATCCTCACCCTGCCCCGTGAGGGGAAGGCAAACCACCAAGCTGGCGGCTCAGCATTCGGTGAGCCAAGGGCCTGCCTTTGGGCAGAGCACACATGAATAAAAACCACTGCTCTGATGCTGATTTACCTACATGTTGCTGTTTCCAGTCCAATTTTACTAAATTACTCCTCAGCTTAGTAAAATTGTCCATAGCCCGATTTAGAGCTTTATCTCTCGCTCTATCTTTGTCCTTTTCCATAATTATGTTAAGACTGAATTGAACTGAATTATGATCACTATGACCAAAATGCTCCCTAACTCCTTCCACCTGCCCAGCTTTGTTACTTATAACTAAATCCCGAACCGCACCATGTCTTGTTGGACCTGCTACATACTGACCAAAAATGTTCTCCTGACAGCACCTTAGGAAATCTGTTGCCTCCATTCTTTGCACACTAAAGCTATCCTAGTTAATATTGGAGTAGTTAGAATTCTCTATTACTGCCCTATTGTTTATGCACCTCTTAGAGGTTTATCCACATATTTGCTCTTCTATCAAACACTGACTGGGGGTCTAAAGTACACTCCCAGTCGTGTGATTTCCCCTTTTTTGTTCCTCAATCCATATGGCCTCAATTGATGTTCCTTCTAACATACCATCCCTCCTCACAGCTGTTACCGCTTCTCTAACCATAAAATCACCCCACTGTACCATTTTATCCCCCTCTCTATCCTGAAAACCCTGTAATCAGGAATGTTCAGCTGCCATTCCTGTCCCTCTTTAAGATGTTTCTGCAATAGCAATAGTATTTTTGCCACATTTTCCTCTATGCCACCAGCCCATCTTCCTGCTTTGCTACACTCTTTGCATCGAAGTATGTACTCTTGAGCAATGCCACACTTTTAAAAAAGGTTTTCTATCTTTTGTTTCCTCTGCCTTCCAGGTTTACTCACTAACTTCCTGCCTTCCATTTCCATTCTGATTTTGATCCATCTGAATCTACCCTCAGGCCCCCATCCCCATGCCCAAACTAGTTTAAACCCTGCCCAACAGCATGAGCAAACCTCCCAGCAAGGTTATTGGTCCTGGTCCTATGGACATGCAAACCACCCGGATTGTACATGACCCATCTCCCAGATCCGGTCCCAACTCCAGGAATCTAAAGCCTTCCCTCCAGCACCATCTCTCCAGCCACGCATTCATCATCTCTAACCTCCTATTTCTATGTGCACAAGTGCGTTGCACTGGGAGTAATCCAGAGATTACTGGGCGCGATTCTCCACTCCCACGCCGGTTGGGAGAATCGCCTGGGCCGCCAAAATTTCCAGGGACGCCGGTCCGACGCCCTCCCGCGATTCTCCCAAGCGGCGTGGGAGTGGAGAATCGCGCCCAGTAATCTCTGGATTACTCCCAGTGCAACTCCGCACAGACAGTGACCCAAGCCGGGAATCGAATCTGGGACCCTGGAGCGGTGAAGCAACTGTGCTACCCACTGTGCTGCCATGCTGCACAGAGGAACAAAACTCACCAATTACTGGAGGGTGAAAAAGGTAGTAAAAGGAAGGAGCACCTCCTTCCCTCTTCACTGAATTCTCTCACTTGGCAAGCTTCTAAAGTCACACTCCGTGTCTGAGCCGCACTCCATCGAATGTACATGCAGCCCCCTAAAGGAAAAAGATAACCTTGATGAGGAGACATTTGTCAGGACAATGATATTCACCAAAGACACAAATGGGCGGCTCCACCATTGATTGGGGGAAGATTTGTGTCATGGCCACCTGCTGGCAATGTTTGATCTGTGTCTCTGGAAATCACACACTCACTCAACTGTTATGTCGCAGGCTTGCCTCAGGCAGTCAGCGTGTGCAAAATCAGCCTGGCTGAAATACTTTACAAGAAAGTTCAGGGATTCATTAACCTTAACATCGCAGTAAAACAGCAGTGAGCTAGGACCATCTAGTTTTATGGGGTTGCTAGCTTCCCAAGATTCAAAGTAATGGTGCGACCACTCTTTGTAAGCTGTTAGAGAGCATCCCATCGATTACCTCTATAGGAAGGGCTTTCACTGCCTGATTATATGTGAAAATATGAGAAGGATCCTGCACTTCATTACTAGATGTACTGGAAGTTGTCATGATGAATTGATCTATCCTTGGTGTATCCGGTTTCTTATCGACGTGCTGTGCCCCTGTGTCATCATTTGAAAACATAAGACATGTTTTAATGCAAATGAAACTGAGTCCTTTGTCGAGCGTGTTTGGATGGGTGTTTCCCGATGCTGGCAGCGCCGAGAATGATGCCTCTATTAGATAGGACTCTGCTTCATTTCTGGGTCTGACTAGGCTGTGCTTAGTTCCGTTTCCTGGACTACCGAGCTGCCCTCGCTGGTGTAAGGAGCCCTCTTAGACACCCACCACGGCCCCTGGACCCCACCAATAAGCCAACTCCGAAATAAGGGGGTCATCGAACCTCTCCACATCCCACCTCATAAGGGCAGGGCACCCTGGGCCTGATCCTTGGCATGGGCATGATGCCACCTGTGCATCTTGGCACTGCCAGCCTGGCACCATGGCAGTGCTGCTGACAGCCTGGCAGTGCCACCTGGGCACCCTGGCACCACCAGGGTGGCACTGCCAGGGTGCCCAGCTGGCACTGCCGGGGTGTCGGGTGACATTGGGGTGCCAGGGTACCATCCTGCCCACAGCCCAACCATCCCAGGGCCCCCAATTTCCTGGAAGACCCCCCCCTCCAAGTGCCAGTATGCCTTGTCCACATTTGTGGAAACCAGTGCTAAACGGTACCTCACTGGGGAGGAAGTCCCACCTCCGAAGGCTGATTGGCTGGCAGATCTTCAGTCCTCAGAGGGTCACTGGGATTGATGGCTACCGCAGTGACTACAAAATGGAGGTCAATGTAGGGATCTTGTGGTGGGGGGAGAAAGGTGGGTGAGCGTTCATGATGGAGAGGCTAGAGTGGGGGGAGGGGGGAACGGAACACAAGGAGACTGTCATAACCAGAAGGAAACTTACAGGGAAGCAACAATCAGATTCCCCATTAACTTTTGAAATGCTCGTGAAGTACAAAAAAAATCAAGCTTTCAGCATTCCCTTTAAAAGAGCTGCCCCGTTTACATTCTGACAAAACTGTCAGTCAAACGGGCAAGAACAAGCAATGACTCAGTGCTTCCAGGATGAAAGTGGTCAGAGTTTTTTAACATCTGGATTTCCGATAGATATGTGTTTTGTATAATGAGCAAACAGGCTTTACAAGCTAACTTCCTTCTGGTACCTCTGTGGTCTGCAAGGGGAAAACCAGCCCTTGTTGCAATAACTTTACATAATGTAAAAGTTAACTTTTGAAACAAATCTGGGGGGCGGGATTCTTCAGACCCAAGGCAGACTAAGTGTTGATGCTGGCGCAGGATTCGTGGGGTTTCATGACAACAAAACTGGCGCCGCCCTTGGACAGATTCAGCTACTGTTAAGGGGCTAGCACCGGAACCAAATAAAACACAATCAATTCCAATTAGAAACGCTGCGGGATTTGCCCGGTCCGAGATTGATACTCAGGAGGCTGACAAGCTGCAGCCGCATTTACACATTTCACACTCCACACACTATCCCAGCCAACAAGATGGCAGCGAGGAGAGAGGCCCCAAGATTCACCAAGCCAACCTGGAGACCCTCCTGGACACGGTGGAGGAGAAGCGGTTGGCCCTCTACCCCCGGCCCGGGGCAGGTGGCAGAGGGGATGAGCGCCACCAGCCACACCGACCAGCAGTGCCGGAAAACACTGCACAACCTCCTCAGGGCGGCCAGCACTGTGTCTGGCACCAACCCCCGTCCCACAGACCCGTAACCCGACTGCCCGGTACTCCCCCCCCAACCTGAGGGTGGCTGAACCCCCACCCTATACCACATGCCAGCACCCATACCAGCCTCCATGGCAGGGTGTCCTGGCCACTGTGGCCCCAGTTACCCATCCCCTGGGCTGCATGCGTCAGCCTGTCCACCCCCACCCCCCAGGAGCAGGATGCTCACAACTGCCGGGAGCAGGAGAAAACTGGAGGGAGACTGCCAGATCTGCGTCCACTCACCATGGTGAGCAAAGGGCCCTGGATGTGGTCAGCGGCCCTGAGGAATGGGAGATCTCCGGGGCGGAGGTAGGCCGTGGGCGAGGAAGTGAGACCCTCATGAGTTGCGGTTCCCCGTGACACGTGTGTCAAACCCCATCAACCACATCCTCACCACCCTCACTCCCACACCACCTTTACCCTCGCCCTTGCCCTCACCCACCACCCCCTGCCCACGGCCTAATCATGTGTCCTGGAGAAACTGCTGGAGATGGGGCGGGTCCATCCAGTGTCCCGCACCTCCAGCCAGTGCCACAGCCGGAGCCCCCCTGTCAGCCGAGCAGTGACGAGAGCAGCCTGGATGGCAACCCCCCCACCCTAGACTCCGACACCCTGGAGCTTGAGTCCGATGTTGACAGTGATTTCCCATCTCAGCGGCTTCCAACACCCTTCATGGACACTCACCTCGGTTGGGCATTTTAATGAAGAAGCTCAGGGACACTACCTGGTGCGCACTACACAGCTGACCCGGTACATCAGGTGGAAGTAGGAACACCTGAAGGGGTGGATGGTCGTAGGGCGGGCCAACCCCAGGCTGAGCTGCCATCCAGACGGGTTTCGGGCTTCTGGAACGGACAGTTCCATCGACTGTGGAGATGCAGTCACAGAGCCAGGGACTACATGAGGGGTTATCAGCGAGCATCCAGCATCTGCAGATGCAGTTGGAGGAGTCCAACCGTGTGCAGGAACAGAAGGTGGTACTGACCATGTGTGCCACCCAGGCCAACACCGCACGGATGGCGTCTGCGGTGGAGACATTGGGGGCGATGGTTTTGGCTATGGACAGCATGGCCAAGGCCTGGGGCATTCTGTGCAGGTGCTGGTAAGGCCCAGGACAGGACTGCCGCCTCACAGGCAGCCATGTGCCAGAATACCTGGAAACTGCAACGGTGCACCTGAGCGTGGCCCAGTCACAGCAGGCCATGGTTGGGAACGTTGGCGCCATTGCCCAGGCACTGGCCAACATGGCGCAGACACAGTGATAGCTGGCCCGGTCCCAGAGGGAGATGGCGCAGTCACTGGCTGATGTGACACAGACCCAAAGGTGGTGGCACAGTCACTGGGTGATCTAGCGCAGTCCCAGAATGTGGTGGCACAGTCACTGGGTGATGTAGCGCAGTCCCAGAATGTGGTGGCACAGTCACTGGGTGATGTAGCGCAGTCCCAGAATGTGGTGGCACAGTCACTGGGTGATGTGACACAGTCCCAGAATGTGGTGGCACAGTCACTGGGTGATGTAGCAGTCCCAGAATGTGGGGGCACAGTCACTGGGTGATGTAGCGCAGTCCCAGAATGTGGTGGCACAGTCACTGGGTGATGTGACACAGTCCCAGAATGTGGTGGCACAGTCACTGGGTGATGTGACACAGTTCCAGAATGCGGTGGCACGGTCACTGGGTGATGTAGCGCAGTTCCAGAATGTGGTGGCACAGTCACTGGGTGATGTAGTGCAGTCCCAGAATGTGGTGGCACAGTCACTGGGTGATGTGACACAGACCCAGAATGTGGTGGCAGAGTCACTGGGTGATGTGACACAGACCCAGAATGTGGTGGCACAGTCACTGGGCGATGTGACACAGACCCAGAATGTGGTGGCACAGTCACTGGGTGATGTAGCCGTCCCAGAATGTGGTGGCACAGTCACTGGGCGATGTGACACAGTCCCAGAATGTGGCGGCACAGTCACTGGGCGATGTGGCACAGTCCCAGAATGTGGTGGCACAGTCACTGGGCGATGTGACACAGACCCAGAATGTGGTGGCACAGTCACTGGGTGATGTAGCCGTCCCAGAATGTGGTGGCACAGTCACTGGGCGATGTGACACAGTCCCAGAATGTGGTGGCACAGTCACTGGGTGATGTAGCGCAGACCCAGAATGTGGTGGCACAGTCACTGGGTGATGTGACACAGACCCAGAATGTGGTGGCACAGTCACTGGGCGATGTGACACACACCCAGAATGTGGTGGCACAGTCACTGGGTGATGTAGCGCAGACCCAGAATGTGGTGGCACAGTCACTGGGCGATGTGACACAGACCCAGAATGTGGTGGCACAGTCTCAGGGTGATGTAGCCGTCCCAGAATGTGGTGGCACAGTCACTGGGCGATGTGACACAGTCCCAGAATGTGGTGGCACAGTCACTGGGTGATGTAGCGCAGACCCAGAATGTGGTGGCACAGTCACTGGGTGATGTAGCGCAGTTCCAGAATGTGGTGGCACAGTCACTGGGTGATGTAGTGCAGTCCCAGAATGTGGTGGCACAGTCACTGGGTGATGTGACACAGACCCAGAATGTGGTGGCAGAGTCACTGGGTGATGTGACACAGACCCAGAATGTGGTGGCACAGTCACTGGGCGATGTGACACAGACCCAGAATGTGGTGGCACAGTCACTGGGTGATGTAGCCGTCCCAGAATGTGGTGGCACAGTCACTGGGCGATGTGACACAGTCCCAGAATGTGGCGGCACAGTCACTGGGCGATGTGACACAGACCCAGAATGTGGTGGCACAGTCACTGGGTGATGTGACACAGACCCAGAATGTGGTGGCACAGTCACTGGGTGATGTAGCCATCCCAGAATGTGGTGGCACAGTCACTGGGCGATGTGACACAGTCCCAGAATGTGGTGGCACAGTCACTGGGCGATGTGACACAGACCCAGAATGTGGTGGCACAGTCACTGGGCGGTGTGACACAGACCCAGAATGTGGTGGCACAGTCACTGGGCGATGTGGCACAGTCCCAGAATGTGGTGGCACAGTCACTGGGTGATGTGACACAGTTCCAGAACGTGGTGGAACAGTCACTGGGCGGTGTGACACAGACCCAGAATGTGGTGGCACAGTCACTGGGCGATGTGGCACAGTCCCAGAATGTGGTGGCACAGTCACTGGGCGATGTGGCACAGTCCCAGAATGTGGTGGCACAGTCACTGAGTGATGTAGCCGTTCCAGAATGTGGTGGCACAGTCACTGGGCGATGTGACACAGACCCAGAATGTGGTGGCACAGTCACTGGGCGGTGTGACACAGACCCAGAATGTGGTGGCACAGTCACTGGGCAATGTGGCACAGTCCCAGAATGTGGTGGCACAGTCACTGGGTGATGTGACACAGTTCCAGAATGTGGTGGCACAGTCACTGGGCGGTGTGACACAGACCCAGAATGTGGTGGCACAGTCACTGGGCGATGTGACACAGTTCCAGAATGTGGTGGCACAGTCACTGGGTGATGTGACACAGACCCAGAATGTGGTGGCACAGTCACTGGGTGATGTGACACAGTTCCAGAATGTGGTGGCACAGTCACTGGGTGATGTAGCCGTCCCAGAATGTGGTGGCACAGTCACTGGGTGATGTAGCGCAGTCCCAGAATGTGGTGGCACAGTCACTGGGTGATGTGACACAGACCCAGAATGTGGTGGCACAGTCACTGGGTGATGGGACACAGACCCAGAATATGGTGGCACAGTCACTGGGCGTTGTGACACAGACCCAGAATGTGGTGGCACAGTCACTGGGTGATGTGACACAGACCCAGAATGTGGTGGCACAGTCACTGGGTGATGTAGCGCAGTCCCAGAATGTGGTGGCACAGTCACTGGGTGATGTAGCAGTCCCAGAATGTGGTGGCACAGTCACTGGGCGATGTGACACAGTCCCAGAATGTGGTGGCACAGTCACTGGGCGATGTGACACAGACCCAGAATGTGGTGGCACAGTCACTGGGTGATGTAGCGCAGTCCCAGAATGTGGTGGCACAGTCACTGGGCGATGTGACACAGTCCCAGAATGTGGTGGCACAGTCACTGGGCGATGTGACACAGACCCAGAATGTGGTGGCACAGTCACTGGGCGATGTGACACAGACCCAGAATGTGGTGGCACAGTCACTGGGTGATGTAGCCGTCCCAGAATGTGGTGGCACAGTCACTGGGTGATGTAGCCATCCCAGAATGTGGTGGCACAGTCACTGGGCGATGTGACACAGTCCCAGAATGTGGTGGCACAGTCACTGGGCGATGTGACACAGACCCAGAATGTGGTGGCACAGTCACTGGGTGATGTGACACAGACCCAGAATGTGGTGGCACAGTCACTGGGTGATGTGACACAGACCCAGAATGTGGTGGCACAGTCACTGGGCGATGTGGCACAGTCCCAGAATGTGGTGGCAGTCACTGGGCGATGTGGCACAGTCCCAGAATGTGGTGGCACAGTCACTGAGTGATGTAGCCGTCCCAGAATGTGGTGGCACAGTCACTGGGCGATGTGACACAGTCCCAGAATGTGGTGGCACAGTCACTGGGCGATGTGACACAGACCCAGAATGTGGTGGCACAGTCACTGGGCGATGTGACACAGACCCAGAATGTGGTGGCACAGTCACTGGGTGATGTAGCCGTCCCAGAATGTGGTGGCACAGTCACTGGGTGATGTAGCCGTCCCAGAATGTGGTGGCACAGTCACTGGGCGATGTGACACAGTCCCAGAATGTGGTGGCACAGTCACTGGGCGATGTGACACAGACCCAGAATGTGGTGGCACAGTCACTGGGCGATGTGGCACAGTCCCAGAATGTGGTGGCACAGTCACTGAGTGATGTAGCCGTCCCAGAATGTGGTGGCACAGTCACTGGGTGATGTGACACAGACCCAGAATGTGGTGGCACAGTCACTGGGCGATGTGACACAGTTCCAGAATGTGGTGGCACAGTCACTGGTGATGTGACACAGTTCCAGAATGTGGTGGCACAGTCACTGGGTGATGTGACACAGACC